>NC_045792.1:0-369360 GCF_009873245.2 Balaenoptera musculus
TTATGCATGCAGCTCAACAAACATGCCCTATCTGTAAAATGAGACTTTCAGCCCTGCTGGACGAGCAGCCCCCAGGAGGTACGAGTCTCAGGGTGCGGGCAGGGATGTGGGGATCCCGACCTCAACCCCAGCCCAGCAGGAACACTTCAGCCCACCAGGACCGTCGAGGCCTCGCAGGGCGAGTCCAGCCCAAGCCCCCCTCCTGCCCGGAGCAGCTCTGACCCTCAAGGATGGGGTGCAGAGGGGGCCCTGGCGGCCCGCCGTCCCACTGCTGCCGGCTCAGGTCCCCGGGGGACGCAGGGCCACGGTGACGGGTCCCTGGACTCTGGGCCGGGAGGGAGGCTGGGGCGGGAGACCAGGGCTGGGAGGAGGCGGGGAGTCCTCGCTGAGGCCTGATCCTGAGATCCCTTCTCCCCCTGCGGGCTGTGTCCAGGGGTCCAGGCACAGCCAGGAGGGGCTGGTGCACAGAGACGGGGTGGGCTCCGGTGGGGGCAGCCAGGGACAGGGGGGGAATTAGGAACCAGCATTTACTAAGAGCCACTGTGCTGGGAAGGCATCTGGAGAATCCCGTGAGGCGAGCTGGGAGCGAAGGTAAGTTGCAAACTGACTCTATGGCTTTGTGGCCACGGCAGGTGCAAATGGTGGGAAATGAAACCACAGATGGGCTTGTTTTTACTACACAGTCTCTACGTCCACTGATTGACCTTGGCCGGTCTCCTCTCAGACTCCAATTCCTTCCTACGGCTCCTTTTCCCTAAATGCTGGCCCACCTTCCTGGGCCGTTTCCTCCTCTTGAGCAGCCATCCTAGGGCCCTCCCCCTTTGATCCCAGTCTCAGCCGCCATATTAATCAGGTATCTTTTTACTTGCTAATTTCTTGCCAGCTCAGATCATCCAGGACATTCCCCGGCACGAGGGCTCAGTAAATTAAGGAACCGATTAGAGCAAAGGGCAGATCTTGAAATTTAGGTGGTTTAGCCAAGGTTCCTGCTTTAGTGCAAAAGAACTCCCAGCACTGGCTAAGTGTGTGTGTGTGTACACCTGTGCCTATGTGCGTATGTGTGTGTGTACACCTGTGCATATGTGTTTATGTGTGTATGTACATTTGTGCATATGTGTGTGCACCTGTGCATATGTGTGTGTACACCTGTGCATGTGTGTGTGTCTATGTACACCTGTGCATATGTGTGTATTGTGTATGTACATTTGTGCGTGTACACCTGTGCATGTGTGTGTACACCTGTGCATGTGTGTGTATGTACACCTGTGCATATGTGTGTGTTGTGTGTATGTGTGTGTACACCTGTGCATATGTGTGTGTACACCTGTGCATGTGTGTGTGTACACCTGTGCATGTGTGTGCATGTGTGTGTGTACACTTGTGCGTATGTGTGTATGTGTGTGCTTGTGTGCATATGACCGTGGTAGCAGGAGAACCGGACTGTGACACTGCGGCCGGGCTCACGGCCGGGAGAGGCTCTCAGGGAAGCCCTCCTGGGCAGGTCAGGAGAGTTGCAGCCCCGCTTTCTAAGCCGCTAAGGGTCTTTTCCCTGGCGAAGAGTCAGGGCCCTTCACAGCCGCATCAGCAAGCACAGCGGATGCCGGGCCAAGGGGACCCTTCAGAAATGGCACCGAAAACACTGTCGTCGAGCGTGACTTGCAGCCCTGTTGCTTCAGTTCCTCCACCGGAGGTCTGTTTTGCTTGGGGCTTGTCACGTGCTGCTTCGCCTTGGTGGGAGTCACAAACACAGTCAGGCAGATCCACACTTGCTCAACCAGTGAGGTTTCTGAAGGTAAGGGAGACTTTTTACAAAACATGTTTTTATGATTTCCATCACCTGGGCTGAAAGGAGGCAAGGAATGGCATGACTGTTAGGGGTGGCGGGGGGAGGGCATTTCAGCGGAGGGAGGGAGGGAGCTGGTCTCCCCGCCTTTTCTGGGCCATTTCCTGAAGGGACAGAGCAGCTGACCAGGCAGGCACGCGGCCTCTGCCGGGAGGTGACGGGCCTCTTGGTGAGCCAGAAACGTGAGAGGGCTCAGCCCAGAGCGGACGTGGCTGAGCCGTCCCCAGGCCACGTGGAGACCCGCGGTAGCCCGGTGCACTCTTGCTCCCATTTTCCTTGTAGGGGCGGGGGGACGACTTGCCTCCCGAGCTGTGGCAGCATGTTCAGGCAGGCTTTGCAGCTGGGCTCTGCCTGGACCCTGCCCTGAGCCGCTCAGCTTTCTCTCGTGGCTCCCCTTTCAGGAGGAAACCCTCTCTCACTACGATCTCGGGAGGAAAGTGTGCCCTTCTTTAGGAGAGCTTTGGTGGGAACAGGCTGGGTGATCGTGATCCGGCAGGTTGAACAGAGGCCGGCGTGGGGAGGGGGACGCGTGCAGGTGGGGAAGATGCCCAGTGGGGCCGAAGCCTCGTGCGTGGCTGATCTCTCTGCTTCTTCACGTCTTTGTCCATGAAGACACATCGTCTTCAGCAAGGGCGGCTCCTGGAGAGATCTCTGACCTGCATCCCACAGGAGGCAGTGTCTTTCTGCAGCAAAACAAACCACCGCCTCGTAGCGAGTCGGGGGCCCACAGGGGCCCATTGACAGTCCCTCCACAGGACCCCCGACGGCAGCTCCACGGCGTCTCAGTCGCTGCACGTTTGCTTCCTGAGCTCACGCCTGACCCCGCTCTAAATTTCCTCCTTCATTTTTTTCTTTTTCTTTATGTACCCACTTATTTTACATTGTACTTTGTCTTGCGTGGTTCTGTTTGTCTTTATGAGAAGTTTTAAATTCTTTCTGGAACTGGTCAAAGTATAAACACGTAAATTCTTAAATAATAGATTATTATACCCACCAGACAAGTTTGTCACAAATACTGCTTGCCTCTGGGCTTAATCCCTACAGCTGAGGGGCAAGGGGACACCCGCCACGTGCAGAAGAGTGCGTCTGGTGCTTTTCTCCTGTTGTGTTACTTTTTCGTCATAGCCACCCCGTAAAATTATTTTCTCTACATGACAGAGAGAATTGAGACTGGGAGAGGTTAAATTGAGATAGTGTGATCTCGTTGAGAAACGTTGATATCAAACAGACAGACAGTCAGCATGTGGCTTTGCCACTTATCAGTTTGGTGGCTTCATGGGACTATTTTAACCTCCGTAAACCTCACTTTCTTACCTGCAAAATAGGAATGAAGACGTTCACTTCAGAGAGTTCTATATATCGTAGAGTAGGTCTCATGAAGATATGAAAGTTCTACTGGTGCCTGAAATATAAATGGGAACCATGAATGCCAAGCCTCCCTCCCCACTTACATAGGACCGGCCCCTCTGGAGGACATGGTCAGGACCTGAACCACCTGTGTGCCCTCACCAACACCACCAGTCTCTCCACCACGGCACTAGCAGCCTGGCCGACAGAAATGTGCACATTCATGCCACGTTGAGACATCTGGACTTTTGGGGCACAGCTGAGGGGCCTGAGGAACTGGAGACATGCATTTGAAGAGGTAGAACACCCCCCTGGGATTTCCAATCTCAGTCTGTGGATTATCTGCCAGAGGGGCTCCAAGATGTGAAAAGAATGCTAAGCACTTGCTTCTTCTGGGTCAGTGGAAAGGACCACACTGACATCACTGGGGCCAGAGTGGGTGTAGGTGTCTTCATCCCCCACGTGGTCCACAAGCTTGTATCTGGAAAGGCAGCTCTCCCGATGGAGGAGGACCCAGCAGGGGCAGCAGAGCCTTTATGCCCCCTCCTTCAGGGGACAAGTCTGTCTGGAGAATGACATGGTGAAGGCCAGGTGACGGAGAGGCTTTCCTGCAAAGCTAAGGAACACGATTTCAGGGTAAATTGCTTCCCATGATTGTATTTCATTTCAGAGCCATTAGGATAATGTCATTATCCTTTCCATGTCACTGGCACCTCTGCCTTTTTTGCATGTTCTGCTGGTTCCTTTGCTCTCCTTAAAAGAACGGCAGAAAGCCGTGTGCCAAGGTCAGCCCAGCTCTCCCGGAGAGGCAGACGCATCCTCTCCACGTCACACACCCTGGGACGGTCACCTACCCACCAGCTCTGGGATGTGGGGATGCACCTGCACCCATAGGCCCCTGGGGCTACAAGAGGGGGCAGGAGCCCAGGTTCCACTCTGGCAGTTAGCAGGTCCTACAGACCCAGTGCTGCCCTCAAAGGGCCCGAGGTGGGTGGGTGGCTTGTCTGCGGGGGATGCCTAGCTCTCCCGACAGAGTCAGGACTTCAGGCCCCATCTCTGCTGCTCACCAGGTGACTCAGCCGGGAGAAGTGGCTGCAGGCCCTCTGATCCCCGGTTTCCTGTCTCTCAGGCGGGGTGATGTCATTTGGGACAGGCTGGCTGGCGTAAGGGCCAGAGCACATGCTTTGTCATGATCGGTTCAGGTCCTGACGACCTCACCCAGGAGGGAAGGATCGTGTGTAGGGGGTTGGGACCTGGCCTTCATGTTCTTGTTTACCTCTCAGAAGCCAATATAGTTTCATATATTTATGAAACTTAACACTTATAATAACACTGTGTAGCCGATATTTTTATGCCTACTGCTTTTTCTGCTCTTAGGGTTGCTGTAAAGAGCCAATGAGATATTATGCTGAATATAGGTTAAATTAATCACAGACATAGCTGATATATTCATGAAACCTAACATAATAGCTCACTGGAGTAGATATATTTATACCTACCACTGTGTCTACTCTTAACGGTTGTCATGAGGATAAAATAATGTGTTGTAGACAGTAGTCCCTTACAGATTCTAAAGCACAGCACACGTGTTCTTGGTGAAGCCCAGAGGCTAAGAGAGTAGATTTTGGAGTTTATCTGTCTGGTAGTGAATACCAGCTCTGCCCCTTATTAGCTGTGTGATCTTGGGCATTTACGTTAACATAGCTGTAAATTTCAGTAAACATAGTATTATTTCACAAATTTGTACTAAGGTTTAAGTAAGTTAATACATGTAATATACTTTTCTTAGCGTCTGGAACATAGTGAATAATATATAAGTGTTTGTTGCCACTGTTATTTTATTACTGCTTTTGTTTGTTTTTTTATTGGAGTATAGTTGCTTTACAAGGTTGTGTTAGTTTCTGCTGTACAATGAAGTGAGTCAGCTCTATGTATGCCTATATTCCCTCCCTCTTGGACCTCCCTCCCACCCCCTCCATCCCACCCATCTAGGTCGTCACAGAGCACCGAGCTGAGCTCCCTGTGCTACACAGCAGGTTCCCACTAGCTCTCTATTTTACACATGGTAGCGTGTTTATGTCAAACCTAATCTCCCAATTCATCCCACTGTTGTTACTGCTACTCTTATTATTACTGTTGCTTTTATCACTGTAGATCTGAACAGAGCAATTCACAGGTGGCCCCACCCCCAGTAACTTATAACTCCAAGCACCCACCTTCAGTGTAGGGCTTTATTTTGATCCCTCCTATTGTATTAACAAAACCTTGACACGTTGGTGCTGGGTGGAAGCCACTCTGCGAGCGAGCGCGGTGTTCAGTGTCGGGGCTGGCTCTCAACCTCCTCGCCAGCCTGTATTTTCCATGTTTGAAACAGCATTCTGATGGGTGTGATGTGGCACATTGTTGTGGTCTTGATTTGCATTTCCTTAATGAAAAATGATGTGGAGCATCGTTTCAAATGCTTACTGGCCATTAGCATGCTTCTGGGATAAATGTCTATTTAAAGCCTTTGTTCATTTTTTAATTGGATTGTCTTTTCATTGCTGAAAGACTTCTTCATATATTCTGGACACTAGACCCTTATCAGATATGTGATTTGCAAATATTTTTCCCATTCTCTGGGTTGCCTTTTTACTTTCTTGATGGTATCGCAGCACCATTTGTTGAAAAAACTCTTCTTTCCTTACTGAATGGGCTTGACAACACTGTCAAAAATCAGCTGACCATTGGTTACTTAGGAGTGTAATTTAATTTCCACATATTAGTGAATTTACCAAATTTGATTCTATTATTGATTTGTTTCATTCCATTGTGGTTGGAGAACATACTTTATATTATTTCAATCCTTTTACATTTATTGAGACTTGTTTTAGGACCAAACACATTGTCTATCATGGAAAATTCTCTATGTGCATCTGATAAGAATGTGTATTTTGTCTTTTGTATGGAATGTTCTGTATATGTCTGTTAATTGTAACTGGTTTATACTATTGTCCAAGGCTTCCATTTCCTTTGTGATGTGCTGCCTAGTTTTCTTTTTTAATCCATTATCGACAGTGGGGTATTGACGCCTCCAGCTATTTTGCTAAATTGTATGTTTCCCCTTTCAGTTCTCTGAGTTATTGCTTCATGCACTTTGGGGCTCTGTCATAAGGTTCATATATATATATATATATATATATATATATGAGATTAAGTTTATCTTCTTGATGAGCTGACTCGTAATTATAAATCACCCTCATCTAATGACAGTTTTTGTCTATTCTTTCTGACATTGGTATAGCCAACCCTGCCCTCCTTTGGTTACTTTTTGCATGTTATATCTGCCTATTATACTCTGCCTTTTAGCTGCAGTGTTTAATATATTTACATTTAATGCACTTATTTATAGGAAGGATTTCTGTCTCCAAGAGTGCTGTTTGTTTTCTATATGTCCTTTGGGTTTTTTTGTTCGTTTGTTCCTCAGTTCCTCCATCACTGCCTTTAACACTGCCTGTTTTACTTTAACACTACCTGTGTTAAATAGATATTTTCTAGTAACATTTTAACTCCCTGGTCATTTCTTTTACTATACAATTTTGAGTTATTTTCTTAGTGGTTACCCAGGAGATTGCCCTTAACATCTTAATTTATAACAATCGTGTTCAGATTGATACCAGTTTAATTTTGATAGTAAACAAAAACTTTGTTTCATACGAATCCATCCCCCATGTATGATGTTATTGTTGCAAACTACATCTTTATATATTTTGTGTCGTGTGACATGTATTTATAACTATTATTTCATGCAATTATCTTTTTTATATCATGAAGAAAAATACATTTATACTGTCTTTTACATTTACCTGTATAGTTATCTCTACCAGTGCTGTTTATTCAGTCATAGGAATTTTAGTTATTGTCTAGTGACCTTTTATTTCAGCCTGAAGGTTTCCCTGCCCTATTTTCTTTGGTCATACATTTCAGGCTTTTTGTATTCTTGATCTTTTACTGCTGTTTAGAGCCAGCTGTAACCAAGCTTCCTTTGTTTATTGCTGTCTTGGGCAAGGGGAAAGCGGGCAGGTGTCCACGAGGGTTCTCCTCTCAGATCTGCATGGTGAATGGGGTCTGGTAGCCCTCAGTTCATGTTTGTGCAGCTCGGAGACACAGCTGAAGCTCAGTCTCAGGAACCAACCCTAGTTACAGTGGTTATTGATACTTCTTCCTTTTTTGTCAGTATTGATTTTATTACTTATTGTATCAGTCTTATTGTGAATGTTTTAGTTACGGTTTTAAGACAAATCTAATACCTTTTTGTTGGGAGGGGGAGTGGAACATCAAGATACATGATAAGTTTCACACGACATTAATAACAAGTCATCAATCCAGAGTCAGTCCCGATGCCACGTCCTCTAAGTGCTGTGGCCTCTGTGTGCAGACGCTGAAAAGGCATCGGGCTGGATACTCACAAGCACGGTGCCTGCCCAGGCCTTTTGCAAAGTGGAGACAACGCACGTTGTAAAGCAATCACAGGAGCGTCGACCTCAGACCTGAAAACAAGTTTACGGCAGATTAAATATAGGAAAGAGCCTCGTGGAAAAAGAAACCCAGCACTAAATCTGGGTCAGGTCCCAGGCTCACAGAGAAGCCTGGAGACCACAGACAGAGGAAGCCTCCACCCGCCCCCAGGGTCGGTGTCTTCAGGGGGAGCAGAGCCCTTCTGCCCTCTGCTGAGATCAACACTCAGGCTACAAAGAGGGAGGAGACGGGGGCAGATGTTCCGACCTTTCTAAAAGGTGGGCCTGAAACTGAAATCTCTACACACCCTGGGGAAGTTAACGTCAACCAAACGCAGAAAAGCAAAATTGAAGAGAACAGCAAGGGGTTGCTCTTGTTATGCAGAACTGAAAATAAGGTTATGACAGAGCTGAAAGTAACATGTTAATGAGGAGAGAAATAGTCTGTTGATTTAGAGAAGAGGGAGAGGAAGAGGGAAGAGGGAGCAAGAGGCAGAAATGAGGTCGGTTGCCTATTGGAAACAACCATCCTCAGCTGGATATTGATTCACTCTCCTTCCCATGAGGATCATTTATTTGCACCATTTCTGCCGGGGTGAATGCAGCCCCCACTTTCACCTCCTCAGCTCCTTCCTTCTCCTGGAGACTCAGCCCCGTGGTGAACATCACCCAGCTCAGGGGTCCTAAATGAGCCCCGCTTTCCTGATTAGCTTTGGAAAATCAGTTGAATCCTAGCCCTTAGCTTCACAGTTGTGTGTGTGTGTGTGTGTGTGTGTGTGTGTGTGTGTGTGTCTAATTCTACAAAGAGGTGAGGAAATTTGAATAGTTAAAAATAATAATAAAAAAATTGGAAGAGACAAGGCATCCACTCTATTAAAAACAATTTTGTGTTAAATAATCCAGTGGAAATGGACTGAAAAAAGAGTCTTGGAAAAGGAGTGACTGTTTTCAGCCTGATTCTGATCCAACCAGGTCCTTGGAAAATGCAGAATAGATGCCTCTCTTTACTCTTTTCACCTCTAATTATTGTCGTACAGAGCATCTCATGCTCTAATTCTCTGAGTGTTTACTTCTATTCACGAAGCTCATTCCTTTGCTTCCTAAAAATTTTTCTATAAAATAAAATAAAGTGAATGGGTCCTAAGCGCAGACGTCATCAGTTTGTCTCCAGGTCTAGAAATCCTTGTTTCTATCCTCCATCTCAGGGCCAAGTCTCCAGCTGGAATCTTTCTAGGTAACAGCTGAGGTAGCATCAGCAGCACAGGTGTGACAGCCGTGGAGGAGGGGGCGGAGGGCGGTGTCTGTAGGTGGAGGTGTGCAGGGAGCAGGTGGCAGACAGCCAGGGCTCCTCCCCTCCACGCCTCCATCTCACCAATCCTGAGTCCCCTCCACGCCTCCCACTTCCATCCACACCACCTGCCTCCCCAGCCCACAATGCCAGATGCCACGTGGGGTCCCCACCTCCTTTCCTCCGTACCTTTAGCACAGCAGCACTGAAGGCCACCCTCCCCCAAATGACCTTCACCACCCAAATTCCACATCCCACCTCTCATCACTCCCACCCACTCCCACCTCCTCCCCCATCAACCCCCGGCACACCCACTCTGGCTCACACCTCCTGAGCCAGGTGGAGAGTTCAAGCAACTTGTGTGATGCAGGACGGGAGGGGAGGGGGTGAGAGACAAGGTCGGCTGAGGGACCTGGTGGAGGGCAGGGGGTGGAAGAGAGGAGGTGGAGCCGGTGTTGGTATGAGGGCGAGGGGCCGGGGTTAGGAGATGGACATGGTGGAAGGAAGGAGGGGGGACTTGGGGCAGTAGAGGCGGGGAGGGGAGGGGGTGAAGGTCTGGTTTGGTGTGATGGGCGTGGTAGAGGTAGGAGGTGGGGCGCAGGATGGGTAGATAAAGGTCTTCTAGGGCAGGAGGCTGGAGTCCGTGCTGCTGTGACGATGGTGGTGGAGGACAGGAGGAGGGACCGGCTGGGACGACGTCACCAGGGACGTCATCCAGGAAGGAGGAAGCAGGCTGGTGGGATGGGTTGTGGAGGAGGGTGAGAGGCAGGTCCAGTATGGAGGAGGGCGGGGGGAGTCTGCCTGGTGGCCACCTTGACCTCCCACATCACTAGACTGACTTCCGCTGCATCCATCTGGACCTGAGGGTCTGCTCAGGGCGTGCGATCCCCTCTCCCTCTCCTCCTCTCCCGTCTCTGTCCTCCCTCTTCCCCTCCCTCCCCGCCCCTCGGTCTCTCCTGCCCTCGGTCTCCTTGCTGACACCCCACCTCCCCTTCTGTGGACACACAGGGAGTGGGTTGTGGGCTGCGGGTCCCCAGATGCATCTTGTGTTTGAGGCAAGCGAGGTCAACGCTCCAAGGGTAAGAGGAGGCGAGGGAAGCATGTCAGTGGTTGATTCTGTCAAGACCACTGGAGTCTCTGTGCCGGCAGATTTGTGTCTTTGTGGCATGATCACTGATTGTATCTGAGGGGGCGGAAGGGGGAGAGAGCTCAGACCACCGATGTCCGCGAGCAGGGACTCGGGCAGCATGAGGGATGAGCCGCATGACTGGACGCCGGTGTTTTCCAGGCTGCCATTTCGTCCGTGTCACTTTTATGCTCATTTGGGGACCAGAAAGGAATATAAGGGCCAATATAAATTATTTTCCTTCACACCTTATACCAACACCTCCTGCTGCTGCCGCAGCTTTGACCTCCCGGGCCCTCGGCTCCAGCCGGATTCATGGAAATGTCTTTCATCTCCAGCACCTGGCTCTCCAATTGCCCCGAGTTATCCGGAGACAGGGAGCCCCCCGGACTGAGCCGTGACACCCAGAGGTCCTGACCAGTGAACTCGGTCACTCAGGCTGAATTTCACATCCATGTAGAGTCAGGTTCAGGGGTCCTCGGTCCACTGAAGGGACACGCAGACACAGAGAGGCCACAGGGTGACAGTTTCAACCCACAAAGGCCCACGCCAGCCCTGGGGCTCTGACGGGTGAGCACGCCACCCTGCTACACTCTCCCAAATTGTGGCGCCCAAGTGGCAGTTTTATGTAAGGAAACCATTTGTTTTTAAAGCTAATGGCCCATATCTGGCCTCAACGTCATCTTATTTTTTTAAAAAAAATCATGCTCTAGGACAGTTAAGCTCAGGTGTCACCACATCCACTTTTAGTCAGGTGAGCTCAGTAACTCAGAGAATCTATATTTATTATATGAAAATCACCTACTGAATAATTACATATTTAAATAAGCCTGCTCTCTTGTTTATAAAAACATTTTCTATGATTGCTTCCAGGCGGCAGTGGAATAACACAATTAGCACCAATAACAGACAGAGTTAGATTTGGTGTTTGGACGGAGCCTCCCACGTCAAACACTGCTCTGTGTGGTCCCCACGTGCTGTCCTTCCCGGGACTGGCACCCGCCTCTCCCCTGCGCTGTCCAGGACCCTGGTGACGGGCAGCTCCCGTCCCCCCACCCCTCCCTCTCTGTGTCCTCCCCTGCAGAGTCCAAATCTCATTTCTTTGGGTTTGTTCGGAACTAACACACAAGGTTCCACGCCAACTGCCCCCACCAGCCCGTTTTCCTGTACAGTTTTATATGTCATAAAAGAAAAAGATTCCTAATTCCACAACCAAACCTACACCATAAATCTGAGGCTTTCCACCCCCTAATGTGCTTATTCACTGTAATGACCTTGTTTTGCTTACTCTTGTCATAGACCAGCGTGGAACATTTGCATCTCCAGCCCCACTCCTTCACATCCTCCAGAGTCAAAAAGAAACAGCTATTAAAGCACAAAATCTATTAATAGATTAATTCAGCTCAACAGGCAAAGCCTGTGCGCATCTAGCCCAGCACAGGACCACCGGATGCGACGGACCAGATCCTACAGCTTCCACGTCCTCAGGGGCCACCCTCTCTACAGGCTCTTCCTTGAAGCTCAGGAGACTCTGAGAGACACCGTCAAAAAGTACATAAAACAGGAAAACTTGCGCGCCTGGGTCCTCACGCAGAGCTAGGTCTGTGTGACGGGTGGGTTGTTTCCTGAGCCCGATTTCCTCATCGATGGTTGTGGAGCCAGCACCTGGGTCCCAGTCCTCCCCTGAGAAGTTCCGGGTCTGGGCTGGGCTTGAGCAGCTGGGTGTTGAGAGGCCCCAGTGATGGGCAGGTGTGGTCCAGCACAGTGCTTCTCAGAGGTCAGTGTGTGGAGCCCAAGAGCCTGCATTTCTAACAACCTCCCAGGAGGTCTGCACAGGCCACACGGGGATCAAGATTCTGGATGGTTCTAAACCCTGGCTACACATGAGAACCATCCACGTCCCCCACTGGGTAGGATCTGTGGGCTGTCTGTCAGGGATCCCTCCCCTGGACAAGGCTGACTCATCATTCAGAGGGCCTTTCAATGGAATTCAAGTCTGGGGCTCCGTGACCCAAAGACTGTAGGAGGTCAGGGTTCATCATCCTGATCGCAGTGACACTGGGGAGACCGTCCCTGGTGCCTGGTTCCCCAGAGTCACTGTGGTTCTCCCCTGATGACCCTCGTTCTCAACCTTCCCTTTGTGAGATGCTCCATGTTATTCCAAATAGATTCTTTTTTTATTTGTTTGATAAATTATCTTTCTATCACCAAAACTAAAGACACCTAACTGATATTTTCTGTATTTAACGTGGAACTTGCCATGATTATGCTCAGCCTACATGTTAGAATTGTTTTCTTCTTCGTGATACAGTGATAACAACCACTGACCTACCTTACCCCTTACCTCTGCCCCACTGGGGACTCCAACTCCTACCTCCTGCTTTATGTTTGGGTTTGACTTTGCAGAAAGAAGCTCAGGTAAGATGTTGAGTAATGACCCCGCAGAAGAGATCAGAACTCCTGCCCAGGCCGACTCACTTCTTGGAAGGTAAAGCTGGAAGCACCCAGTGTGTGGTCAGAACCTACTTCTTCCTCTTCTCTGCGTCCCTGGTTCAATTTCTCTCTGCAGCCTCCTTTGCTTTTGTCCCGTAGAGACGTGTAGATCAAGGGTTTCAGAGACTTTCACCAAAGAACAATCTACCAGCCTTGCTCTCAGCCCTCGTGTCTGCTTCCTAGGATAAGAAATAAACGATCTGAGTGACTGGTCCAAGATTGACACCAATAGCCAAGAACAGCTGAATAGTTGACTGCCTCTGGGGCTTCATGCTCTGCCCCTGGAATGGCAAACAGCAGTGGCTTTCAGGCGCATGTCTAGTACCAGCTGACACTGAGGGGAAGTCAAGACTAGCTTGGCTCCTCCCCGCCAGCAAGCATTGATCCCTCCCCAAGGGTGGGTCTGCGGGAGACAGAAGTTTCCAGCCAAGGCTCCTGCATCTCCCATCCCACACACTCGGCTCACAAGGTGACCTTGGCAGCCCGGCCACGGAACAGCAGTGTGCTTGGCGCCCCCAGGCCTGGCCGGGTCTCTGTGACCACCTTGAGCACGGCAGCACAGTGTGTGGCAGGGCTTGACTTCCGAGGCCAGCACATAAAGGTGGTACAGCTCCACCTGGTTCTCCCGGGGTGTTTGCGCTCAGAGCTCAGACGCCAGGATGGGAAGAAGCCCAGCCACACGGAGAGGTCACAGGGGTGTCCCGGGCGACCATCAGAGGGGTCCCCGCGAGCAGCCAGCATCCTTACACGCGAGAGCAGGGGCCTCCGGGTCTTCGGTGAGGAGGCGGACGCGGGGGAGCAGAGGTCAGCAGGGACGGTGCTGCTCCCAGACCCTGAATCTGGCATCCAGGAGCACAGGAGCAGGTGCTATCTGACATCGGCAAGCATGGCACATCGTTAGGAAACAGTCAGAACTGGGTGGCCAGAGCAAAGGGCAGGAAACCCCCAGTTTTAGGTCACTGCTTAGCCGTCCAGGGTTAGTCTTCAGGGGAAGCAGGTAGCTCACGGCCCATTTTCTCTCTTGTCTGCCTGCGTGGCCGCAGCATCAGGTCCCTGAATGTCCTCACGTCCTCTTGCACAACAACTGGGCCCAGCCTGCTTTGCCCTGGGCTTTGCAGACAAGCGTGTCTCTTGTTCTGTGGCTTTGGAGGGAACTCTCTGGACTGGCTGGGGGCCGTAAGCCCTGAGGCTGGTTGTGAGTTTGCAGTCAGTGCTAAGCTGCCCCTGCGCTACTTACTCGTGAAGAATCTCCCTCCGGGTCCATCCTAGTTTACTGGACTTCTGTGTTAAGGCTTGGAAACAAATTCCCAATTCATAATAAAATATCCCTTTGCTTTCCTTTGTCATTTTAACCTGCACTTGGGTTTCCTTTAGCGCTCTCACGGAGAAGAGAGAGGTGAGTAGAACAAGAAGAGATCTGTGTATGGCTGAATCTCTGGCCACAACACCACTAGAATAGCATCCCGTGAGCGCGCCACGAGAGCATCAGTAGAGGAGAGAGGTGGGGGAGGGAGGGAGGGAGGCCCAGTGTTTCCGAATCGCACACGAGTGCTACGTGGGGACTTCCCACAGGAGAACCCACACCTGTGCCGTAAAGACCTGAGCATCTTCCCTGTGAAGACACAGGCCACTCAGAGTTACCCAGTTACTTGATAAACAGGCCGGAACCCCAGGTGTCTCTTCCAGACGTATTTCTCAGGTTCGGAAGATAATTTAAGTAAGATTCAAGTCTCCCTGTACCTCAGGTTGATCACGTCCCACATACAGAGGGCGACAAATCTCCTCTATTTAAACCGTCCCAGATGCAGGGGAGGACATTAATGTCCTGACAACAGAAGGCAACTGCGAGATACAGAGGCAGTGATGCGGCAGACGGAGCCCAGGCAGGGGAGCCACCCCCAGCCGACGTCCTCCCCGCCTTCACGGGGACAGGCGTCCCGACCCGCCGGGGCAGCACTAGGGGGCAGCTGTCTGCAGCAGGAGGGCCTGCACCAGGACGTCTCAGCGTGTGTCCCACAGCATGAAAGCTTTATTAAAGCTGCGAAGGAAGCAGGTTCTATAGTCAAATGAGGTTTGGAACAAGGAAATCAGGTTTCCTCCCTGTGGGAGCTTCAGTGAGTCTGACGTGTGATTCCCCAAACTTATCCCCAAACCCAGGAACTTTCATTCCCAGGGAAACTAAGAAACGGATATTCTCAGGGTGGTACAAATGATTCTCCCTGAACGGTTAGTACAGCTGATTTGTACTTTCTCGTTTGCTTACCTGTACATCACGTGTTTTGTTTGACTATACACTGCTTTTGTAGCGAAGGAAAGTATTTTAATACAATGAAAACTTTCTGCCTCAGGTCAGGCTGGATCCCGCGGCCAGTGGACTGAGTCCAAGGTGGGGAGATAGCTGTCCGCCCGAGCAGGAGGAGGAACTCTGGGGTGGGAACAGGACAGGTCCTGTCCTGATGCTCTGAGTGAAGGTCGGGGGCTGGGGCTGGAGCGCAGCAGTGTAGGGACTGCGGCTGCTCTGCCTCAGTCCTTCCCTGAATATTCCAACCTCTTCCAAGAGAAGGAGCTCTGAGCAGAGGGGGCCAGGCCTCCGTCCCCACCACCCCGCCAGCCGGGAGGTTTTTCCTGAGCTCAGACCTTCCCCGGGCGGGTGGTGCAGCGGAGTTTCTAATCCATTCCCAAGGGCAGCTCAGCCCAGAATGAATTTAGACAAACAAACGGGAATACACACTTTTTCTTTTTTTCATTTTTCTTCTCCAATTTTGAAAAACATAATTAATAACAAAACACTTGGGATCATGCAGCAAAGGTACTTTACAGGAACATTTATTATGCAAATAACCAAATTAATTACATACATTTGCATCTTATTATTGAGAAGTAAAGCAGCTTTAACAGAATTGGATCTATTTCTACCAAAATTATCTTAGCCTAAGAAGAAAGGTCAGGGCAAGATTAACTTGGATTGGGGTTTTAAATCCTGCTTAGGGATTCTAAAGTTTTACAGAATACAATTTTTCTTACTTGGACAATGATTTTTTTAATCATAGAAATGAAAGAAATGTTAATAGAAATCCCACAATCTCCACCTCCAACTTCAACACTCTAATGCTTTTATACTGTATTTCTAACCCCCCTCCAAACATTGACGATAAATTTACATAGATTTTACTTCAGTACTCTGTGTCTTATAGATATTATTAAAATAGTATTGTCTACTCAAGATTTGTAGATTTTATTTAAGATTAAGGTGTCAAGAGGTTCTAAAGTTCCAAAGACAACCCTGCCCCAAAGTTACCCTATTGGATCCAGGCAATGGTGGTGTCCACTGACCACATCCTGCTCAGTCACCCTTTCAGGAAAGGAGCTGGACTCAGGTGTCCAAGAGGCCCTTGAACTATAGGACATCATCTGGGCCAGCCCAGGGTACAGGTGTTGTCCCCTCTTGAGGACACTCTCAGTGGCCACCCCACCCACCCCCAGTGCCCACATCTCCTCTCAAATCACATTTTACCCTGAAGGGAATGGTGGAGGTACACATCCTATACACACAACACAGCTACACACACACACACACACACACACAACACCCCCACACACATCCACACCCACACACAACACACAACACACACAACACACACACACACCACACACAACACGTACCCCCCCACACACAACACACACATATACCTCCCTCACACACAACATAGCCATACACACCACACACACACTCACACAACCACACACACAACAAACACACACAACTTTCCTACCTACCCAGCTTCCTGTCCCTCCCATTGTTTTATTCTGCAAATCACTGGAAATTCTCACTGTTTTTTCCTTCAAAAGTTTCTGGTTGCCCTTTGTAAAGAACCTCCTTGGCATTTTAAATTTGAAATCTAATTCTAAGTCATTTGCAACAGAAAGAAAATTCATCCTTCCAAATAGTTTCTTTTTCTTTTATGGCAACACAGTTCAAATTTATTGGGTTTGGAAAAAAAATCCCAGGTTTGATTTGTGATTCTACTTCTTACCCCTCAGTGGCCGTGGAGCTCTCTGAGCCCTGGAATCTTCATCGGTGACAAGAAGAACGACCACTTCAAGTCGGTATCAGCCCAGCATGTTTCCATGAGCCAAATCTACACAAGCAAGGAAGGTTTTCTAAATTAAAACACTTTGTCTCACACAAAACAATACTTAATTTAAAAAAAATATCAAATACATTCCACCAAAACACAGAACTAAAACAAATGTAGTAAAGTTGCAGAATACCAAATCAATATACAAAAATCTGCTGTGTTTCTATATGCTAATAACAAACTATCAGAATGAAAAATTAAGAAAACAATCCCATTTACAATTGCATCAAAAAGAATAAAATACCTAAGAATAAACTTAACCAAGGAGGTGAGAGACCTGCACACTGAAAATGATAAGATATTAATGAAAGAAATTGAAGATGACACCAATAAGTAGAAAAATATTCCATGCATGAGCTCCTGGAATGGAAGAATTAATGTTGTTAAAATGACCATACTGCCCGAAGCAATATACAAATTCAGTGCAAACCCCATGAAAATTCCATTGGCATGTTTCACAGAAATAGAACAAACAATCCTAAAATTCGTATGGAAACACAAAAGACTCCAAATAGCCAAAGCAATCCTGAGAAAGAAGAACAAAGCTGGAGGCGTCATGTTTCCTGATTTCAGACTATATTACAGAACTACATGGATAAAACAGACCCTGGGGGCCTTAGATGCTGGGGGCTCAGAGAGGGCAGACGGTGCGAGAACGGGGAAGCCGGGAACGGGAAGCACCGGGAGGAAGATCTGGAGGCAGCGAGGGCGGGACGGAGCTCCAGCCTCAACACTTACTTGCTGGGGAACCTTGGGCAGGTATCTCATCTTTCTGAGCCTCGCTCTGCACACCTGTACCACGGACAAACTGAATACACTGGTACCACCTCCCAGGAGCGCTGTGACATTGCGATGGATCTGCGTCCTACACCCCAGCCAAGAGGAACGATTGGCCTCCCCCTCCCTTGCCCTCCCCCCAGCATGAGTCGGATGTAACACCCCTCCACCATCCCAAGAGCTTCTCTCGCCTTGGCCCTGGGACCACCTGGGTGTGCTGGCAGGAAGAAGGCTGTTCAAATGCAGGTGTTTTGGGACAAGCCTGAGCTTCCCCCTCCCCTGCCCCATCCAGGCGCCCCCAGTCTCTCTATGTGTGACCCTGGCTCTGCTCCACATCCAGCAAGGACCCTGTGTCTGTCTGGGCTGGGCCCTCTTCCCAGCCCTTCCTCTACCTCCAACTAACTAACTAACTAACGAGTTGTGGGTGAGGCTTCACTCACGGGGACCCCTGGATGGTTTCAGGAACACAGCCTCCTTGGGACCTTCTCAGACTCCTGGGTGGATTCTCACAGCTACGGGCAGAATGCTGTGTAGACGGCCCCGAGGGCTAACATGTGTGTTGTGAGATGACGCACATTCTTTCAGCAGCCGGAATAAGTCTGTGCAAGTGGACAGCAGACGTGGACGGTGACGCCCCACAAGGGGCCGGAGAGCCCGGTGACTGGACGCTGGGGCAGGACGAGCAGAGGCCACCTATCAGCTTTCAAGAAGAGGTTTCCTTCCGGACGAGCTGCGGGGAGTCAGTGTGGGGTTGAAGCCTGAGTCCCAGAGGGCCCCTCCGCCCCCATGCCCTCTGTGCAAGGAGGCGACAGCCTGAATTCCTCTTCTCCTTTCCCTTGTCTTGAACGACCTGCGTTTTGTGCAAATGAAGCGCTTCCAAACGTGGTTTTGGTCTTAATCACACAGAGATCTCTTTAAGACATTGCCATTGTGTCTAAAGGCTAATTTAGAAAAATAACTTAAATGTGTTTTCTTTCAAATAACTCCACTGAATGCAACCATTTTTTTTCCAACTGCAGCATCTGAAGTGCTTTCTCTCTACTCATTTAAGACAAATGTTTTATTTTTGAGGTGAAGCTAAGAAAATGAACTTGCTGGGACAGTTATAAAGTAGTTGTCAGTAAGCACAAGCTCTCCGGGGGCCCCGGGGGAGAAGAGCGTCAGCCCAGGAGAATCACCGGCTCCTGGACGTGGACGGCAGCACACGGGGCAGCAGCTCCGGGCGAGGAATCGCCTCTGCCCACCCACCTCCGCGAGTGTGGACCAGGCCGCGGTGGAGACGACCGACCGCGGCGGGTCTCCGTTACCCCACCTGCTGCATGAGGCCACACCCAGCCCAGGAGGACGGCCCTCTGCTCAGAGCTGCCGGGGTGCTGGGCGGGAGTGGAAGGAAGAGAGGGACAGCAGAAGTTTGTGAGTGAAAGGCCGCGGGACTCCCTCCCCACGGGGCCCACGCAGCGCAGCACTCGCCCGGCAGGTGGGGCTGTGCGTGTCCTGAGGCTGGCTTCGTGCCACGGGGAGTCCAGGGGGAGGCCACGGCCCAGGTCCCCAGGGGCTGGTTATTCAGCCCGTGGCCTCCCCCCACCCTAGCCCACCCAGGCCCTCTGGGCAGCGCTTCCCGTCCCAGGGCCCCAGGACACTGCCATCCAGGGAGAGGCAGCTTACGGGGTCCACAGGGCTGCTCGGCAGGGGAGAAGGGGGGGTAGGGGGGCTCGGCGAGGGGCTGCCCTGGGACCGTGGGATGCCAGCCCCCGGGCCAGACACTGAGAAGAGCTCATTTTCATGGCCCTCACCCTCCAGGACAGCCACAGACAGGACCCCACATCCTCCGTAGCTGGGGAGGCCTGGGGTGGGCACGGGGCTACGTGTTTTCCTTTGGCTTCAACATTTTCCTCCGTTTTGAAATCTCAGAGGGCGCTCCGATTTCCTAAATGAAGGACTGTCCAGAAGTCTAGGATCCCTGCCCTCCCTGCCCACCCTCCCACTCACGTCTGCCAAACCCCCCGCAGACATGAGACTCCAGGCTCAGAACCTGTCAGCCGAGTTCCCTGGGTCCGGCACCTCGGGCACTGAGGGCACCTCCTATCTGCACCCCTGTCCCTCCCATCAGAGTCAAGGTGGCTTCCGGTCAGGGAGGTTAGGGTGTCACAGGGACCTGACCCGGCCCAGGGGAGGAGACGGGGGGCTGGGGGCTCAGTGGGGTCTGTTCACTGGTCTGTTCAGGTCTCTACAGCCACCCTCCCGCCCCTGTGAAGGGCTCAGACAGGCTTCCCTGCTGCTGTTGTGGTGAGGGCGTGTGTCCAGAGAGGGAGTAAGTAGAAGAAAGAGTTTTGGAATGAGTTTTCAAAAATTCCTTAAGAATTGATTGACTGTATAAAAATCACCCGTTAACTAGCTGGAAAATGGGCACATCAAACTCGAGCACTGTATGCTTCCTGTAGACCTCTGGGCAGGAGGGTAGGGAATACGGAGCAGAAAGACGTGCATCAGGACATCTCCACTCTCGGGGCACCGTCCAGCCAGGTGTAGCCCCAGTCTTCTGAGCTCTGAAATGGGGTGAAGGAATAATGCTTACTGCATGGGGCTGAGTGAGAAACAAGGTTATATGTGTAAATATCTTAAGACCCATTAGCTACTGTTAAACAAATGCAATTTGTTAATTTTATTATTTCCTCTTTTAATGGTCCCCAAAGCATTAATGGAGCAGCTAGTGTGGTGCTTGGCAAATGGAAGCCGTACAGTACATACTTGTAGGCTAGACTCTGAATGAATGAATGAACGAATGAATGAGCAAATATCAAATTACTGTGAAAATGTTTAGGGCTTCCCTGGTGGCGCAGGGGTTAAGAATCTGCCTGCCAATGCAGGGGACACAGGTTCGAGCCCTGGTCTGGGAGGATCCCACATGCCACGGAGCAACTAGGCCCGTGAGCCACAACTACTGAGCCTGCGCGTCTGGAGCCTGTGCTCCGCAACAAGAGAGGCCGCGATAGTGAGAGGCCCGCGCACCGCGATGAAGAGTGGCCCCCGCTCGCCGCAACTAGAGAAAGCCCTCGCACAGAAACGAAGACCCAACACAGCCATAAATAAATAAATAAATAAATAAATAAAAAGAAAATGTTTAGACCAAAGAAAGACTTGCTGAGGAGCGAGCATTTCCCCTCTCACACCCATTCTCCTGCCCAACCGGGGGGCTTCCCAATCCTTTTGGAAGCTGAGGGAAGCCTGTAAGGAGAGGTCTGAGTCGATCATGGGAATTGCCTGCTGTGCTGGGAGCATCTCAGGAAACAGAGGAGTCAGAGGGAAGAAGGTCACAGCTGTTCCCCTGCCTCTGAGAGACAGAGACAGAGAGAGGGAGCTGGACAGAAAGAGCCCCCAAGACCCTACGCACCCAGCCAGGGAGAACCAGCAGGGATGGAGCCACTTCCTGAGCAAACAGGGCTTCTCAATTACAAACACCTCCTGGACAGAAAGCACTGCACGTTGATGATAGTCATGTGTTTTTGGAGCCATGAAACAATGGCATCCAGTCATCTGAGTGATCCCAGGATTCTGCAGGCAAATTAAATCCTTGTTTTCAAAATAACAGTGAGTTTGCTACCGGGTGCTGGATAATAAGTGCAGGATTATAGATCATTACACCTGTGAACTTGCTCCTTGGAGGGTATTAGTTGCTGATAAGATTGTGAGCCAATGTAAATTTACCTTTGATTGTTTGTTTTGGCAAAAGGCGTATCTCCAATATTCAAAATGTGGATGATCTACATTAAAACCATGACTAATTTTTATTAAATAATATTAACATGATAATTAAAAATTTAAAATATGTATTAGATGTTTATTGTATTTAATTAATTTTTATAAAATTCATTAAATGTTATCAGTCATTAGAACATACACATGCACACACCTGCTTATTTGCTAGCAAAGGGAAGGCTGATTCTCTGGGAGGACCTAGACCCCCTGCCTCCATAAAATGGTCCCACAGTTTTCCTTCTCTCAGTAGGTGGCACCTCCTTCCTCCTGTTTGCAGAGGTTACACACATCCTTGGTTTTGTTTTCACATTCACTCCATGAATCTTAGTTTCTCCTCCAAGAAGGAGCTCAGTCTCTCTGCTTTTCTCCAGCACAAGCGGCCACCGGTCACCCAGTCCCCCTCCGTCTCCCTGCTCTGACCTTCCTGCCAAGAATCCTTCCTCACAACGCGCCGGGAGACGTGCGTGAAAACGCAGATGAGACTACAGCGCGTCACCATCCAAGCCCCCCGTGTCTCCCCGAGAGCATCCTCACCCTGACGCAAGGCCCCCGTGGCCCGGCCCCACCTGCGCCCTCCCGCCCTCCCCAGCTCCAGCTCCTGGGCTCCGGCAGCGCCTCCAGCATCCCGGGGCCTTTGCGTCGCTGGTGCTCTGCCCTTCCTCACCCTCTGTTTGGGCTCAGGTGTAACCTCAGACGTGCATCCCCGAACCGGCTCCAGGAAGGATCACCCCTCTGCCTGTGACTGTCTCATAACACGATCCACGTCCTTCACTCCAAGCTAATACATCCTTGTATTACATCCCTGTATTCCGTTTACTTGTTTATCAATACCTCTACCTATCGGAATAGGACTGTGTCGAGTAGAAGGTGAAACGCCTCCGAGCATCCTGTGGTGTGTCTGTCTTTAGCATCCGTTATGGGTTGCATCATGTTCCCCTCGAATGTGTATACTAAGGCCTCCCCTCCCACCCTGCAGCACGGGACCATGTTTGGAGATAGGGCCTTTGTAGAGGCGGTCAACTTAGAATGAAGCTATGCGGGTGGCTTCTTCCTAACCTAGCCTGACAGGTGTCCCTGTAAGGAGAGGAGATTTGGGCACCTGGAGACACACCGGGGGCTGCACAGGACGACCATGCAGAGGGGCAGCAGGAGAGTGGCCGCCTGCACGCCACGGAGAGAAGGCTCAGGAGAAACCAACCCCGCCGGCTCCTGGGCCTTGGCCGTCCGGCTTCAGAACTGTGAGAAAACAAATCTCTGTGGTGTTTTGCCCCAGAAGCCTGAGCTGACTGATGCAGCTCCCCTCCCAGTGAGACCCTCCCCAGGGACCCTTCACAGGCGTTTGAGACGGATACCCAGCCCTGCCCGGACCAGGAGTCGTCAGGTGGCCCCTCCCTGGGATCCCGAGAAGGCCTTCATCTGAGCCTGGCTCTGAGGCTGCGGGTCTCCCCAGAGCTGGACCCCGAGGCTGAGGCCGCGGGAGCCTGGCACTGCTGCACCCAGGACGGATGACACCAGCGCAGAGCAGGTGGAGCGAGAGAGTGAGGGCTTGACTTGGTTATTCTCTGATCGTCGTGATTGAAAGTCACTTGTATCCCCGGGCTTTTCAGTTTAAGCCACTAAACTCCCCTTTTTGCTTATTTTCAGGGACGTGGAGTCCTGACTGGTGATCTTGCCTCTTCGTACCACTGAAGTACTATTTCCAGGCTGACCGGGTGATGTTTCTGCTAATGTTTGGTGTTGATCTTTCCAGACTTTCCTGTAAGTATGCGAATGTAGGCACATAATTAAATACAGGTGTCGAATCAAATATAGGTGCAGGTATAGATATGGAAACAAACGTAGTTTTTTTTTAAACAGCCAAATGCCAGGGGACCGATCTGGCACCCATGCAAATCTACGTCAGGAGGCCATAGGGTTGTGGTCAAGAGGGCAGAGCTGCCAGGCTGCCCAGGTTCACTGTCCGGCCCACCTGGAGGGTTCACCTTTTGTAATCCCGGGCTGCTCACCTTTAATGGAGACCATAGCAGCACCTACTTCACACGACTGTGAACGTTAAATGAGATTATGCAAGAAAACTAACCTTATCTTCTAGCGAGTGTTTCCTGTACCTCTTAGCTAGTATAATGAAAGGGGTCTGTTCACAGAGCAGCGTCAGAGATTAGAAAGAGCACCCTGGCAGAAGCATTATTGGTGGATTGGAAGCAGCCAGAAACGGAGAGCCCTGCCGTCCTCCTGCAGGTGAGGGGCTTTCCCGGGGAGGGGAAGGGGTGGGGGGCAGGGGAGCAGGGAAGGGGTGGGGACGCTGGCCTTTCGTGCTCAGGCTAGGTGCCACGGGGACAGGGGACGGGAAAACTGGATTCCCTAGGGAATCCGGGGGGGGGGATTCTGAGGGTGAAGAGAAAGAAGAAACTTGCGAACGTCTGGAAGGGAGAGGCTGGTTCCCAGGGGCTGGAGGAAGGTCTCAAACGAAAACAGAGTAGAGGTGAAGGGAGGGAGAAGAGATGGGGCTCTTCTTCCACTGCAGATCTGCTCGGATCTGGGGGAGGTCACCTCATCGCAGGAGGAGCTTTCGTGTCTGCAGGGGAACCGGCTGACCCCCACCTCTGAGCTGAGCCAGACCCTCCTGGAACCCAGGCCTGGTCACAGGGTGTGTTCTCAGCCAAACAGCCCTTTTTTTATTGCCTTAGAAAGAGCCAGAGTGAGGGTATCGATCAGAGCCGGCCCGGGGAGAGCCTTTCAATGTTGGAGGGGTCACCTCGAGGGCAATAAGCTCCTTCCCTGGGGGCGGGGGAAGGACTGGGGGCTCCCTGCCAGGACACACGGACCGCTCCCTGGGGATCAGATGAGGCCCAGGCCTCGGGAAGCTGTCTCCTCTCCCCAGGGCAGGCCTCTCCCTAAGCAGATCGGCTGCAAAGGGGGTACGGCGGGGGGACACGGAGTCATTACTTTTAAAAAGCTCTCTTGCAAATATCCAGGTGGTTTTTGAAGACCCTTAAATGTAGAATAGAGAGAATCGGGTTTCAGGCCTGGAGGGCAAGAGTCCAGCCAGAGCTTCTCAAAATCCCAACGTGGCCGCCTGGGCTGTGCCCGTGAGAAGCACGTTAACCTGGGAACATGTCAGGGAGCAGACACAGCTGCAGCCCCCATCCTAGAGGACTGCGCTGTAGATTGAATACGAATACACGTCAAATGCGTGAACAATGCTTTTACTTGACAAACAGTCCGTCGTTGCGTTTGCCACTGTAACTGCTGCGCCGTATACACCTGGGATATAAGGACTGAAAACGGCCACTCTCCCACCCTCCTGGGGGCTTGCAGGTTACTGCTCTGTTCGAGCAGGGTGTGACCCCCAGGCTGGGTCTGTACCACATGTGGTCCCTTATATTTAGACGAGATAGGCTAGACCCCGGTCGGGCTAGACCCCCAGACTCCAATCTGGTGAGACTGTTCTGCTGGGGACAGTAAAGCACCGGTCACAGAACTGGACTCTGCGTGTCTGACACTTGCCAGTGGGAAACACTTTCTTTGGTTGAGTTTCCAAACCACACACTGGAAATCGTGTAATAAGGAACATGAGGGTCTTCAAAACACCACCACCGTCCCTTCTCCTCTACAAGGGTTTCGAGCTGGGAACACCCTGACCCTTTTCTAATTAGAGGTTTGCTTCCAAACAATAAAAAGAAAGTCGTAAAGTTAAAATCCATTCAGCAAATTAATTGGCGTTGCCTAGAAAACTTAATAAGGAATATGGGAGACACTACCTTTTCAACCTTGCAAAAATATTAAGACAAAGGCAATGTCAATGGAAATTTTCTTGTAAATGAGACACCAAGATGTATACATTTGCATTTTATTAATGGAAATTGTTTCCTGAGATTACTCTGAAACTTGAATATTAAGTGCAATAACCATGTGGTCCAAACCGCAGCTGTGCACAGAAGGCAGGTCCAGGGCATAGGGGGCCGTGGGAGCTGCCGTTAAGAGATCATTGTTTCCCTTCTATCCAGCAATAATGAAATTCATTATTCTGGGTGTGAGCCAGCTAAACTGGTCTGCTCTGGATTAGGCTTGAAATCAGTGAAAGAGAGACCTGATTAAGTAGAAACAAAGACCTGTTCCCTGCTCCCTGGGGGATTTTATCCTCAGTCTGTGTTTGAGTGAGTACTCACTTCATCCGTTTCTTAAAGCAGTTTTCACTCTTCAGTGTCTGTCTAAAGCCGCTGCCTCATGTCCTGCCGTCCCTCCCGGGGGGGTCCCCGTCCACGTGCCTACTCAGCCCCGGGGGTTTCAGTGCCCACCCCTCCACGCTGCAATGTCAGCACCACCCCTCCAGGCTCGAGCCGGCCTGTGGTCTCCAGTGACTCACGGCTGAAATGAGGCCAGTGGCCCCTTGTCTTCACAGCCTCCAGGATTCCAGACTCATCACAACCTCCTATCTCTGACCTTATGGCTTTCCGGTTTCCTTTATCCGTGTTATAGGTATTGATACTCGATTTGTTATCAGACAGATCATTCATTTCCTCCGTAATCTACCTTAAATCAACTGTCTATCTTTATAGTTACTCAGTTAAAACAAAGCTTAAATTTCTGGTTCCACTGTCACTTGGTTGAAATTCCTAACCCTCTGTCCTAGAAAATCTGCACCAAGCTTTCTTCATCTTGACACTGATGCAATTGAACGTTACTGAAGAAAAAGTCACACAAAAGGACAGACTGGTTCCACTGTAAATTCACGACCACCCACCTCAACAAGAGTCGGCAATCTTGTTTATTTCTCAGATAAACGCCCCCCACCCTGTTTTGCTCCAGCAGTTTTGTCCTGTGTTCTCTACTTTGTTCAAACCTCCCTCCCATTCTAAAGGAGATCCTTACTACAAGAACTGAAGTCACGAAGTAGGGATTCCTTCTCTATCCCAGAGGAGGGCAGACATTCATTTTTCTGCATTTTCTCTATTTTTATTTCTTTCTAGTAAAATAAAAAAGTAGTGTTTCTCCTATTAAAGTAGTGCATGCATACAGGACTTTAACATGTAGGCACTGCTCCCCCCGTTTCAGAGAATGTTAGTAGATTCTCAACTGAAAATCACATAGGAGAGTCCCTTTTCTTCAATAGCTCCAAACACCAGGTCTCCAGCTGCTCGTTTTGTCCAAAAGACACCAGAGGAGGACAGTGCTGAGGATGGCACAGACGCACCTGCGGTTCCTGCTTAGGGAAAAAGCTCGAGGGGGGGCACACAGTCCCCCTCTGAACCCGGGCCATAGAAACAAGGTGGGTGAGAAAGAAAAACTCTGTATCTGTCCAAAGAAAATAATCATTGTTTCTTTGTTCCGGGGTTTCTGCAGACTCTCAAAGCCTGAGAGAGAGAAGGACTAGATTTGAAACTATTACAGATGAAGGCAGTAGAATAACAGATGTCACTGAAAACCCTGAGCCCGTTTATAACCCACAGGTCCAGCCCCCCGCCCCTCAAGCCCTTGGTCACAGCAGCTCTAGGAGCCAAGAGGGCAGTCAACTGTCCCTCCTTGACCTGCTCCAACTGCCTTCTGACTCTGCCACCGACGGAAGCGGTGGTCAGAGGAGTCCAGAGGACGTGAAAGGAAGGGGGACCAGGATGCGGTGACTGGTGGGCTAAATCCACAGGCTTATGTCAGCATCGGGGGTTGCAGGCTTGTCCAGGATCCCCGTGGTCTCGGTACCCCGATCACCTCCCGTCCAGCTGTTGTTAAAGGAGCCGCCCTCCCACGTGTGGGAGCCAGACGTGCTCCATAAGCAGGAACACGCTTCCTCCTGTGAACTCACTTTGTGTTTCTATGGCTGTGCCCCGAGAAATTACCGCAGAGTGAAAACCTTCCTCTGCCTGCAGGATGGAAATGCAGTCTTACATCTACTCTGAACATGGCCAAGTTCGCTGGCCAGGATTACGCCAGCATCCCTCCCGTCCAGGTGCACCTGTCAGCCAGTGGCCCAGGCTCGAGCCTCAGCCACCGTTCAGTTTCATGAAGGGGTTGCCTCCTTGTCCCTGGATGAACCTATGTCAGAGTCACAGCCAAGTTGGACCCGGCTTCTGGGTTTGTGATGCACACGGCCGTCTGTGCACCAAGCACAACGAGGCCCGGGGCTGACACAGGACCAGGAACAAGAGGAATTTCCACTGATTCTCTCCTTGTCACCTAACTCAGCTTCGGGGTTTCCAGGACGAGACGAGTGTGGAGGAGCTCAGAGGAGGGGGCACCCAGCCAACACCCCCTCCCAGCCGGCAGCTTCTCCTCCGCTCAGCTGTGCCGTGAGCCCTTCTCTCCATCTTTGTGCTCAGTCCCTCTCCCTTTGCAGGCTCTCCCGTGAATCCTGCCCGTCGCCGTCTCCTGGACGGAGTTGTTTTCCTCTCCCGGCCCGTCTCTCTCCCTGATCCCCTCCACCTCCACGCCTTCACACACAAGCACATTTCTCTCCCTTTTCCCGTCCATGTTCTCCACGTGTCAGCTCCAAGTGTCGGCTCCCCGTCCTCTTTGCCTCTTACTCCACACCCCCCGGTCTCGGCTCCGTCCACCCACCTCCCACCTTCCTCTGCCCTCACGACATCACCTCCAGCCAAGAGTCCATCTCAAGCACCAGCTTCCCAGAAAGTCTTAAAAACAAACAAACCAACCAACAAACACACATAAAGCAAACAAAACAACACAAACAATCAAACAAAACCCCGAACCGTCGGGGATGAGGGGGAGGGGTTCCTTCGCACTCCAAGGGGAGCTGTTTGATCCACCTGCCCCTCGCCCTCACCTGCCCCTCTCGGTGCCCTAAAAGAACCTGGTTTCCTGCCACGAAACAAGGACCAGCACAGCCGGGATGCACTGCACAAATGTCCCCTGGGTCACAGTGAGCAGGTGGGGAGGGTCCAGGTCGCTGCCGGGACCCGTGCAGACAGGGAGGACGTCTTCGGCAGTATCCCTGCTGCAGGCCTGTGGGCCAACAGATTTATTAATGTTTATTTAAAGCCATCACAAGAGCAGCCTCTCCCACCCTTGGTAATGAGCACATGCCCTAACTTCTATAGGAGCATGGCTGGCTTTTCCTCATTAGCTTATTTTGGTGGGTAGATCCCTAAGAATTAGTGTGAAAACTGAAGACTATTTTCGTTTCAAGACCTAGTGATTCAGATATCCTGGCACTAAAAATATCTCAGCATGTAAGGATGAAGATTTGGGGCATAAAAAGGAAATGACTCCTTTCCCCAGGTCTGGCCACAGTTGGAAGGTGATGCAGGATGTACCACAGAGCTCACCTGGGCCTGGAAATTTCCATGCTCTGCTTTCCCCACTGCTCATGTGCTGCCCCCAGAGAGATGGTTGTTCCCTGACACACACACCCTGTAAATTGTTCAGAGTCCAACTCTGTTTCCCTTTAGAAACAAAATAAGGCATCTTAAATAGAGAACCGTTTCACCCTAAAGCCACAGCTCGCTGTCAGAAATGTCATTACTAGATCGCAAATTAACTTAGGAAATAACAGAAAGTCTCACGAGAGTGAGAGCCCCACCCGCCCTGCTTCCGCAGGGAACTAACCCTTCTTCCGTGTGGCCAGGTGAGCTGCCCTTTGCGGGGCCGTGCCTGGGAACATGAGGAGACACCCCACCCTTCAGGGACACAGAGGTCCAGAGCAGGCCCGGCCACAGTCGGTCCAGGTGCGCAAGTGTCCCCGACCACCCCTCCCTAGGCCACCCCTCTCTTGCCCTCCGTCAGGCTCAGAGAATGTGGTTGGTGGGAACACTTAGACCCATTGCCTGGAGCTGGCGGGGCTGGGGGACAGGGAGGGAGGCTGTGAGGGATTCTGTCACCAGCCTGTGCTGAGAAAGACGGGATGAGATGTCAATAATCAATGCTGGGGGCTGGGGAATGGCCTTCAGTTCTATGACTCGGCTTCCTGGTGGTCCATGGGAACCGGGGGTGAGCCAAGTGCAGGAATTTGGAACACAGCGTTTCCAAAATGAAATGAAGGCGTGGCCTCAGAATAGCTTGAATAACTTGACTTTAGTACAAATCAATCCATGTATTCTTTTTTGAAAAAAAAATATTCAGTTTTGATATGTTCATCTACCGCATGGTTTGTAAGAGTCTTTAGGGCAAAGACGATAAAAAGAACTTCATCAGAACTTTGCACGCAGCACAGGCGAAAAGTGTCCCCTGGTCCTTACACTGTGAAATATCACAAATGCTGGTTACGTTCCTCTGTCCGCCAGCGTTGGTCCCAGAGGCGAGGGAGCAGGGCCCGGCCCTTCTGGGCCTGCAGCTGCCCTGCTGTGCAGCTGTTCTGCATCCCTTCCATCTTATCCCAGGTGAGGACCACGAGGATCCTAGAGGAACGGAATGACGGGGTCAGCGGGGGCTGGAGGGAGGCCCCCCGCCACTCGTGGGGGACACCAGCCCTTTCCCACCTTCTGCACCTTCCGAGCCTGGATCCGGGAGGACCGTAACCCCACGTCCCAAAGCTGAAGGAGAGACACAGCCAGACAGCCCCGTCCCTCTGAACTGGGCAAGACCACGTCCAGCTTGGGAGGCGGGTCTCTCAATGGCCTCGGGTGCAGTAATTCCATCGAAAGACCAGGGAAGAAAAAACAAGTTCTTACCAATACCTGGACAAAGCAAAGAGAACTTTTTTCAAACTTCAGCTGTCAGGAAGAGCCTCCATTAGTCTCCCCAGGGTGGGATCTGAAGGGCCACTCAGCACTGCTGCTGTCTAGAGGGTAACACCCCTAAACCCCCCACAGGCTCGGGACTGAGCCGCAGCCACGAGAGGAGCCGGGCTGGACCAGGGTCGGGGCTGCAGCTCCGGGCTCTAAGGTGGGTTCACGTGCGCTGCTGACTCGCGGGGCAGTGGCTCAGCTGCAGCTGCCCCAGGGGGATTGTCCTCCCAAGAAAGCGCTGGAGAGACTGGGTGAAGCAGTTTGGTCGGCAAGACCCCAGACCCCCTTCAACAGCGTGAGTGTCCGCCAGGTGGATGGGGGAGCCCCCAGCCGCGCCCCGGCCTCGAGAAGGGACCTGATGCTTACGGCTGGTCCTCCTTCAGCATCTCCCCAACCTCATCGCTCATCCCTGGGCCCCGCCCTCCCTTAGACTGTCTCCCGCGAGCCACGCCGTGATCGAGGTCCTCCGTCAACGCATTGGTGTTCCTTGACCTGGGCTCTTGTCCCCAGCCCACGCGCGTGCCATGACGGGGCTCGGGGAGCTACACGCTGACTGAGTGGACCTGAAGCACCAGCCTCACTCACACGCGGGTCGTGAGAAGCCGACGTGATGATGCGTCTCCTGTAGGTGCCCTACATGCCCACAAGCACTGACAATGCTCCCGACTGACCAGCAGGGCAGGGCCTGCTCCGCTCCGGGTGCCCAGGCCCAGGCCTCAGCCTGTCTGGCTGGAATAGACCCTGCTTCCCAGACTTCCACTCCTGAGCCGCCACATCCCAGGCGCCCTCGGCCTAAATTTGTGGTGGGTGGGGTGAGAGCACGTGGGAGCCACGCCACTATTCCACGTTTTCTCATGCGCAAAACAAGCTATTTTTGCAAAGCATGCTCAATCATCTCCATGGAAACCACGTCGTCAGCTGGGTCTCACCTCACCGGTGCTGCAGTGGAATTTGGTTTAAACATCCTTTGCAAAATCTGACTAGGGGGTGTGCACAGACATCTGTGTGTATTCGTTTTCAGACACACACACACACACACATAACCTTTCTAGTCCTTTTTCCACAGGGTGTTTACAAAGCAGAATGACTGCTGCTCAGGAAACCACAGCCACGCTGTCATCATGTATATCAGCAAAGCTTCTACTGTGTTGAAGGCTCAGTTTGCATTCAAGCAGGTTAACAAGAAGGGAGGGGTGGGTCCAGGGGTGACTTAAAGATAGAGATGGGCCAGTGGGTGGCCGGTGGTCACTATCAAAGAGGAAATTAAAGCGAAAAAGAACAAGTTTTCGGGAAACCAGCCCTGAATGCCAGTTTCAACCTCCAGAGACGCCATGTCACCCGAAACATATTTCCTCGACTCAAAATATCTCTTTTTCCTGTCACCCCTCAGCTTGCTCTGGACGCTGTCCCCTGCTCACCACATGTGACACAGTTGCGCACGCACACAAACACACATGCACACACATGCACACACACACATGCACTTAGCACAAACTCCATGCTAATCTCAAACATTCACTGACCCTGTGCTGTGCTCCAAACACCTTGAGAAGTGCTTGGATTGCATCAAAATTGGAAAGGGAAGACACATGCCCACAAAAAAGTTTAAAACTAATAGGAAAGGTAGATAAATATACAAACACTGGGTCTACAAGTCCAGGTAAAATTTCACAGAGAGGCCGTTGACAAGGTGATAACCATACAGCCCTGGTCAAATCACTTATCTTTCAATGTTTTAGGTTCATCTGCAAGTTGGTGGTAAAGATACATAAAATGGTTTCAAGGAATGAATAAAAAGGGCTATGCAACTGTGAGGGGCAGGTATATGCACACGTTCGGCAGGAGTCACTAGGAAAAGCTAACTGTGACAGATGCAGTCCTGGACTCCAGCAGACAAAGTGCTGAGATCCTGCTACAGGCACAGGGGCGATGTGAGCTGAGCCAGATGGCAAAGTGCTGCCTGCTTGGAGGAGGCGTCAATAGCAGAGTCAACAGGGAGGGTGTGCACGGGAGCAGAGGGGAGAAGAATGCGGGAACGCAGGTGGAAGCAGTTGATGGAGGAGCTTGTGCACCCAGATCCCAGAGAAATGTGGGTGTTTCCACACAGCAAAGTAGAAGACATTGAAGACATCCAAGCAAAGGCAGCACGTGACCCACAGCGGGGCACGAACCCACGGGCCGTAGGCTGAGGTCAACTTGCAGGAGTTTTATTTGCTCAAGAAGGAGTTTTACTATCATTTTAAAAATGAACTTGGGACTTCCCTAGCGGTCCAGTGGTTAAGACTTGTCCTTCCAATGCAGGGGGTGCTGGTTCAATCCCTGGTCTGGGAGCTAAGATCCCACATGCCTCGAGGCCAAAAAACCAAAACATAAAACAGAAGCAATATTGTAAAATATTCAATAAAGACTTTTAAAAAATGGTCCACATCAAAAAAATCTTTAAAAAAAATTTTTTTTTAATTAAAAAAAAATGAACTTGTTCTCTACAGGCTGGGTCTGCTCACCTTCAGTTGGCAACAGAATCACCCATCCTACTCTTTTATAACCACACAAATACAACATTTACGGCACCATCTATACAAGAAAACATACGAGGTTTTAAAGTCTGATTAAGTAAAAATTTGAGAAAAGTTAATCTGGTGCCAGGATGGAAGACGCAGCAAAAGCTAAAAGAGCACAAACGCATAGGGATGGTGAATTCCTCGCCTACACCTAGACCTGCCAGCCTCATCCTTCTGGACAGAACCCGGGCTGCAGTGTCACAGCCTTGACACTGGGAGGTCCAGGTGGGAGAGGCTCACAACCCGGACTCCACTCATTAGCCGTGCGTTTGTCCAGCAACCAGCTCTGACCACTCACCCCAGGACTAGTCCTGAAGGGCACATGGGGTGCACAGGTGTGTGAGGAGGGGCTTTCCAGGTGTGCAGCCCAAGTTCAAGTTTCCTACAGAGAATCAAACCAAATGAGAGACCTTTCTTGTCCACTACTCCCTGTGCCACAGGCAGCTATCTGGGGGAAATCGCCAAGATACGCACCACACGTTTGTAGCCTTCAAGAAGCTCACAATCTAGGTGAGGAAGCAGGACGTAAATACACAGAAAAAAAAATGTGACGGAGGAATTAAGTTACAGCAGAAGTGATGTCTTAAAATAGAGAATGATTAATTGCCAAGTGAATTTGAACCCCGGCTTCTCTACTAACTAATTGGCTATGTTATCTTAGACAGTTTGGTTAATCTCCTTGAAAATGCTTTTCTCACTTATAACCTGAGAATTAAAATGATTATCTTTTCCTCCCTACCAGATAGTTGTGCGAATCAAATAAAATGAAAAAACCAGAATTGTAGAGTGTATGGGACCTTCACAGTATCCAACCATCTCTTCAATTTCCAGATGAGGGAAATTGAGAGATAAGCTTCTGTGAGATATTTTCCAAGGTTACTGAACTGGTAATAATAATTGATGTTATAAACTTATTTTTTAATGCACACATATTCATCCCTCAAGTATTCACTGAAAGCCTGCGCTCAAGGTCCTGTTCTAGGCTTGGCAGACAGAACTATAAACAAGGCGGACCTCAGGTCTTCTGCCCTCTAAGAAGTTACAGTCTCATGGAGAAGACAGACATTGAACACAGAAGTACAAGTGGGATGAGAGTAGCAAATGGGACACCCACGATGATAGGACAGCCTGTGACGGAGGCACCAGCCTCTCCAGAGAGGTCAGGGAGGGCTCCTGAGGTGGGACATCTAAGCTGGAGGAAAGGTAGCACACCTGTGATTTCCAAAAAGCTGAGACTAGAACACACCTTTTGAAGTGAAGGTCAATGTCCATTCTTTAAAAGTATCTTACAGGCTTTGGACTTAACCTCAGCCTGCAAACAACTACAAAACCACACACAATATATATAAAACAGGGAATTTTATGCACTGGACAACAGGCAAAGGATGACTGATTCTAGAGATAAGGAAAGACGTGGCTTTCTATCTGGAGGCAATTCCAGCACAAGCAGACGGAACCAGCAGAGCCTGGCAGCCTCACTGTGCTGAGGAGACAGAGACCAGTTCTGGGACCAGGGTGACGAGAAGGTGCAGAGCGGAGCATCAGAAAGGAAGAAGCTGTGCAGAGAAGCCACCCCAGAAACCTGCACTGGGTCCCATGGAGTCCTTGGCTAAATACCAACCTGCATATTCGTAGGGTGAAAAACCATGGGTCTGGGCAATAACAGCTTCTGAGCGCCCCAAACTCAAGGTCACCTAGATTTTCTCCTAGGTACCTCTGGAAGCTATCGTTTCACATTTTGCATTTAGATTTATGTTCCACTCAGACTTAGTTTTTACAAAAGGTTGAAGGTCTAGATTCTTTTTTTTTTTTTTTAAGGTGGATGTCCAGTTGTTGGAGCACAATTTGTTGCAAAGACCATTCCTTTTCCATTGAACTGCCTCTGCTTTTTTGTCAAAGATCAGCAGAGTGCAGTTGTACGGATCTATTTCTGGGCCACTACTGATCTATTTATCTCTTCTTTTACTGACCCTAAGCTGTAGCTACATAGTAACTCTTAAAGTCGGGTAGTATCAGACTTCCGACTTTGTTCTTTCTCAGTTTTGTGCTGGCTATTCTGGGTCTTTGCCTCTCCGTATAGACTTTGGAATCAGTTTGTCAATATCCACAAAATGACTTGCTGGGATTTAGATTGATGCTATGAGTTGAATTGTGTCCCCACCGAATATATAACGAATTTCGAACCCCTGGCAACTGTGAAGGTGACCTTATTCAGAAATAGGGCCTTTGCCAATGTAACCAAGTCAAGATGATGTTATTAGGGTGGGTTGTAATCCAATACGAGGGTGATCTTATTAGAAGCAGAAATTTGGACACAGGGACAGGCGTGTGAGAGGGAAAACATGCAGAGATACGCAGGGAGAAGGTGGCCCTGAGGGCAGGAGGAGACTGGAGTTCCACTGCCCCAAGCTAAGCGTGCCAGGGTTCCAAGAAGCTGGAGGAGACAAGGAAGGGAACTCGCCCAGACTGGGCTTTGGAGGGACGGTGGCCCTGCCAACGCCTTGATTTCAGACTTTCAGCCTCCAGAACTGTGAGAGAACAAATTTCTGTTGTTTTAAGACATCCAGTTGTGGTGCTTTGTTGCAGCAGACCTGCTATACATCAAGTTAGGAAGAATGATACCTTAACAATAGCGAATTTTCCTGTCAATGAATACTATCTCTCCATTTATTTAGATATTCTTTGATTCCTTTCATGCATATTTTGCAGTTCTCCACATAAGCATCTTATATATTTTTTATATTTATGCTCAAGTATTTGATTTTTTGGTTAATGTAAATGGTGTTAAGTTTTTATGTTCAAGTTCCAGTTGCTCATTTCCAGTACATAGAAAAGCAACTGACTTGTTTATATTAACCTTGTATCCTGCAACCTTGCTATAATTGCTTATTAGTTCCAGGCGTCTTTTATCAAGTCTTTTAGATTTTCTTTGTGGATGGTCATGTCATCTGTGAACAAAGACAGTTTTGTTTTTTCCTTCCCAATCTGTGTACATTTTCTTTTCTTTTTTTCTTTCTTTTTTGATCTTATTGCATTAGGTAGGCTTCCAGTATTATGTTGAATAGGAGCTGTCAGAGGAGACATCCATGCCTTGCTCCTAATGAACAATTTTTAATTTTAATCGAGAATTTTATGTGATTCTTTTTTCTCTCCTCACTCACGATATCAATTATACTTCTTTTTTAAAAAAGAAAATGGTGGATTGTGGTTTTGGTGTTATATCTAAGTAATTTTCGCCTAACTAAAGTTCACAATGTTTCTTTTCCATTATTTTCTAGAAGCTTTAGTTTTAGATTTTGCATTTAGGGCCAAGATTATTTGTTTTGAGTTAATTCTTTTAAGAGATCTGTGTTGAAGTTCTTTACACGGATGTCGATATAGATATTAATATCCGATTGTTCAATACCAGTTTTTTGAAAGACTATTCTTTCTCCAGTGATTTTCCTTTGCACTTTTGTCAAAAATTATTTGTCCATATGTGTGCAAATCTATGTTGTCTCTCTATTCTGTTCCATTGATATTTGTATATATTGATTACAATACAAAATGGCCTCAATTGCTGTAGCTTTATGGTAAGTCTTGAAAGGCAGGTCATGTTAATCCTCAACTCTGTTCTACTTCAAAGTTGTTTTGACCATTCCAGGTTCCTTTCAGCTCCATAAAACTTTCAGAATCAACATGGTAGTTTCAACAAAGAGGTCTGCAGAGATTTTTAACTGGGATTGCATTGACTCTGGATCAATTTGGGGAGATTTCACATTTTACCAATTCAGGATCTATAGACATAGTAAATATCTCATTTGTTTAGTTTTATTTAATTTCTCTCGAAAGTGTTTTGTAGTTTTCAGTGTACAGGTATTAAAGATCTTTTGACAGACTTATCCTTAAGTTTCATATTTTTTATTTTGTTTTATATGGCATCTTAAAATTTTAATTTTTTACTGCTCATTTCTAGTATACAAAAATACAACTCATTTAAGTATATTGACACTGTATTCTGTAACTTTGCTAAACTTATTTATTCTAGTAGATTTTGGGGGGATGCAGATTTTATTGGAGCTTCTACATTGACTATTATGTTGTCTGAAAATAAATATAGTTTGACTTCTTCTTTCTAATCTGAATGATCCTGAATAGGAGTGGTGAGAGCAGATATCTTTGCCTTGTTCTTAATCTTAGAGAGAAATTATTCAGTCCTTCACTTTTAAATATGTTGTTAATTGTAGGTTTGTTGCAAATGCCTTTATCAGTTTGGAAAGTTCCCTTCTATTAGTTTGCTGATAATTTTTATTAGGAATAGAGGTAGAATTTTGTCAAATGTTTTTTTCTGAATCAGCAAAAATGATAATGTGATTATTCTTTTTTACTTTGTTAATATGACTAATATGAATTACAGGAATTGGTTTCCCAGGGTTAAGCCAAACTTGCATTTCCAGGTAAACCCCATTTATCAACTTCCTTGGATAATTACCTACAAATGTGTATTTTGTTATGTTTGTGGCTGCTTTGGTATTGATAGCACGAAGTTTTAATACAGCATTATCCACCCTCAAGTGACATTATTCCATTTCACTTGTAGTGTAAAAACCTTACAATAATAAACCTTTCTTCATTTCCCCACTGCTGACATTTGTGCTGTTGTGGAAATACAGTTTACTTTTACAAATGTAAAAAATCTCAACTTTTGAATATCTAAAACTATCTTGATTTCATTTTTTTTCCTTTTAAAAATTACTTTCACTGTATATGCAATTCCAGGCTAACTTTTGTTTCTTCTTTCAGTATTTTATATATGTTTCCACACAGTCTTCTCGCTTGCATTCTTTTCCAGTGAGAAATTTGCTGTCATTCTTTTCTTTCTTTCTTGTACTTAATGCATTGTTTTTTCTCTGGAGGCTTTGAGGATTTTCTCTTTGTCATTGGTTTTGAACTTTTGATTATGATGTGCTTTTGTGAAGTATTCTTCATGTTTCTTATGCTTGGAGTTGATCAAGATTCTTGGATTCTTGGATATGTTTATACTTTTCATCAAATTGGAAGAATTGGGGGCATTATTTTTTAAAATATATTTCTCGTTCCTCCTTCCTCTCCTTCTGGGACTTCAAGCACGTATACGGGCTGCCTGGAACTGTTTCACAGCTTACTGATGCTTTGTTGTTATTGCTATTACTACTATTATTATTATTACTTGTTACAACTGTCTCTGTCTAAATAATTCCTGTTTAAAACAAACAAACAAAAAACTACGCTCTAATGAAACGGAGCGTTTTGAATAACAATATTTAACATGATATTCTAATGTAAATTTATTTCATGATTTATTGTTAGGAATACAAATGTCTTTGTTTTTGGAGCCAGAACAAGGCAAGGGATTTCTTGCTTCTGTTTTTCTGTCTCTCTCTCTCTCTTTTTTAAAAATTATTTATTTATTTATTTGGCTGCACCAGGTCTTAGTTGCGGCGTGAGGAATCCAGTTCCCTGACCAGAGGTCGAACCTGGGCCCCCTGCATTGGGAGCTCGGAATCCTAACCGCTGGACCACCAGGGAAGTCCCATGTTTTTCTGTCTTTTAACCTTGCTTTCTGGCCCTTTCTTCCCTGGACTTTGAAGTTCACTGACTTCTCACTTTACTTGACCCTGAAGTTGGTGTCGGTCAGAGCACTCCCCATCCAGCTCCCAAGGTGTTGTAAAAGCTGGACCCCTCCCTGCCATCCCCCCATCCCAGGGAGAAGGGCATTCCTGGGGCACGTGTTTATCTGCCAAGAAGCCAGGACACAAAATACCTTCTGTAGCCACTGGTCTGGGGGAGCACCAGCCTTGTCCCCTGACCCCCACTCTGGCGCCTCCCATCCCGTGTGCCCCCAGGGGCGCCTGGCTCCTCCCCGTGGTGCCCAGAGCTCACAGCTCACTCCTTTCAGCTGATTCTACACAGAGAATGATGCGGGACCCTCACTTGTTCAGAAGCTCTGGCTATAGTCACTGACCCAGGTGTCACCTTGCTGCTGGCTTGTTCCCCAGAACCCACCTTCATGTCCTGCTTCAGGACACATTCTGGCCATCACCTGCACTGCAGGTGGATAAGCAGGTGTCAGGCATATCATCTGCGGTTCTGGATGGTGCTGGTCTAAGAGCCCCACAGAGACTGGGAGCGAAGCACTTACTCTCGTGAACCATGGTACAAAGTTGCAGGCCTGCCTCATACCAACCTCAGCATCAGCCACTTGTCCCCAGAGTGAGGCCTCTGGGTTCCCTTGCCTGGTCTCCAGGGCCAACTGGGGGGCAGCACAAAGTCTAGGGCTCTCCAGCTGCCTCTGCAGGCCCAGGGGTACAGCGCTAGGGGCCCCCTGTGATCTCGTGCCTGGACTTCATCACATGACTATCACTCAGTTTCTGAGCCGTGGTCCCTACCCTGGCCCCTATTCCCATGGCTGTGTTTGTCCCTGGACCCTGTTTAGTGGCCGTCCTTGTGCCTGGATTGGTGCAGCCTCCGTTCCAGGCTGGTGCCTGGGGCCTTGCTCCATGGGGCGAGAACTCCTCAGTGCCAGCAGCCTGTGCTTCTGACCCCTGCATACCGTGGGCTCATCTTTCTTGGCTGTTTCTTCCTGAGCTCCACCTGGCCTGACCCCTACCTGGCCCACCGTTGTCTTACACACTCGGACATCGTCTCGTTCAGTCAGGGGGAATCGCCCACCTGTCTCAGCACCTGGCCCCTCCTCACCTGAGCAGGAGAGTCTAGTTACAATAGCTCAGGAGATTCTCCCCTGAGTCTGCTCTAAAGGTCAGTTCTGATGGATCCCAGGACAGACGTGGTCAAGCGAGACAGCCAGATGAAGTAGCCCGCCTTCTAGGCTTCGCAAAGTTTCCTGGGGTCTCCATGGAGATGCATGTGACCCAGGCACCCGACGTGCCCCCCAACATGCACGGACCTTTAAGACACGCTGAGCCCATTTTTCCATGAAGAATGAGGTGGAGAGTCTGCCTGGGGACACCACGGTCATCTGGGCCTGTCCATACTGTACCCGAAACTTGCCTTTCTTCCCTGTTCCCCACCTTCACAGTCACACAGCTAAGCTCAGGGGGGCAGTTGGGCTCATGGATCAGCACGAAAGCATCCGTGGAGAAGGGACAGCAGACAAGGCAGGAATCCACGTCTGACAAATCTCTGGAGACATCTCTGTTCACAGCCCAGCAAAACCAGCATCTTCTCCACGGATCACGCAAGGCGAGGGGTGGGGGGCTGCCGGAATATCAGCTGGTCACGGGGGCACAATGGCACACCAGGAGAAGCGAGGAGAGAGAAAGCAAGAGGTGCCTTATACCCTCCAGCTCTCTGCCTGGATCAGGACAGGAAGAGAGCGAGAAGGAGGGAGGGAGGGAGGGAAAGAAGGAAGGAAGAAAGAAAGAAAGAGAGAGAAAGAGAAAGAAAGAAAGAAAAGGGAGGGAAAAAGGGAGCAAGAGAGGAGAACAGCCCCACCAGAGGCAGCAGCTTCTGTCTTTAGCAGACAGAACAGCATCTGATGGTGGAAGCCGTACTGATGAAAGATCCTGAGATGACAAATATCTAATGGGGCCTTTGCTCAGCTGCAGACTCCCAGCCGACAGGCATCAGCCAGTTTGGTTCCGCTCCCTGAGCAGAGCATTAGAAGATGGAAAGATATGTTGCCACTAAGGGGTAGCTGTAAAATATAGAAAGAAAATGTAAAAACAGCGATTTTTCAGTGAAAGCACCTCGTTTTCTCTGTGCACCAGCTCGTTTCTGGCTTTAGCTTTCTGTGCAGCCTCGTGGAAAGACGCTTGGTTTTCAGGATGAAAGAAAGAGGCAGGAAGATGTACTTGTTTCTCAAATATAAGGCCAGGTTACTTCTAATTTTGCTCTGCTGGATGGTTGGGCCCTCTGCATCTCTGTTAAAGCCCTCAAAAGACAAAAATAAGACACTATAACCTGAAATGATTGGGGTTTTATCATTTTAGACCCACAGTGAGAAAAATTAAAACCTCTTGACCATTGGAAATTGAAGTTGTATTGGTGACATAGCACACTGGGTGTCCTAGAGTTGTGACATTTAACTGTGGGATGGTGTCTGGGCAGCGGAGGGTTTTGTAACAGAGCAGGGCGGCTTCGTCGTGAAGGGCCCCCGGGATGGGGAGGCAGAGCAGACGCGTGATGGACTCAGTGCCTCCCGGGGTTCAGGGTGTGCCCTGGAAGGGGTTCAGGGAGTCCCCGGAAAGAGCTCAGGGCTCCTAATGGGCTGAGAGTCTGTGTGCCTTCTATGCTCTGTAATCCAAGCTCTAATCTGTCTGTTCCCTGAGACACCCCAGCTACAAGCGTGGGGACCAGCGACGCACTCCAGTCGCTATGGAGGTTCTGTGTGAGGATACGTACGTCACCGAGATGTTCCCGGTGGTGTCCGAGGGTTACACCAATCGCAGGTCTCCTTCACGGCAAGAACACTTCCAAAGAGGGAAAATTACATTTGCTTATCCAAACACTGCGTGAGTGGCAGTGAGAGGGGCTCATCTAATGGGGTCTGTGAGCAGCTCAGAGGTACAAGTAGAAGCCAAACCACCTACAGTGGGAAACGCGAGATGCCACAGGAGCTGCATTCTAATTAGGTTTCAAATCAGTCTCTTAAGTACTGGACTTCATTTCCTTATCGCACGTTACAAGCTACTCCTAGAGAAGAGCCTTCCAGGGGTGCACATGTGCGCTGACTAGCACCCTCAGGTAAGAGGGACGGAGGGGGGGCTGAGCAGCGCTCCCGGGGCCACACCTGGCAGGGGACGAACAAGGCATGCGAAGCTTAGTCCCCCAGTGACAGCACAGGCCGGGCCGAGACAAGGCCTTTCCTGGGAAGCGGGGGGACCGCCTCCCGTCGGGGGCCTGAGCAGCCGGGTTTTCAGGGCAGGGATGGGTGGGAGCAAGCCCAAGTATTCACACCCAGCAGAACCCATACCATGTTGTGTTACAGTCAAGGTGCTGAGAACAATGATAAAGAGAAAGTCTTCGAGAAAGCAGAGAAAACCCACCTAGCCTCTAAAGGGGGAGATATTGGAATGTTGGTAGATGACACACAGAAACCACGTGGGCCCAAAGATGACGGACGTGCACATCTAAATACTAACAGGGGAGAAAGCTCAACCCAAAATTCTGTATCTAACAAAAGTATCCTCCAAAACTGAAGGCAAAATAAAGACATTTAAGGCAAAAGGTGCTCAGGAAGTGTGTTGCCACGTACGTATTGAGGTTCTTTGGCCTGAAGGATATTAAAACAGATGCTACTGGCATTCACGGAAAGGAAAAAATAATTTGGGAAATAGTCAAAGGTATATATTAAAGGTTTATTTTTAAGTTTTTAAACATTAACAAACCGCTTAAAGTCAAAATAACAGCAATGTGTTTGGAATTTGCAGCACGCGCACAAAATCTTGAACAACTATAGTACAAAGGAGGTGAGGTGAAGTGGAAACATAGTGTCACGTGATAGTTTATTAGCAGGAAGACTCTACTTTAGGAAGTAAATTTATGAACTAAGGCGACCACAGAAGAGATGATTGGCAGGGAGCTAACAGGGTGACAGCGAACAGAACAGGATACTGAGAACTCCGAACCCAAAGGAATGCAGAAGTAGGCCAGTTTCCAGTGGAAATTGAGAGTATTCGTTGGACCGCTGCTCCCAAGATCACCATGAAGAAGTCCAGAGAAACAGCAAGCTGCGTGTTTCTTGTCCACGTTGAAATGCTGAAGTTGAAAGGCAACCAAATTGCCCGGGATTTAGAGAGAAACGGACTCGTGCAGGTAGAACCAAGCACGGCCCTGACTCGGCGTGGGCGAGATGCCGGCCCGTGAGCAGAGCTGAGTTGGGGATGGCCTGCTGCACCGCACACGCCCTGGCAAGAGGTGCGGGGGGAGCCCCCGGGGATAGAGTGGAAAAGCGCACTTTTTTTTGCAGTTTTCTCTCCACGAAACCCACTGACGGAAAAGATTGGAAGAGTCTTAATTCAGCCTCCCTTCGGGGCAGGGACCAGCTGCCCCGCTTCTGTCTGAACAGCAAGAAGCTACACCCAACGCCTCTGCACCACATCCTCTAGGGGCAGAAGTCTGAGCATATACGTGCAGCCAGATGCCCCTGAGCCTTCGTAGTTCTGTGGGATCACGTGCAGTGTCTCCTCTTTCATTTCCGGTTTTATTTATTTGAGTCTTTCCCCTTTTTTCTTAGTTTGCCTCGCTAAAGTGTCTGTTGTGTTCATCTTTTCAAAAACCAGCTCTAGTTAATTTCATCTTTTCTGCTGTGTTTCTGATCTCCATTTCATTTCCTTCTGCTCTGATCTAGTTATTTCTTTCCTTCTGCTAGCCTTGAGCTTAATTTGTTCTTCTTCTAGTTCTTTGAGGTGTAAAGTTAGGTTGTTCATTTGAGATCTTTTTTTCCCCCCTTAATATAGGCATTAATCACTATAAATTTCCTTCTTTGAACTGATTTTGCTGCATCCCACACATTTTGGTATGTTGTGGTTTCATTTTCATTTTTTTAAGATGTTTTTATTTTTATTTTATTTTTAACTGATTAGTTGTTCAGGAGTCTATTGTATAATTTCCACATATTTGTGAATTTTTCAGTTTTCCTCCTGTTATGGAATGGGAGAAAATATTTGCAAATCACTAACCCTATAAGGGGTTAATATCCAAAATATATAAGGAACTCATAGCTCAGTAGCAAAAAAAGGGCTGATTAAAAATGGGTAGAGAGATTAAATAAACAGTTTTTTTCAAAGAAGACACACAAATGGTGAACAAGTTCATGGAAAAATGCTCAGCATCACTTATCATTAGGGAAATGCAAATCAAAACAATGATGGGATATCACCTCACACCCATCAGAATGGCTATTACCATAAAGACCACAACAAATGTTGGCGAGGATGTGGGAAAAAGGGAATCCTCACACACTATTGGTTAGAAATGTAAGCTGGTGCAGCCACTGTGGAAAACTGTATGGAGGTTCCTCAAAAAATTAAAAATACTATATGACCCCGCAATTCCACCCCTGGGTATATATACAAAGAAAATGCAAACATTATTTCAAAAAGATACATGCACCCCGATATTCATAGCAGCACTACTTACAATTGCCAAGATATGGAAACTACCTAAGTGCCCGTCTATAGATGAATGGATAAAGAAAATGAAGATTACACACACACACACACACACACACACACACACACACACACACACACACGGAATATTAGTCAATATGAGAAAAAAAGGAAATCTTGCATTGCAACACCATGGAGGGACCCTGAGGGCATTATACTAAGTGAAATAAGTCAGAAAGGGAAAGACAACTACTATATGAGATTATTTATATGTGGAACCCAAAAAAGCCAAACTCATAGAAACAGAGAATAAAGGGAAAGTTGCCAGGGGCCGGGGATGAGATGTTGGTGAAAGGTACAAACTTCCAGTTATAAGATGGATGAGTTCTGGGCATCTCAGGTGCAGCAAGGTGATTATAGTTAACAATTATATACTTGAAATTTGCTAAGAAACTAAACTTTAAATGTTCTCACCACAAAAAAAGAAATGGTACTTACGTGAGGTGATGGAGGTGTGTGGTAATAATTTTGAAACATGTGTATCAAATCAGTACATTGTACACCTTAAACTTACACCATGTTATGTGTCAATTTTATATCAATCAATCTGGAAAATATGTATAAAGGGAAGGGCAACCGCTGTCAGCCTTAGGGCACTGGAGAAATCCCATTGCAGCTCAGAGAGAGGAACAGGGAACAAAAGCCAACCCTAGGGGAGTGCAGAAATGTTTGCCAGGTCCAAACTACACCAGGGGAGTCAGGACCACCTCAGAGTTAAAAGGTCTGCCCTCCTATGGACCAGCACCTCTCTGTGCCTGAGGAATGGCTTGATCAGACCAATAGAATCCCTTTCACCCCCAGACCCTGTCAGGATAGGATCCATGGCATACGGGTAAGTTGCAAGAGATGGACCCTCTCTGTGGCCGAGGGTAAAGGGAATCCTTAAGGGGGAGGATGTAGCAGGTCACCAGGAAAAAATATCCAAACCAACCCTCTCCCTAAACACCAGGATTGCTAGAGGAATTTAAACTGCTGCTGTGCTCTGAGTGTAACCATAGCAACAGGAACTCCAAATCCAGCCCAGCACATAATTAGATTTGCTCAGACCCTTGCCTAGCAGACAGAAAGGTGAGCCAACTTTCAGGTCTATAAACTATTTACTTCTGTATCTACTGTGCTACACAAGATGTCTAGCTTTCACCAGAATTCTGCAAGGAAGATGAAACAGCAAGCAAAAATACACTTTTAGGAGTCAAAGTAATCACGGGAACCAGACTCAGATATGGAACAGACGCGAGCACTATCAGACAGGGAATTAGGATAATGATGATTAATATGTTAGAAACTCTAATGACAAGATGGGCAGTGTGCATGATCAGATGGGTAACTTTAGCAAAGAGATAGAAACTGCAAGAAATAGCCAAGTGAAGATGCTAGAAGCAAAAATAAATAACAGAAGAAGAATCCCTTTAATAGGATCATCAGAGGAAGGAATGAAGGGATATGAAGAGAGATCAATAGAAATTACTCAGATTGAAGCAAAAAGAGAAAAATTAGTGTGTCTGTGTTGAGGGAGGGGGAGGAGGTCCAAATATCAATTTACTGTAGACCGGATACCAAAGAACCGGCTGTTTGCATAATTGGAATCCCATGTGAAAAGGAGTGAACAGGGCAGAAGAAACATTTTAAGGAACAGCAACGGAAAGCTCTCCCAAGTTCATGACAGACACCAAATCACACATTCGAGAATCTCAGAGAACACCGAGCGAGATGAACACAAAAGAAACAAACAAGCAAACACAACACTTACCTAGGCATGTCATATCAAACTTCTGAAAACAAGAGACAAGAGAAAATCTTAACAAAAGCCTTGTAGGGTCAGGGAAACAAATTACTTACAGAGGAGCAAATAGGGTAGTTATGAGGACTCCTCCCCAGAAACAACACACACCAGAAGACAGTGCAGTGACATCTTTAAAGGATTAAAAGAAAAAATTACTGTCAATCCATAAATCCAGTAAAAATATCTTTCAGAAATGAAGGCTCAATAAAGGCTTTTGCTGACAAAAAAGGGACAGTGAAAATTTATTTCCAGTAGACTTAGAATACAAGAAAAGTGAAAGGCAATTTCTCAGGAACAAATATGGTATCTACACTTAGATCTACAGAAAGAAATAAAGAACACAGGAAATGGAATAGATGAAGGTAGGTTAAAATGTATTTTCCTCCTTTAATTATTCTAACAAAAATGGACTATCTAAAGCAAAATTATCCACAATGTGTTGTGTTTTTACAGACTATGTAAAAGCTATACGAATGAGAACAATGAGAAAAAGGATAGAGTGAGGACTTGGGAAAAAACCCTGCTGGTCCTTGTCCTACATGTGCAAAGGCATCGTACTACTTGAATAAAGGGCTCCAATTAATTTAAGGTATATACGGTAAAACCTAAGGCAATTAGTAAAAAATATATATGTATACATATGTATATATGCGTAATACTTATACCGTATGTGTATATGTATGATACATGTATGGGTTCATAGGTATAGATGTATATATACATATACACACATATGGTATAAATACCAATCAATACAGAACCTAAAATGATAACAAATGCTCAAATAACCTACGGGAAAGCAGAAGAGGCAAAACAGAACAAATAGAAAACAGCAAGATGATGGATTTAATCCAGCTGTACCAATAATCACATTAAGTGCGAATGGTCCACACATACCAGTTAAGAGCCAGAGGTTGATAGATTGGATTAAAAGTAAACAAATGAAGCAAGAGCCAACTCAATGTTGTCTATCAGAAACCCACTTTAAATATGAAGACATGGAGAGGTTAAAATGGTTTGAAAAAAGATACATCATACAATTTTAATCAAAAGACAGCTTGAGTAGCTACATTGAAGACAACGTAGTCTTCAGGAAAATACATGTCATCAGGGACAAAGAGGGACATTACAGGATGGTGAGGGGTCAGTTTTCCAGGAAGACAGGAATACTAAGTGTGCACACAGCTAATGACAGAGCTTAAAAATATATGAAGCAAAACTGCTAGAATAGCAAGGAAATCTAGGTCTGTCCACAATCACAGATTTTATTCACTTCTCAGTAATTGACAGAATAAGTAAGCAGAGTGTCAGTGAGGGTGTTTCTAGATCTCCTGAACAACACTATCAACCAGCAGGACCAAGCTGACTTCCATAGAATCCTCCATCCAACGACAGCAAAACACATCTTCTCACACGCACGTGGGGCTTTCACCAAGACAGATCACAGTTTTTAGCATAAAACAATCCGTAACATATTTAAAAGATTAGAATCATAAAAAGTATGTTCTGCGACCATAAGAGAATTAAACTAGAAATCAGTAAAAGAAGGATACCTGGAAAATCACCCAAAAATAAATGTTGGAGAAGGGAGAAATCTTCCTTACAAAAGAATTACAATCAATGACTGTAAAAAAAACATGAGGGAATGAAAATCATTATCAGAACATCACAGGAATAATAATTGCTGCACTCAAGATCAGCCAGTGAAGGTTAGAACCGGTTGGTAAAAGACAATCGAGAAACAGATGTTTGCATAGCATTGAAGTTCTTCTCCCAAAAGGTGCTTGTTTATAATGGAAAAAGTAGTGATTTTACAGTACTTTTACACCCTCCAGGCGTCTCTACAACTGGGCTTCATGTCATCAGTAAGGGGACAGAATGGTGCTGTTACACAGCATCTCTGTGCAAATCTCCCCCCCAAAATCCATTACCTCAGCTTAACCACGAGAAGAATAGAACAAATCCCAAATGAGGCATATTCTACAAGCTTCCTGACCAGCACTCTTCCAAAAGAGTCAGGGTTGCTAAAAACAAGCCAACATGGAGGAACTGTCACATATGGGAGGAAAATAAAGAAGATGACAACTCAAGGTGAGGTGAGACCCTGGGCTGTCCTGGAACAGTGGACACAGTGAAGTCCAGTTAGAGATTTTGTTCGCAGGTTAATTTGCAAGAGTGAGATGTTAACATGGTCGAAAGCTGTGTGAGGGGCACGTGTTACCTCTGCAAAGGCTCTGTAGTCTAAAATACTCTCAAAATAAAGTTTAAGAAAAGAAGTCAGAAAAAAAAAGAAAAGGTAAAAAGCCCAGATGCGACGCATGGGGAACATATAGCACTATGGGTACATAAACCTAAACAGAGCGATGTTTGTATTAAGTGCTAGTGATGAGCTGCCAGTTAAGAGACAGTGACTGTCACACTGAACGAACAAGCAAGACCTAATTCTGAGCTGTCTAGAGAAAATGCATATTAAATATAAAGACACAGATGGAAAATCTAGAGTGGGAAATTGTATGCCATGCCTACATTAATCCTAAGAAAAGCAGTGAAAGTATTAATATTCAGGACAAAGAATATTACCAGGGAAAGAGAGGGACGTTTCATAAAGGTGAACTGGATGGTGAATTCATCAAGAAGGCATGATGATTGTAAATACGTAGGCACCTAGTAATAGATTTTCAAAATACACGAAGCAAAAAACAGAATAGAAAGCTTACATAGACAATTATGTAACAGTTGTTAGAATTTTCAATATTCGTCTCTCAGTAATAGAACAAGGAGACAGAAAATCAATAAGTATATAGATGACTTGAACAGCACTGTCAAACAATGTGATCTAATTGAAATTTATAAAATGCTGCACTTAATGGCAAAAAGGCATTCAGTTCAAGTGCGTGGGGAATATTGAATTTAATAAACCTTTTGCCAGGTTCTAAATCTAAAAAGAAAGTAAATCACCCTGAGAATATTTGTTGATCACAAGAGAGTTTAGAAATGAATTATAAAAATATATCTAAAAATATACAAATATATGAAAATTAAACAACATAATTCTAAGTAACCCATGTGTCAAAGAAAGAAAAGCACAAGTGTAGCTAGAAAATATATTAAAAATGAGAATACAGCATATGAAAATCTGTGCTATCTAGTTAAAATAATGCTACACAAAACTTTCTGTCCTGACGTGCTTATACTTGAAAAAAAGAAAGACCTAAAATTCAATGAATTAAGTTTTTAAGGTGGCAAAAGAAGACCAAAATACCCAAAGGAAGTAAATGGAAGGAAGAAAGAAAGAGTGGAAATCCTCAGATTTTACAGGCATTAAAATAATAATGATTTATTATGAACAATTTCATGCCAAAAAGTTTGGTGATTTAGGTGAAATAGATGAATTTTTGGAAGGACAAAAGTTAGCAGGAATGAATCAAGACAAAATATAGGACAAAAAGTCCTACATCTATTAAAAGTATTAAATCTGTAATAAAAAATTTTTTCCCACAAATAAAACTTCAAACCCAGATAGCTTCACTGAAGAATTTTATCCACATTTCAGTATGAAATAATACAAATACTACTCAAATTCTTTCTTAAAATTGAGCAGGGAAAATATTTACCCAATTTATTCTCTAAATCCAATATTACAATAATAACACAACCAAAAAGTCATAAAAAAAGAAAACTACAGAAAGATATCCTTCATTAAATGGACAGAAGTACTTAATAAAGTATTAGTAAATGCTGTACAGTAAATACATATCTACACGTGTACAAAGAAATGTAAATCATCATGCCAAGTTTGGATTTGTCTGAGCAATCAAGTGTGGTTTTTAACATTCGTCAATCAATTAGTATAACTCACCACATTAACCAAGTGAAGGAATAAACATACTTTTCTTATGGAAGAAACATAAAATAATTTCACAAGTTTCCACATCTATTCTTGATAAAACTCCCAGGTAACTATGAATAGAAGGGATCTTTCTCACAGTGGTAAAGGGTAGAAGAGGCAAGTAAACAAGCACAGGAACTGACAAAAACCTCCATCTGACATTGCACTTAATTGTAAAAGACGATGGTTAGGACGAAGTCAAGAACCCTCTCACCCCTTCTATTTAACCTTGTACCCAAAGTCCTAGCCTGTCCATTGAGGCAAGAAAGAGAAATACAAGATACACAGGTTGGAAATCAAGAAGAGAGTCGTCTGTACTCTGGAGATACCTTATCGCTAGACTAGAGACGGCCCCTCGCGGTCCTGGCCGGGCCCCCATCCCAACCTTTTGTACCAATAGGAAGAACACAGGCTGGAGGCCTTCAGAGATTCCTTGGGACCACCCAGGTGGAGGAGTAGGGGTGAGGCCCCCGATCGAAATTACAGGTGTGGCCACCTGTCCATCCCACAGCCTCCGTGCCATGGCCTAGGGATCCTGGTGAGAAGGAGGGGACCACGCGGCCCGCTCCTCGGGGACCCGCACATGGCGGGCCTGCAGAGGGGCCTGGGCCAGGAAGCAGCCCGTGACACCCCTCTTTTCACACACACACAGGCAGGCACAGTGCCTACAGGGGCACACCTGTGTACACACGGACACACACACGTACACACGCGCATCTTCACAGAGCCAGGCTGTAAAATAAAACCGTCTGTTCTGACCACGTATACGGTTTACACTGAAAATATCAAACCCTTTTTCAGCGCATTTGGCGCCAGCTGAGAGCTAGTTCAAGACTACGGGATGCTGTGACCCCGCCCTCAGGGAGCCCTCATCGCACGTGCCCGCTGGGTGGACGGTGCAGCCGGCAGGTCCCCCACGGTACACACGTTTGCTGAACTCACACGCAGGCTCAGCTCCAATCTGTTGACATTCTAGAACAGGCATCACTCTCCCCCAGGGCACTCTCCTCCATCTCCTTCCTCCACCCGAGGCCATCCTCCGGGAGCTCCTGGCCAGCCGGGTGCAGGCCCGGGGCGCCCTGCGAACGCTGCTCTCTCTCCCGCCCCCTCCTGGCCCCAGGTTCCTGCTTCTGCGGGGCTGCGTCTCTGGTGATGCCCGTGTGGCCCTCACGGAATCTGCCGCTGTGTCCACCGCCGCTGCCAGCGGTGCCTTCGGAGACAGAGCACGAGGCTGAGGAGGACTGTCCCGCAGGGGTGGGGCGTTTTGCTGGGACCCCCAGGCCATTCCTGACACGGATCCTTCTTCATCTCTCCCCTCTCTCTCGGCCTCCCCAGGGTCTGAAAACCCAGTCTCAGCCCTCGGATACTCCTGGGGGTCCATTCCCAGAAGAGTCAGCTCCGAGCCACGAGGATACAAGCCCGGTCTTCCTGCGGGAACAGCCCAGCGACATCAACCCAGCCAACTTTCTTACTCCAGGCCCACCCGCGGATTTCTGGAACAAATCACACAGCACGTTTATGAAACGCCCTCTCCTCTCTGCTACGGCTCTCGGCTAACCTGACTGGAAGGGGATCCCAGGCCCATTCATCAGGCCTGGTGTGAGCTCAACACGCCTGCAGAAGGGCAGGTCTGGGGCTCCTGGGGGCTCAGGGGCGAGGCAGGGTGCAGACCCAATCCCCTGGGCGTCTCCAAAGTGGGGTTTCTGTGAATAAAACATAGTTGAGTGACGCTCGGAGAAAGGCCCCCAGACCCTCCATCTAACAACAGACGCATCTGTGCTCCAAGCTGCCAGGGCCTCACAGGCAGTGTCTCGGGGCTCGGGGGGGCTCGGAGAAATCTGCATTCCGTGCCCACAGCTGCAGAGTAATTCAACCTGGCAAACGAGCACCAGGAGCTCGCCTCCATGGACCTTCCACCGGAAGGATGGAAGCGTCAGGAGGACACGCAGACGGGCGGCCAGGCGGTGCCTGAAGCACGCTGGATGCCCCCACACACCACCTCGCAGGGAAGCCTCACCACGGTCCCAAGCGTATACAAAGTAATCTCTGTTTTACAGAAAGAATGAAGACTCAGAGCCTTCCAGCAATGGGCCTGAGGTCACAGCACGTCGGGTATAAAGGCAGATTTCTCTAAACCCGGGGATCAGGCAGGTGGTTACTCGTTACAGAAAATGACAACTTGTATAAATGTTCATTTCCTTGTGTTGGTTCTCCTGCTATTTTCTCCCCCTCACTCCTCATTTCAGGCAGGGAATATGACCCTTTCCAGCTTCCCTTTCCTGGACTCAGAGGCAGTCCTCCGAGGAGAGATGTGTGTTCACGGGTGTCGGGACCAAACGTCTGCTTCCCTAGAAACACAGCAATGACAGTGAAGCATCAGGATGCACAAGCTGGGAGAGCACACGGTCACCTTCGTGCTGGGGCAGGAACGAGGAAGCGACAGCTACGTTCACGCCCTCTAAGAGGACGTGGGGATGGCAGGTGAAGCGCGGCTCCTGTGGCCACAGAGGACGTTTCCTATTCCGCCTCCATCTCCTACAACCCCGGGGCGTGACCCCCACCCCTCATGTAGGGCGATGGAACCGTGGGTCACCCTGAAATGCTGAGCCCCCTCTGGCTCTGGTTCTCCGGGAGCCACGGGGCTGAGCTGGGGAGGACCCCCTGCCTCAGAAGGGCCTGGACCACCAGATCCCAGCGTGGCCAGCGGCTCTTGGGGGCTGCAGCCCTGCGGGCGCCTGTGTGACCTTCAAGTCAAGTCTCCACTGAGCAAGGTCGCTAAGGGCAGCACAGGGAGGTTCTCAAACTAGATGAAATGAGACAATAGAAATCATGTGTGTGGTCTCTGCCCCGAGCCTGGTACAGGCTCCCAAGCTCCTTGGGATTTCCTGGGTGACAGGAGCGTCTTTTGTTCTAATGAAGGGACTCTGGGTGGCTCCTGGTCACCAGAAAGACTGCGCCGTTTTCAGGAGCGTGGAATTTTCAGCTCCCCTCATCCTCCAGATCAGAGAGAGAGGGGCTGGGAACGGACTTAACAGTGGATCACCCCTACGTGAGGACGCCCCATAAACCCCCGGGTCGGGGCTGCTCGGTTGGGGAAAGAAAACCCACGTCTGGTGCAGAGCTGGGAGAGGGGGGCATCCTGGGGGGTGAAGCAGAAACTCGGGAGGGAGAGAGAGCCGCTGACTCAGGTGACGCGGGGCTCAGGGTAGAATGGCATCCTTGTTGTCACTCTCTTCCCTCTGGGGCTTCCGTGACAGAGCAGAGGGGAGCCGCCGGGTCCCCAGGCCCTGGAACCCAACCCCGCCCCCTGGCGAGAGGCCCTTCTCCCCCTCACTGAGACATGGGGATGCCCGGACCCAGAGCCCCTGAACTCAGAGTAGAGGCTCCTTCTCAAGAGGATGCCCCCCCCGGACGTCCCTGACACGCAGGTGGTCCCCGTGGACCTGGACCATCTGACCTTCAGCACACGCGGTGCAGAGTCACAGGTCCATTTGCAGACCAGGAAGCCAGAGACAGGAGGGCCAGCCCGGCTGGGGCCACAGTGTCTGACCCCCGGCTCGAGGCTGGGGCTCCTTCTACCCCGATCCCTGGGCTGCTTGTCGGGAGCCTGGAGAGATGAAGGCATTGGGCGCCTCGCCCCGCCTTCCTGGCTCCCACCCTGAGCCTCCTTCCTGGACCGACAGCCTCGCAGGCCCGATGTCGGCTGCTCCCAGGGGTGGGTGCAGCATGTCAGGCAGTGAGCGAAGCTTCCAGCAGCCGGAGCTGCGTCCCTCTGCCCTACATCCAGACGCCGGCTCCCTGGAGGTACCAGGCTTCCTTACTTCCCCGAGGGCAGTGAGGAGAGGCAGGTGAACAGTAACCCCAGACCAAGTCACAGCCCAGCGACCTCTCCCCGGCTCTGTTCTCCCGGTCTCAAGGGCCGTTTGCACTAAGGACACTAAGAGTAACCTCTCAGCCAAGCACACTTCAGCGGCCCCGCGACAAAAAGTTCCAACCTGCACATTTGATCTCATTAGCAAAAGTCAAATGCACCAAAAGCATTAAAATTATGATATTAGGCCCAATTATCATGTCACAGCAATTGGGAGAAGTTGTCAAGGGCTGATTTATTCATTAGCTCAGGGAGGATTTCAGTGGCTCCCTCACTATGCGTTGTTATACGAGATTTGTTACTTCTCCTCTTGTGGATTAAAAAAACTTGTTTCAGGTTTTCGTTTGTCTGCAGTGCAGCAGCTGGGGCGCTGGCGATGCTGGGTCCACCTCCTCCCTGGACTCTGCGTCGGGGACCAGCCAGGCTGTGGCTGAGCTGTGGGTGGCGGGGTGAGGAAGGCTGGAACCTGCTCGGCTGCTGTGTCCCCACGGGTGTCATGGGCCCTTGGGGGGACGCTCAGCAGGCCCAGCGCACCCCCCAGGCTCGCGGCTTTCACTGCCAGCCCTGAGGAGTGGGGTTGCACGGGGCTCAGGACATCTCAGGAGCACACAGCCAGCTCTGTGCAAGCAGCTGGCACCGGCCATAGCTTCAGGCCGGTCTCTGCCGGGACAGAATGGTCATCCCAGGAGAGTGTGTTGGACAAGTGAGTGGAAATCTTCCTGACAAGCCCTTCACTGCAGGGAGGGGCTCCACTGCCCCGGCTGTGCCCAGGTGGGGGTCTGGGTCTCCGAGGGTGGGCGCAGGGCCCTGGCCCCCCTCAGAGAGAGGCTTTGCCTGGAGCCCATGCCCCTCCCTCACTGGACCCCACTGCCCATCCAGTGGACACCCATGAAACTGAGGTGAGGGGGGGCAGGTGTTATTAGCCCCCCACTTCAGAGGAGAAAACCAGTGAAGAGACGGGAAGGCATTGGGCGTTACAGAAGCCGGAACCCAGGGGTCCTAGAACCCGAGGCCCTCTGTACCACACCCAAGACCAGAGCCTGGGTGACCAGCCAGGCCTGGGTCACACCTGGCCTGGAGCCAAAGGGCCCCTTGAGGACTCGGGAATAATGGGGAGCCCCAGCCGTACCACCCAAGGCTTTTCCACCCACGTCTTGCTGGTCAGTGACGACACACATCAAACTTCCCCGCCCTACGCGTCCATCAAACACAGCAAAGTCCATTTTACAGCAGACACTGAGCAGGGTGTGACCTCCTGTGGAAGGTGGCACTCGTGATGAAGAGCCACTGTAAGTCAGGTTCGGCAGGAGTCCTAAAGCAACTGGCACAGGGAAGCTTTTGTGTGGACTTGCTTGGGATGTAAATCTCTCTGACAGTCCTGAGCTGTGCTTCTTTCCTAAATCTCTGTCTGTTGGGAGACAAGGAAGGTCTAGCCTTGTCGTCATGCAGGGGACAACTGGCCTCGGGGTGAGGTAAGCTCCAAAGGCAGCTGTTTAAAGGGCCGGCCACAGTTCTGTCCCTGCAGCCTCGGATCTGGGCCTCACAGCCACTCTGGGGCCACTGCTCCCCTGCTTCCTGGCACCGTTGGTCTGAGCAGGTGCAGCACGTGGTCGGGGCGGCGGGGGGCTTCTTGGTCTTCACCGCACGGTCCCAGGCTTGATCCTTGGATCCTTATAGAGACACAGCTAATCCGAAATACGGTGACATTGGGAAAGGGCGGGGGAGGTGACCTCCTTGTCCAGGTTCGCAAATCAGCTCCTTGTTACCCTCTTGGACCTGCGGTTACCGTCCAGGGCTGTCACCGGCCGCTTTGCTGGCACAGACCCAGCCTCACCTGCCTCCAGGGAGCTTCTCCCTGATTCCAAACTCCCTGAGCCTTTGGTGGGTCCGGGGAACCCTTGACGCCTTCCCTCTGCACCGTGAGTCTCACCGATTTGCTCGCTCACATTTTCTGCCTGGGGATTCAGGAGCCCTGGTGTTGCTCCCCAGGATTTTGTCCCCTAGAGAAGAAGAGAACCAAAAGAATGGCAAATAAATGTCACAGTTCATGGTAGGAAGTCGGGGGGCGGGAGGGAGGTGTTAGCCTTTGCTTTCTTTCTCTCCCTCACAAATAACCTTGTCTTTACACAATGGCTTCTATCCATTTTGGGGGGTTACTAACCTAACACTTAGTATGCGAGGTAGATCCTTTCTCCAGAAAACCAAAACCGAAAACCAAAACATATTCACAAAAAGAATATTTTCCATACAATATGAGCCTCCTTAATTAACCCGTTCCCGGGGGTGGGGCAGGGAGAAGAGACCTCCTCCATGGGAAAACTCCCGGCTCGCCGTACCTCCGCCACACCCTCAACCCGCCACCACCACCGTCAGGGCCGCTCTCTCAGACCTGCTCACCCTCCTGCCCAGTCGCTTAAGCTTCGAGCGGAAATTGCCAAGGGCACAAATCCCCCTCGGACGGCTAAAACTAAAATATCAAAGATGGTTGGCAGCTTAGACTGCAGAGTTGGGGCAGTGCCTGGAAACGGCCTAGGTGGGAGGGACCAGCTCTTCCTGCAGCACCATTTCCGATGTTCTGACTCTAAAGTGAGCCTCGTTCCCTCCACCCCCAGCCCCTCCCTCTCTAGTATTTCATCAATGCACTCTTATTTCCCTTCCCTTTCCATTCAGAGCATGTTCTGATTCTTTCCACTCAGCACCTGAAGTTAGGGTTTCTGCACCTGGGGCGTTTGGTGCACAGCGTTTCAAGGGAAGTGGGGTCGCAGCCCGCTTGGTTCTGCTGAGTGACCCAGAGCCATCCTCAGCGATGGCATGTCCTGGAGCAGAATGATCACCTGCAGCCAGGCAGAGGTCGCCCACCTTCAGGGACACATGCTGCTTAAACGTGGGGAAAGTGAAGCAGATTCAGGGTTTGCAAACTCTTAGAGCATTTCCATGGTTCTCATAATCCAAAAAGAACTCGTCTTAGAGTCGAAAATTCTCTGCTCTGCCACTTCCTGTGTCTTGGAGCCAATCACTTAGTCATCGTGTTTGAATCTGTTTCCTCCTGTCTAAAAGGGGCTTATGTGGTCATCGTCAGGCTCCGCTGAGATGACAAAAAGTGGAAGCAATTTGAATCCCTGTAACAGTCTATTTGCACAGTAGTATTACTGTGATAGAACGATAATAGCCCCACTATGATGATCCCCAAACATGGGGCCCTTGTCCTCTGTTGCTTCTCGGGGCTTGGGGTGCAGGTGGGAAGGAGCTGGGAAGAGCCCCCATTAGGTCACAGTCCGGGAGCATCTGTGAGAGGTGGGAGATACGGGGGTAAAGAGTTAAATATGATAATTTCCCCTAGTGACATGTGCTACAAACAAACAGCACAGAAATGGGACAGACAGCGCCTGGGCTGGGTGACCTGAGTCCCAGCTGGTGTCTGGTGCTGTGACAGCTGAGCTGAGATCCAACAGTCAGAGGCCCCAGCCACAAGACGTGAAGGAATCATGTTCCAGAAATAGAGCTGCATGTGTGTAGGATGGCCCATGGCTGGTGTGACAGGAATGTAGAGGGGGGCAGGGCCGGGGTCAGGGGGACAGGGGTCGACCAAGGCCCAATTCCAGGGGCCTCAAGGACCGCGAGAGGATTTTGAGTCTATGACATCGAAACGCAACATGAAGCTTTCTACGGGAGAGTGAAGGAGTCTGAGAACGTTTTAAAAATTCCCACAAATTTAGGAAAAGATTGTTCCTTAATCTTGGTTACAAGTAGCCCCCAGAACCAGTTGTAAACACGTTCAATCTATCAACACAGGTTAGGCTCTGAGAGACATACCCTCTCTGGGACAACCACTCAACTCGCCTGAGTTTTATAGCATGAAAGCAGCTGAAGACAGTACATAAACAAACAGTCTGACTTCGTCCTTATAGCACCTCATTTACCATCTCAGGGGCAGGTGGGGCGGGGCCTGAGGACAGTACTTTTTCAAAATTCAACTTTAGGTTGTTTTCCTCCCGGAAAAACTTCTGGCTCCGTTATAAAGTTGCACCATGATCTTTACTCTTGTGCTTTGTTGGTAGATGGCAAAGAAAAAAAACCAAATGCAAAACACAGACTTCATGTAACAATGGCTATTACAGAAAAGTTTTGAAATATCAAAATCAATAAATTTATATGTTTACCAGTATTTTAAAAAAATAGGAATCAAAACACCACATATTCAATAGCTTCTTAATCGGTGGGCTGAGGTCTCCAAATTCTAACTCTAGGACACCCCATCTCAAAGATGCTGTGCCCTGTCTAAGCGGCCGTCACCACTTCTCTCTTCCTATAAAATACCAAATTTCTTTAGATTATTTTTGTTCTAGACTATAGTTCAATTGTCAGTCCATCAAATGGGGAAGACAGAAGAGACAAGATTTAAATAAACCATATGTGTAAAATTTCATTTTTAGCCCAGCGAAACACATTTTTAACTTCTGAACTACAGAATGCATTTATGTTGTTTGAAGCCATTATGTTTGTGGTAATTTGTTAGAGCAGACGTTGAAATGAATACAACTACATAAGGCAATTTCCGAAAGCTTTCTTTTAAGGGCAAAATAAACAAAGATTCAAATTTGTAACTAAGTAAAGATGTATTCTTCAAAAAACGTTCAAAAAGCATTCTGGAATAGACGTCTCAGTGGAGGTGAAGCCTTATCCTCTTTTTTATAAATGGGCTCAAATCGGAATTAGATTATTTAGTTACCAAATAAATTCAAATATGAAATTTCAAATTCAGAAAATATCCAGTATATAACTAGACATTCCCAGGTGGCCTTAAAGAGTAAACAAGTTCGGAAAACAACTCCAGTCTCTCTCAGCAAAACAACCAAAGGGCTTGTGTTCCCCGAGATTCAGAAGCTGATGGAAAAGGACACAGGCAGGTGTTACATTATAAGCAGAAAAAAAATCGCCTCACTTTGTCTAACAGACAGATGACCCAGAATGTGTCCATTGACGCTGCCCCAGGGAGATATCTGCAACCTGCAATCCCTTTGCTTCCTCTAAATGGCAAACAGGCAGACATTAATACGGCATCAGCTGCGTGCACCTTTAACCCCATGACTGCAGAACATCCAACCCTTCAGATTAATGTTGTGTGGAAAGCAAAAGGAAACGTGAATTGACTTGTAAAAAGTTTAAAAATGCAAAAAGGGAAAACTATTGTTCTGCCAAATGGTTAAAAAAAAAAAGATAAAAGACAAATTTGAGGGGTGAACTGTAAAAAGCTTGAGAAAGGAACATCACCAAGCCCCGAGCTCTCATTCCCCCCAAACCAATATAAAAAAAAAAAATCCCTAGGAATTGACTGAACTGGCCTTGTAGGAGTTCTGGGCAATGATCAATAGCAAGCAAGCAAGTACCCGATCAAGGAAAAGACACGGGTGAAACGGCAGGAAGGCCCGAGGGGTTCTCACTGGCATGGACCCCTTGCTTTGGAGCACGGTCTTGCTCTGGGGGAGCAGGCAAACCAGGCTGCCGTTCCCTCTCTAACCGGAGGGAGCAGAACAGAGCTGATCTGCAAAGCTTTGACCTGACTGGAGGCGTCCTGAGACAAGAAAGCTGCAGGGGGACCTCAGACCAGCAGACGCCCCACCGGGAACAGGAGAGCACGGGTGGAGATGTTCACAGGCCACCTAAGGTTTTGCAGAGAAGTTAGAGCCACGGGAATGAGAGAAACAGGAAAGCCACATGCAGTGCTGGGCAGGACACGTGCCCAGAGAAGACTGGAGGAAACCTGAAGCTTCCACCTTGAGCTGGTCCCCAGCCTCAGAGTACCTCTAGCTCATCAGCAGACTGGTTGCCCCCAGCACAGAGCCACGGAGAGGAGGCTGCTTTTCCAGATGCCCAGTTTTCCACAAAAGATCACAAGGTATCACGATAGATCCCAAGTACTCTAGAATAAATTAAGTCAATGAGGCAGAAGACTTGTACACTGAAAACTATACCATATTGTTGAAAGAAATTAAAGAAGACATACATAAAGGGGGAAAAACATGCTGTTTTCGTGAATTGGAAGATGTTAAGATGTCAATACTATCCAAAGTGATCTTTAGATTTCTATACAATCCCTCTCAAAATCCCAATATCATTTTTTTTTTTTTTTGCTGAAATAGAAAAACCCATCCTAAAATTCTTATGGGCTGTCACGTACCCCAAAAAGCCAATATAATCTTTTTTAAAAAGTTAGAGAACTTGCTCTTCCTGATTTCACATTTACTACAAAGCTACAGTAACCAAACCCAAAAGACAGACATATAGACCAACTGAATAGCGTAGAGAGCCTAGAAATAGAGCCTCACATATACGGCCAAATGATTTTCAAGAAGGGTGCCAAGACCATTTAATGGGAATAGAACAGATTTTCCAACAAATAGTTCTGGGAAAACTGTATATCCACACCCAGAAGAATGAAGTTGGACCCTCACCGTGCAAAAATTAACCAGTTGCAAAAATTAACTCAAAATTGATCAAAGACCTAAACATAAGAGCTAAGACTATAAAACGCTTAGAAGAAAACAGGGGAAACATGTCATGGCATTGGATTGGGCCGTGATCTGTCAGATATGACACCAAAAGCACTGGCAACAAAAGAAAAATAGACAAATTGGACTTTATCAAAGTTAAAAACTTTTGTGCATCAAAGGACAAGAAAGTGAAAACCCAGCCTACAGAAGGGGGAAAATCATTGTAAATCATCTGTCTGATAAGTGATTAATGTCCAGAATATATAAACAACTCAACAAGAACAACCACAAAAACAAAACACCAACAAGAAAATCCAAAAGTAAGCAGAGGCCCACTCTGGAGAACAGGGACTGGAGGCAGTGGTGTGGCCTCCAGGCTCGGCCGCCTTCCCAGGGGACCTGAGTCCCTGACGCCGTGGCCACCTCTTCCCGGCTGCTCAGGCTCCTCACAGCCTTAACTTCGACCTGCGAGGAAGACCCACACCTGAGAGACCTGGGTGGGGGGTGCAGCAAGAGCCTCCGTTTACATCCCAGGCACACACAGACCTGCACGCACAAGTGTGTGTTCACACCTGTGCGTGTGTGATGTGAACACTCGCAGTACACACCTGCACGCGGGCCCAGCACACAGGTGTGCACACGTGCACACACACCCCTTGGTGCTTCCACAGGCTGCTGGGGTCCCCTGGCTTTGCCCCTGGGCCATCCAACCCTGTTGTATCCGAATCTCGTCAGCCCTGGCTGGAGGCCTCTTGTCCCGGCCTCGTGGGAGAGGTGAGAGCTTACCTCGCCACCTGTCACAGTCCGGACGAGCTTCCTGGTGGGCGTCCACCCCTTACGCCCCCAACCCCGGTCTCCCAGCTCCCAAGGCTGCTCGTGCCCCGTCTGAAGCCCTGGAGGGGTGAGAGCCTCACCCGCCTCTGATTTAACTTTACCGTTCAAGGACCTCCCTGGACCCCTCAGAAGACAGATCACTTTATAAATTCTTAAAAGTACATGTGGAAATATCAGAGTGATCATTACAACATTATTCAGTCAGTTAAGAGTGCTTGGGGAAAAAATAACACGACATAAATCTTCATTGTAAGGGCATCTTTCATTTCTAGCAAGTGATTATCTGTCACTGAATCATCAATTTTATTTTGTTGTGTGGCTAAGATTAATTTTTCTAATTAACGGCCACGCGTGGAGCTAAGCAAACTAGCCTCCTTCTGTAGAAATGGGGCTTTCGGTCCTGCTCTGTGTAATAATCCCATATGGGCTGGACGAGCAGCCCCCAGGAGGGACGAGTCTCAGGGTGCGGGCAGGGATGTGGGGATCCCGACCTCAACCCCAGCCCGGCAGGAACGCTTCACCCACCAGGACCGCCGGGGCCTCGCAGGGCGAGTCCAGCCCGAGCCCCCCTCCTGCCCGGAGCAGCTCTGACCCTCAGAGGACGGGGTGCAGAGGGGGCCCTGGCGGCCCGCCGTCCCGCTGCTGCCGGCTCAGGTCCCCGGGGGACGCAGGGCCACGGTGACGGGTCCCTGGACTCTGGGCCTGGAGGGAGGCTGGGGCGGGAGACCAGGGCTGGGAGGAGGCGGGGAGTCCTCGCTGAGGCCTGATCCTAAGATCCCTTCTCACCCTGCGGGCTGTGTCCAGGGGTCCAGGCACAGCCAGGAGGCGGGGGTGCACAGAGACGGGGTGGGCTCCGGCAGGGGCAGCCAGGGACAGAGGGGATAATGTTCATTAGGAGCCGCCGTGCGGGGAAGGTGTTGAGACCACCAGACGGAGGGAGCTGCGAGGGAAGCTTCCCGCCCAGCACAGAAGATGGAATAGAAGCAGAAATGCTTGGCTGTTTGCGGGACCACCTGTGGCTGAGTCGTCGCAGAAGTGGTCAGCGCCCCCTCCTCGCAGACAGGTGTGGCCACAGCTCAGGCAGCCTCTGGAGCCCCCCGGGGCCGATGCTGTCCTGTCGGAGGGGCTGCAGCCGAGGCCCCAAGTGCCGCAGGGGCTTCCGCAGGGGTTGCCTGGGGAGCCGGAGCCGTGGGGAGGGGTCGACAGCAGGGGCGTGGGCACCTCCCTAGACACAGCTGACCGTCAGCCAGCGGTCACCACAGACCTCACAGGGGGACAGGCGGCCCATCAAGACCCCATCCAAGGGCTCTCACAGCCAGGACTGCTCCCAGGGACCAGCCCCCCGATGGGAAGCGTTAAAAGGAAAAATACAGACACAGACACACACTGCTGGTTTTCTTGGCTATCATTAAAAGGCTCTGGGAAAATCCCAGGACTTACAAAATAAACACATTTTTCCTCTCAACGGCTTGGGTGAAAATCCAGTCCATCGAGGCACCGTGTAAGTGCTGCTGGGACCCCCGTCTGGGCAGTCCCCCCGCCCCCGGCTGTCCCAAGGCCTCCACGGCAGGGCCGGGGCTGCAGGAGGGGAGGCCTGGTCCTGGCTCTGGTTCTGAGCCAAGAACCAGGCGGGGCCTCCCAGCCTCCCTGCCAGGCCGGCGCACACCCGGGCCCGGGGCCCCAGTCCCTCCTTCCAGACCCCCCACTTCTGTGCCGGGGGCCCTGGGTCATGGAACCGGAACTGGAACACACAGACTGTCGTCCCCCAGAACAGAACTGGTGGGCATCCGACTGTGATCCTCCTGGGTGGGTCTGCTTCCTTGAAAGGCTGTCGTCACCCGTCACCTGACCTGGCTCTTCCCTTTCTACTCTCTTCCCACAAAGCTTGACTCGGTTGGACTCAACTGTCTGAATGCACATTGCAGCACAGACCTTGCAGCAGACTCTTGTCCTGAGCAAACGTCTGGTTGGCGCCTCTGTTGACCCCCCCGATGCTGTGGGACCCGTAAGACGCCCACCCAGCTGGGAGCTGGAGGAGCAGGAGGGGCTCGGAGCACCTACAGCCGAGGCCTGGAACACAGTTCCTGGGGCCGCAGGGTCGGGAGGGAGGCGGGTCCATCTCCACCAGCCTCTCGGGATGAAAGGCCCATCCTGGCTGTGAAGGCAGCCCTGGTCACCCAGGGGACTTCTTGTTTGGGGACCAGAAGCTCTGGGAACACAGGTGTTCATCTCACAGAGGGAAGGCGCGTCCTCGCAGCACAGCGGCCGGAGTCACAGTCCCCTCAGAGCATCCTCTGCTCCCGCACACCAGGCTCGTGGCCAGTGGGCTGAGCTTCCCCGCAGGCCTTGAGTCGTCCACTGCTGGTGCACGTGTGTGAGCGCGTGTGAGTGTGGATACACCCAGCTCCACATCTGAAACGCGACAGGGGACATAGCGTTAGCGACATCACATCAGCTTTCTGGGCCAGCAGGAAGGCCACCAAGACCAGTGAAGGTGAGGGATCCCGAGCGGGGTGCACACGTGGAAATGACCCCACGCCGACTGTGGCCTCGGGCCCAGTTCCTCCCACTCATCTTCCCGTTTCAGGTTCCCTCCAGTCAGAGGATCACTGGGCCCCGAGAAGCTCCTCCCAGGACTTACATGAAGGAGTGGGTCTCGGGAAGGTAGGTGGAGTGACTCGCGTGTTGATGGGGTTTCCCTGGTGTGAAGGGTACAGTGAAGGGAGAAAAAGCAGAGCCAAGCCGGGCTTCTCTGCCGTGAAGGGGGGAGGCTGGGGGAGAGGACAGAGGAGACTGCTCGGTCTTTCTTGGCCTCCTCCTCGCCCCCTCCAAGTCCTCAGAGTCTGGGAAACAGGACACCCTTGTCATCCACACCGCGAGCGGAAGGCACTCAAGTGCAGGCGGAGCCGCTAACGGCAAACTCAGAGCCGCGGATTCTCGGCAGGCGCCGCCCAGGGAGCGGGGACACTGGCTGAGGCCCCGCAACCACGGGCCACCGGGTGTGACTCTGGGCCGATGACTCAGCCGCTCCGAGAACTGTATGTCTTAACAATGAACTCCGAGTGATGAAACGGGCCTTCTTCAATCCCTTTGTGATGAAGACGAGAGGGAAAAAAATGTGAAAGTGTTTAAGACACTGCAAGGAGTTATACCATTGTAGGATATTCTCCTTCTCTTCCCGGTCCCAGGCCCCAGAGCCTCCACATTTCAAAAGCCTTGGGAGTTTCCTTCTTAAGCCTCCTTGAATCTGAGAGCAAAAAGAGAAATTCCAGTGATCTGTGGAGCCTGTGGGAGAGAGATTGAGAACAAATGGTGAGGTTTCAGGGCATGGGAGGTGATCCAAAGTGCCCGGCGGGGGACAGGATCTTCAAGTCTTACGGTTGTGCGTGTTTGTTATTTTTTAAAATTTCACTTGGTATATAACTAGAGAAAAGTTTAAATTGCAACAACAAAAATATAGGTTAAAGAGATAACAAAAATCACCTTATATAAGAGCAGAGTGAGGCCCTAGAGAAGATCACTCAGACAGTTTGGGAAGTTTCCTACTGGGAGATCATCTATAAAAATAGAAAAAGGTAATTTTCCTGGAGTAGGAGGAGGGCTGCGTGAGCAGGTACTGTCCACACTTACGCTCAGGATTCCAGAAGCAAAGGGAAAAACAGGCAGAAGAAGCAGAATGATTTCACTGTTTACACGGTTTATTCTAGTTTATTTAGGTAAGTTCTCAACTTTGCCTCTGCAAAAGTACCTGCAGTGATTTATAGGTTAAAGGCAATTTCTAACTTGGACTTATATTGGAGCGAAAGATGCAAGACTTGGGCCTCCTCTCGGGGTGGAGAAGGGCCCGTCTGCTCCCCGTGGGCCTCATCCTGACGGGCTTGGTCCCCTCACAGCCGGGGCAGGGAGCCCTAGCCCAGCGATCGCCCCCCTGCTGCTGATCTTCCTTCTAGGACCTGAGTGGCAGGACGGGGACTCATGCTAAACTCTTCCGTAGTTTCTATGGAAACCATGGGCTCTCTGGCAGATTCCCCAGCAGCTCTGGGGCCAAGGAGTCTCCACAGAATTGATCTTTCATGCCTTAGAACCTGCCCTGGGTGCAGAGAGGTCCCTGACGGTTTCCTGGGTGACCGTACCTTCCGCTCCGTAAACCAGGACACACAGGGCGCCCTGGCTCATCTGCAGCACCAGCTACGGGAGAGCGAGCATAGGATGCGCCTCCTCCAGCCAGAGATTTAGGTCACTTCGCTGTTCCCTCCTGAAGGCGTCTCGTGGTCCTCACAGGGTGACAGCCACCTCAATGGGCAGGATGGCGATAACCAGGATGGAAGATTCTGGTCCACCCGGCTGGGATGGAAGCTTTGAAATCTCCTGGAGAGTCTGTGCTGGCTCACAAGAGAGCTGGGTGTTCAGATCAGGGGATGGGAAGTGCCAGGTGGGGAAGACACCCAGGCCGCTGTGATCAGCGTCACGGCAGGAACTGGAGGCAGGCCCCAGAAGTGACTTTGGTCCCTGCACCCTTGAGAGTGGTGACATTTTAGCTGAAATGGCACATATGGAAGCAAGTGATTTTTTTTTTTTTTTCACATGCTGGGGTCCTGCCCTCACACAAGTAAAGCTGACGTGATACAAGGGACATTCTGGACCATGAAAAGCCTTCAGGTGCCACACAGCCCATGCCTCTTCTAGGAAGAGCTAGAAATACAGCCCAACATCCTGTGTGTTTAAATCAGTTCAGTGAGGCAAATCCAGACCTGACCCATCTTCGATGGATACACAATCTTAATTTCAATACCATTTCCAATGATCTAGTCCAGTGGTTTTCACACTTGGATGCAGCATAATCACCTATGGTTTATTTTAAACAGTCTTGTGAATTACACCTCATACCTCCTGATTAGAATTTTCCAGGATGAGGCCTGGATATAAACACATAAATCTCCTCCAATGACCCTGAGGCCCAGCTGCGATGGAGAGTCACTGATCTCACCTGAACCTGTCCTCAGCAAAGCCACGCGGGACTCCAGTGTGTCCTTGGTGGACTCAGATCCCTGACATAATGTCTCTGACGTTGTCACGCGGACCTGCCCCCTCAGCTGCCCCACGGTGGGCGACGTGGGCTTGGGGGGGTCTACAGGAGGCGGCTCAGTGGCCAGAAGGAGGGGGCTGAGGAGCCCAGGAGACACATGGAGAAGCACGTGGGACGATGCTGTCTTGTGGGCTGTATTTTGCATTCTTCAACTCATTTCTTATTTTAAACGCACCCTTTCAAGGCAGTGTTGGATTGAGCCGATTTGACAAATGTAGCCAAAAAGCCCATTTGAGTTCAGGGTTACACACTCGACAGGCAGGGGAAGATCCTGCGTTTGGAGCAAGGACACTGGCCCCCACCTGCAAGCACCATGCACGGTCATGGTCACCAGTTCTATCTGAGGTCAGGCCTGGGGATGCAGGGGAAGGAGGAGGGGTTTCCTGTCCTCCAGCTTGAGCTTCACAAGGCAGGAACCAGCATCCCCTCCACAGATGTGTTTGGAAAGCAGGTGGAGGCCTGGAGGGCGCCGCGGAGTGAGCAGGGGCGGAGGAGACCCCTCCTCCCACCCTCCACCCCCATGCCCGCCTCTGAGCCGGGAAGGGGTCTTCTGGAGGGGGCCCAGGGCTGCTCCCACCTGTTCCCGGGAACCTTTCCTCTTCAATCCACGGAGGAGCATATGTGCGTGGGTGGGTCCAGGTCCTCGTGCACAGCCTCGGTGATGCGACCTTGGTGCAGACGTGATGTGACCGCTGCAGGGGGAATGGAGAGAGCGAGGCTCTGGGTGCGTTTCCTGCCTCTAGCCCCTCGGGCCAGGAGCCACAGGAAGGAGGTGCCGTCCTGGACCTTGACTGCGTCTGGGTGACCTGGGGACCAAACTGCCCCCCTGGGGGCCGGGGGGAGGAGTGAGCCTCCCCACACTTCAGAGCCGCGGAACCCCAGGCCGGCCCACCACTGCCTGCACCTCACCACCCCGTCCTCCCCGCAGGGCCCCAGGACCGCCTCCACGGGCCGGGAGGTTGGGATGGAGGAGAGACAGAGGCGGGGGAAGCTGGCCTGGTGACAGCTGCAGAGACACAGCCCCACGGTACAGAGGAGGCGCCGCCCCGCACACGGGCCGAGGGTGACGCCTGGGCTCACTCCGCTCACCTCGCGGGCCCCCCGACCTCCCCACCCGGCTGGAGGCGGGGACCCCAGCCGTGGGAGGGTGTGGACGCCTTCGGTGCTCAGCCAGCGCCCGCACGGGCCCCGCACCGCACACCCCTCAGGACTTCAGCTGTGAGGACGCTTTGCAGTGAAAACTGCCACTTCCCCCAAAAGGGCTGGAAAGGTCTGGGCAGAGCCGAGTTAGTAAACAGCAACTTCATATCAATTCTGAAGGGGCTGGAAGGGCAAGAGGGAGAAGGGGCATGAGGGACTTGTGGAAAGTCTGAAGCTTTTCCTGAAACTACCACGCCCGCTGAGCGTCTCCCCAGGACGCCCTCTGCCCCGGGGTTAACGCTGTGTCCTTTGCTCCAGGGCTCCAGCTGCAGATGCACTGTTTACGGCTTTTCTTACCCTGATTGCTGAGAACGGAGAGGTCACCCCAGAGCCGACCCTGAGACTCTGGGGGGCTGGGGGGCATCCTCTCGAGCCCTACCGTCCTGCAGGGTCCCTCACTCCCGGAGCCTTGCCCGCGACGGGACCACATCACAGCAGCCAGCTCACTCTCCTTTGTACCTCTTTCCTGCCTTATTCCCCACCCTGGGCTCTTCCCCGGAGGAACCTGCCTAGCGGGGCCCAGGCCCCGCCCACGGTGAGCCGGCGGGGGAGGGGCCCAGCCCAGAGAGTTCTGCGGAGGCCAGACGAAGCCAAGGCCCTGCGGTGGCCGCTGGTCAGGAAGGAGACGGAAGCCAGGAGCCAGCCTGCTCTTTCTTCTCCCCGCGACGTCTGCCCTGCGAGTCGCTGACAGGGAGGCTGGCTCGGCCCTGGATCGGAAGGACCCCAAGGGCCCTGCCTCTCCCACTCCAACGTCCTCAGCTGTCAAGCCCCGTTAAGTTTTAATTTAATCGTCGCCGCTCTGTGCCGGAATTGTTTTATGAGCACGTTGCCAGAAGCTGAAGGCTTGTACAGCAGAGGCTTTAGAAATAAAAATAAAAGGACACTCAGATCCAGTGCTATTTTCACATGGGTAACGGGGTCACCGGCAGCCCTGTGCACCGAGCCCCTCATTCGCTCTGGAGGCTGAGCCTGGGCTGAGGGGGGAGGTCTCTGATCTGGGCCCGCCCCGGGGGCTGCCGGAGTAAGCAGGGGAGCTGCCTTGGCAAGTCAGCGGAGGGCGCTGACCTTCCCGAAGGTGGTCAGCGTTTCTGAGCGGTCAGTGCAGCTCCTGAGGGGCTGGCCCTCGGTCCCCTGCCTGCTCCCCAAGCCCCGTTTCCACAAGAGGGGAAACGTAATTACTGGCATCTCGTACCAGCCAATGCGGACTCTTGTATTGGGGTGTCCTGATGACGACATTGTTTCACAGACTGTTTCATAAGTAACTACTAAGAGCCAATTAGATACAAAGAGGCAAAGATGCCAAGAGGTGCATCAAGAGATCTAAGACCTGGAAAGGGTGAAGCAGGAAGGGGACAGAGGGGGTTAGGGGGACAGGGCCAGCGCCGGGGACACAGGACACTGGACCACTGGGGTCTTGCGACCAGGTCCTGTGCCCTAGCTCCTCCACACGGTGGCCTCAGGGGGGAGCAGCACAGAGGGTCCTGATTCAGGGCAGATGCTTGTAAAAGTGGGTAGCTAGTTAACGGGTGAGCCAGCTTTGTCACCAGATGCTGAAGTCCCACGACCTGTTTGAACAGCCAGGAGAGGAAGCAGGTCCCCTGCTGGAATGCAGGGACGAGGGGCCCTGTGGGGAGGGGCGGGGGCCCTGAGCAGCAGAGTCAGGGAGACCCGGCCAGGCCAAGTTTGATTCACCGGCGGCAGCTCAGGAGGGAGACGGCATTTTCTCTGAAGCTTCCAGACCCCCGCCTTCTGTCTCATCTGCATCGCTGAGAGCGTTAAACGTGGGAAAACTCAGAGAAGACTGCTCGCTTCTGGACGAGGAGGGGAATCAAGGGAACGTTGCTTCCAGTGGGGGAGGGGCCGCAGGCGGCGGCAGCAGAAAGGGGGCCATGGGGGCTGGGGTGCAGGGGCGGGGTCAAAGGTTAAAGCCAGGGCGCTGAGGCCCAGGAGCAAGACACGGGCCAGCCTGATTCCCCACAAGTCCTGGGCTCCTTCTGCGGGCAGGACCCTCTCCTGCCTGCCGTGTGCCCTGGGGAGGGTGGGGAGCATGGAGGCCAAGGGCAGAAGGAGGGCGGGAGCTCAGCAAAGGAGCTGAAAGCAGTGCTCCTCTTCTGGGCTCTGTTTTCTGTCAAAAAGGGCGTTGTAATCTCTACAGATCCTCCAGAGAGCAGAGCAAAGACAGAACCCGAGACAGACAAGTCCGGGAACCATCTGGCGCCACTCAAATTTATTGCAGTATATTTGCTGTACTGCTTATTCACATTTGCATGTAAGAACCATTTTATACACTTTTTTAAAGTGTTCGGGAGAGTCCTGTCCACAGACCCTAAGCTCCACTCACTCCTCTTCCCAAACACACACACGCAGACACATACACAGAGACAGACACACATGCACAGACACACACACACACACAGACACACACAGACACACACACAGAGACACACACACACAGACACACAGAGATATACACACAGAGACAGACACACAGACACACACACACAGGCACACAGACACACACACAGAGACACACACACAAACAGACACACATGCACAGACACACACACAGAGATATACACACAGAGACAGGCACACAGACACACACACAGACACACAGACACACACACAGATACACACACACAGACAAACGTACAGAGACACACATACAGACACAGACACACATACACACAGAGACACACACACACACAAGGACACATGCACAGACACACACACAGAGACAGACACACAGACACAGACACACACACACAGACACACAGAGACACACACACACAGAGATACACACACAGAGACACAGACACACATACACACACAGACACACACACACAGAGATACACACACAGAGACACAGACACACACACAGAGACAGACACACACACACACAGAGACACACACACACAGATACACACACACAGACAAACGTACGGAGACACACATACAGACACAGACACACATACACACACATACACACACACACAGACACACAGACACACACACACAGATGCACACACACAGAGATACACAGACACAGACACACACAGAGATACACACACAGACACAGATACACATACACACACAGACACACACAGAGACACAGACACACATACACACAGACACGCACACAGAGACACATACACACACACCCTCCTGTAGGAGTTCAGAAAAAGGAGAGATTGCTTCTCTAGAGGAGCAGGTGTTTGGCTGGGGCTGGAAGGTGGATTTCGATGCAGAGACACGGGCGTGAACAGGCCAGGGCTGAGGGTGGAGGAACGTGACACGTGCTGCTCTATACACGCTGATGGCAGCGGCAGCACCACGAGTAACAGCTCTCAGATGCTGGGTGGGGTCCCCGCTCCTCCCGCAGGGGTGGCTCAAGCTCCCAGCTCGCTCGGGTGGTGGAGGGAGAGCAGCGTCCTCTGTGCGGAGACACCCCCGACCTCCATAGAGAGGGAGGGTGAACGTCTCCCAGAAAACAAACTGCTTCCCATTTCCTGCCATGCTTTAGCTTCTAGATGCCTTTACGCCAAAATTGGGCCCAGAGGCAGTAACCACGCGTGGTGCACACGCGGGTGTTTGCACAGCAGCTCACGCCTGGTCTTGCTCACTTGTCCTCTGTGCTTGCGTCCTCTTCCACACAACTTACACTTTAAGTCGTTGAGCTGCTTGCATCTTTATAAGCTGCCTTAAATCCTTCCTTGAATAAGTTTGGGTATAATAACCACATCAACGTGATGGCCAGGCTGCTGGGGAAACAGTGGGACTCATAATGGGTTTTGACCTCGTTGACAAGTTTGTAACGTGGCCAGGTACTGTGTGGATCTCTCCCTGCAGTGGAGGACAAACCAGTCATTGCTGGTGATTAACGTTTGTCGTCAAGGAACTGTGCGTGGCCTTTTCTTACGTTACCTCACCATCCCCCCAGCAGCCCCGGTGGTACCCAGTCCCTGTGCTGTAAACGAGAGCGCTGACGTGAGTGACGGGGAGCTGGAGCAGTACCTACATGATCTGGTCCAAACAGCGGCTTTGGAGTCAGAGAAGCCGGGGTCCAGAGCCCCGCCCTTCTGCCGGCCAGCTTGCTTCACTAAGGAAGTGAACCAACTCAAATGCAGAGTTCTTTCTCTTCCTCAAGATCAGGTTGATATCGAAAGTAGGGTCCGGCTGCTCGCAGCTCTGAAGCCAATAAAGAGGCCAGGTTGGTGGAAAGGAAAGTTTGCTTCATTTCAGATGCCAGCAACCTGGGGTGAACAGGCAGACTCCTGTCAAAAGGCCAACTCCCACCAACACCCCCCACCCCGACAATCAGGGGGCAAGAGCTTTTATAGGCAGAGGGAAGGGGCTACATGCAGAAACTGCACCACCAGCTCTGACAGTCATCTTGAAGTTGGTCATGCAGCGGTTTGATCAGCGTCATCTTAATTGTTCTGGTTTTTTAAATTAATTTATTTATTTACTTATTTATTTTTGGCTGTGTTGGGTCTTCGTTGCTGTGCACGGGCTTCTCATTGTGGTGGCTTCTTTAGTTGCAGAGCACGGGCTCTAGGCGCGTGGGCTTCAGTAGTTGTGGCACGCGGGCTCAGTAGTTGTGGCTCACGGGCTCTAGAGCACAGGCTCAGTAGTTGTGGCGCACGGGCTTAGTTGCTCCGCGGCATGTGGGATCTTCCCGGACCAGGGATTGAACCCATGTCCCCTGCATTGGCAGGCGGATTCTTAACCACTGCGCTCTGAACCCTGTGGACACTGGTGGAGTGCCCACATCCGTGGACCTGGAAACAGCCCGTCACCCTCATGGGGCTGAGCCTCCTTGCTCTGCCTGCGGGGGACCTGGGCTGAGGCGATGCCCGGAGCTCAGAGACGGTCAGGGGTGGCCAGGAAACCAGATGAATCCACAGAGCAGGGCCAGGGGCAGCTTTAGAGGGTGTGATTCTCAGTCACCGTGTGAGGACCTGGGAACAGAGAGCCGAGCTCTCGTCCCCCCTCAGAGGAGCCCCCCTTGGTCTCCAAGCACAGGAGACAGACCATAAGCTGTGCCAGCCGCACCCTGAAGCAGGTGCGAGAGGGGGACCCTTAAATGCAGGCGGGAAGGTGCGGGGCGGGGGGGTGGGGGGGACCAGTGATCCGAGTCAGGGTGGGAGACGGGGAAGGCGGCTGCGGGGCAGCCTGAGTGGCTCCAGACGAAACCAGACACGTCTGCGGGGCCCAAAGAGGAGAAGAAGAAAGGCCTGATTTAAAGTTTTCACTTCAGTGTCCAGGCCACGACGGTCACCTGAAGCGGCCTCGGCTCTGAAAAGCTCTTCGGCAGGAGTCGCTTCAAGGGCTCAACCCCGAGAAGACCCGCTCACAGGGGCGGGGTCTGAGTCCCCCACCCCGCCCCGCCCCGCCGACCCCGGGCCTGGGGGCGAGGCTGCCGCTGAGGGGCTGTTTCCAGTGGCTGCAGGGCGGTGGGGGGGGGAGGGAGGCCCTGGAAGCGGTGGGGGGAGCGGTGGGGAGGCGGTGGGGAGGAGGGGCTGCTTCCAGTGACTGCAGGGCGGGGGCGGGGGCGGGGGCGGGGGTGGGGGCGGGGTGGGTGCAGAGGAGGCCCTGGGAGCGGTGGGGGGGAGGGGCTGCTTCCAGTGACTGCAGGGCAGTGGCGGGGGGGAGGCCCTGGGAGCGGTGGGGGGAGCGGTGGGGGGGAGGGGCTGCGTCCAGTGACTGCAGGGCGGTGGGGGGCGGGGAGGAGGCACTGGCAGCGGTGGGGGCAGCAGTGGGGGCAGCGGTGGGGGCAGCGGTGGGGGGGAGGGGCTGCGTCCAGTGACTGCAGGGCGGTGGGGGCGGGGGGAGGAGGCCCTGGGAGCGGTGGGGAGGAGGGGCCGGGCACCGGGAGCAGAGCCCACGGGTGTGATTTCAGGGTCAGTTTCCTCCCATGAGTAGGTTCTACCTCAGCGCCGTTAAGATAATATTGCTGCTCCTTCCGAGTCAGGGCCGCCTGGGCCTCATTTGCCTCGTTCCGTGAGCGCCACCACTTCTGTGCTGAGAACCTGCTCTGTCACTGGAGGGCGTTTGGGGAGGAATCGGCGCGAAGCCGCTTGGCAGCGTCAGGGGGAAGCGCCCGGTTCCCTCCCGCACCTTCGTGGGGGCCCACGCCGCGCGGGGGCCGCTGTAAGACGCAGACGTGCGGCCAGCTCACCGCGGACTGATGTGTTGCGGCTGGTCAGCTTCAAATAAAACAAGCGCAGTGATCTCGGGCCGGCGGAGAGATGCCCACGGCTGCGGGCGGCTGCGCAGCGTACTCGGGAGGCCCCCCAGAAAGCCACGGTTCCCAAGAAAGAGCTCAGGTTTGCTGTCAGGTGTCAGAAAAATGAGTTCAAATCCCACTTGTGAGGTGTAAAACTAATCCTGTTTCCTTAGTCTCAGAGTTGGGGGGGGGGGTGATAATTTCTGTCCCCTTTGCTTTGCAGAATTGTTGTAAGGATCAACTGAGGGAATGCAGGGCGTAGGGAATCGCAAATTCTAAAAAAAAGAAATATTGGTTATCAGGGAGCAGAATAGTGCAGTGATTTTGAGCATAAATGTTGAGGGTAAGCTGTCTGGTTTGAATCCTAGGTCTACCGCTGGTTAGCTGTGTGACCTTCGGTGAGTTGCTTAACGTCTCTGTGCCTTGGTTTTCTAACTTGTAAAATGCAGTTTAATGGTACTAGTATAAAAGACTTTGTAAGGACAGGTGCATGATACGTGTGGTGCCTGACTCATGCTGGGTGATTCCTGCGTGTTTGCCATCACTGTCCTATCGTTTTTACCATCCTGGTCCAGGAGAGAGCACTTCCCCTGTCCCAACCTTGGGTAGTTTATAGTCCCAAAGCCTCCACGGATGTAGGGTCCTGCCACTTTCCTTCCTGGAGTACTGGTGGCCCGAAGATGCTGGCATTGGAAGGGACAGTAGTGACCACCTATTCTGTGCCAGGTTCTGTACTAGGTCTTAAATAGGGGTGTTAATCCCCACAGCAACCCTTTGAGGTCACATGTTATCAACTCCATTTCATAAATTGAGAAACTCTTCCCAAAGGATTAAAGTACCTTTCCAAACTGTTAGCAGAGCTGGCTCTGTAACACCCAGGGTCCAGCTGGGAGAAAAAACCACGTGAGTTATTTTACCAAAGAGAATTTAAAATGAGAATTTAGCTGAACAGATGATGGCTGTCTTGAAAATGCAAAAAAAGAAGAAAAGAAAGAAAGAAAATGGCATTGCACTGAGAGGGGCTGCAGGAAGCTGCTTCCATCTCTAGGGCTGGGGGAACAGAGAGAAGACATCAGGGTGATCAGAACCTAGACGCTCCATCAGAACCACGCCCACCCCCAAACGTACGTTGTCTGCAGCGCTCCTGTGATGATGCAGTTCGGGCGTTGATTTCCCCAGGAAGCTGCCTGGCCTGAGGGGCCCGGGACACAGGTTGGGCAGAAGCCACGACAGCCCCCTCTCCAGGCTCTCCCAGGCCCTGTCTCGCCTGGGCCCCTCGGGTGAGGTTGCGTTCCTCGAGCTCAGCGTTATTCACTGAAAGACTCCATGTGGGTCAGAGATTCTGGAAGGATCCGGGAGGCCCTGAAGGGGACCAAGGGCATCAGGGAGCCTAGATGCTGAGGACGAGGCCTCCAGGACACCAGGCATGCAATGCTGTGGCTTCCGCAGGGAAATGTCAGGAGGGAGGCAGGGAGGGAGAGAGAGAACCAGCAGACGTGCCGAGAGCCCACCTGTAACCATCCTGAGAGACTCTGAACACAGAAGTAGCCACTGGTAAAGGGAGAGAGGACTTCCGGATGCGCGTCGGCTGCTGGCTGGACCCAGTTGGAAAGTAGCGGGAGCTGCCGGGCAGGTGCTGACATCAGGGCGAAGGGTCACATCCTCCTGTTACCAGTTCCTTCCAGAGGCAAGTGGCCGAGGGTCTATAACCATCTACTCCCTGCCCTGCATCCCCTCTCTAACCTGCAGAAATGCTAGTGACCTTTTCATCGAGGGCTCAGGGCAACCAAGAGACTCACAGTTTCCTGTTGGCGGGTGGCAGAGGCCGGGGGAGATGACTTACGAGAGCTCTGGTTTGATTTCAACCTTGAACAGAGGCTTCAATCCGAGCCGCTCCCAACAACGAGATACTGTGGTTAAGGCTGCTTCCTCCACATTTTTCCTGGCCACACAGTTAGTGTCACTGATGACGCTGGCCTGTTCTTGCCCGTGAGTGATACCCATTGATTTAAACATCTGCCCAGATTTCACTCCTGGGATGTGGGGCTGAACGATCTTCTCAAATCTTGTAGTCTCCGTCTTCGGAGTGTGATCCTCTCTCTCCCTCCCCAGCTCTGTGCACGGAGCCCTGGTCACCCTCACCCCCTGAGCTCCTGGCTGAATAGAAGCTCTGGGTCCAGACGGCTACTCACAATCATCCATGGAGCAGGAAAGCCCTTGCACTGCTGGGTCCCTACGTGTGGAGGGCTGGAGGGACAGGGGCAGGTGCGCCCTCATCTCCCAGGTTGGGACCTTTATGATGATACCCTCGCCATCCTCCTTCCTGCCCCATCTGTCGCTGGAATACAGCACCGAATATACACCGTCTCCTCTCAGAAAACCCCAGCAGAGCCAAGATCCCATGAAAAGCTTCTGGAGATGCAAGGATGGGGAGAGAAGGGGTTCTGGAGGAGTTGCATTCAAGATACTTTGTCTGGGTTTCTTACAAGTTCAAAGACACTGACACCATGCTCTGGATACCCCATGGGTAACAATGTGGGTAATGAGGGTTGAACACAGAGGGGTGAGCTTTTCAAGGCCCACAGAACTGTTGCCACTGCAGTCAGTGCAGCCCAGCTTCCAAAGGGTCAACTCAGGTTGACTGCACAGGACGTGTCACCGTGGACAAATATATACAGATATTAGGAAACTCGGTGGAAATAATTATTAAAATTGTTGTCAAAATCTAGGCCAGAGTTTCATCTTAGTCCTAGACTCCAAGCAAGATGGGCCCCGAACACTTAACAGTGAGAGCAAAGAGGAAACCAGATCTCAGCTGAACTATGTATATATATAAATACTTAATTCCAGGGACAGTCCTTGGAGGCACGTACACCCACGGCTCTTGGTAAGAGTATCAATACATTTCTATAATCTTTCCAGGAAAGAAATAGGCACATTCATTAAGAACCATGGAAATATTTATATTTGGCCCACAGTGATCATATTCTTGCCTTCAGAAATTATTAGAGATGCTCCTCATGAAATATGTAAATGGAATTACATAGAGACAGCCTAAAGGAAAATGCTTAGGTAAATGACAGTGAAGCCACAAACCATTTAAAACGATGATTTGTGCAAACGTGTAATGGTATAGAAACAATCACCGTTTACAGTCAAGTCAAAGAACCAGTGACTACAGCAGAGGGCAGAGTGATCACACTGCCAGGGGCACGTTACTCCTGAAAAGATGCCTTCGCACCAGTGTTCCCGGGGAGAAGGCAGAGCTCTCTCGGTGGTGGATCGTGTGGGGTTGACGTCCCTCGTTGCCCTTCGGGAATTATCCCATTTTCTAAAGGGCGCATGCCTTCCTTAGAGGGAAACTTACCACGTGGCACTTCCGCGGGGGGTGAGTAACTCTCAAGACGGGCTTTGTCCTGTTTGCAGCTCCTGTAGCCTCACGGGACTGGCCTGGGGGGAAGGAAGCCAGGCCCCTGCACCGTCACATTCTTCCCCTGGAGGGATCCGAAGTGACCAGTGTGGGGCGTCCACCAAGCCTTCAGGTGGAGGCATCTGCCTGACAGCACGTCCCCATGTGGCCAGCATCACAGGAGTGGACCTTCCTGCCCTCAGCCTGTCTCATTCGCTTTATCTTCTTGACCAGGCCTTCATATCCAGAGGGAAACAAAGAGGAAATTGGGTCTAGTTCAGATTAACCAGATGACTTCCAACAACTCTGAATTAGTCAGACGTCCTCTCTCTCCCACCTGCTTGCTTCTTCGTTATAACTCTGTTTATGTAAACACACTTGATATAAACCTCTCGGTTATCATGGAAAAGATACACATATATTTAGGAGATACTGTTTAATCGCTATTTAATCAGTTTTTTCATGAGGCTTTATGATCAACATGAGCAAACTCTCTTAAAGCAACAACACCTTGAGACTTCTGGTTGTATCCAGCCATATCTCAGAAACTGTGAATAATGACAAAACATAATATATGGCCTGATATATGTATAATTGGAGTCCAAAGGGAGAGATGAGATGCGGGAGGAGGGAGAGCAAAAAAAAATGTAAATAATGTCAACATATTTTCCAAATTTGTTGAAAACTAAGTTCACAGATCCAAGAAATTCAATGAATTTCAAACAGAGGCACACACACACACACGGAGAAATCTACACCCAGGGAGCAGGTTAACCAGGGGTGAGGAAAAAATCTTAAAAGCATCCAGTGAGGGAAATAAGGGATACATATGACATTCAAAGAATAAATATAGAAAATACATAGGACTTATTTTCAGAAACAATGCAAGCCAGGAGACAGTGGGATGATGTTTTTAAAGTACTGAAAGAAAAAAAAAATCTGTCAACTGAGAATTTCATACTCTTGAAAACCATTTTTCAACAGTGAAGTTAAAGACATTTTCAGACATACAAAAGCTGAAAGAATTCATTACCAGGAGAACTTCACCACAATAAATATTGAAGGAAGTTCTGCCAGAAGGAACACAAGGAACTGAAGATTAAAGAAGATTGATGTGGTTAAAATAAAACATTCTTTTCTTACATCTCACTTTTAAAGCCAAGAGAGTTAGAGTACAAATATATAAGAATATAATGTTCTTATGCTGTTACTGAACTAATGTAATATGAACTGAAGGTGGAACGTGATATGTTAAAAATGTACACTATAAAACCTAAGTTTTATAACAAAACAATAAGTTACAAAACAAAAATAGTCCAGCTAGCCAGGGGTCCAATGGGAAGGAGAGACGGATGAGTAGGTGGAGCACAGGGGCCTTTTAGGGCAGCAAAACTAGTCAGTATGACCCTGTGACGGTGGACACTTGCCATTACACGCTAGTCAAAACCCATAGAATGTACAACACCAAGAGTGAATCTTTACGTAAACAATGGACTCTGGTAAATAATGATGGATCGATATTGATTCGACACTTTAACAAACACATGGACCACATTAATGCAAAATGTTAATAATAGGGAAATTGCTTGGGATGGGTGGTTATAAGGGGGTTAAAGGGAATTCTTTATACTTTCCACTTGATTTTTCTGCTAACCTGAAACTGCTCTAAAAAGTAAAATATATTAATTAAAAATAGCCTGCACTTGCCCCGATTTCAGTGGGTATGCTCAATAAAGAACAACCCCCCTTCTTACCACCCAGCCCAGTGAGTGACTGATTGCTAATTGGAAGCTATTGTCAGGTTCAGTGATCCTCAAGTTTTTCTCTGGAGCTCTCTAGCATGACATACGTTGGGCTGCTTATAGTGTTGATTTTCTTCTGTTTTTACAGGGTCTATTCTAACCGAGCTCTTTTTATTCATTAGTTGATTAATCAGTGGGTAAGGAGAGCAGGTGTTCCATGATGAAATGCCCAAAGCTGCTCTGTTCCACTGCATCCTGAAGCCCCACAGATGGGTGTCCTTATGGAGCATGGCTTCCCTCAGCTCTAATTGGGAAATTTAGGGACTTAGGTGACACTCCATCACAGCAATGATGTGCTCATCAGGTGATGTCGTCAGTAACAAGTGTCCCTCTTTTATTTCTGATTTCATTGTATCAACCATATTGTAATTGGTTGTGTTTTGTTTTGCTTTTATTTCCATAAGATGCTGCTAATCATTTGGGTGAATGGATGGGACATAGCCGTTGAATATACTAATTAAATACCCTGAGTAATTCACACACAGCCCTAGGTTCAATTTCTCTAAGTGTTTGGCATCACAGCTACGTGTGCAAACGTACAGCAGGTCATCCAAGCTCTTGTGCCACTTTTCCTAGAACTTTGTTTCACAGCATCAGACAAGACACTGATTTGCAGAGATTGCCAAGACCTTTGTGAAGCAAGGGTAATGCATTTTGTAGACAGTTAAAATAACTTTAACTTGAGTCATGAAAACAACTTTATGTCACATTAAACACACTTAGAGAAAGGGTCCCTAAGTAAAAGAGATCTGAGGAATAAATGAGGGGTGAGTCAGCTGCTAGCACAGGGCACTGGGGGAAAGTGACACAGTCAGAAGGGCCCTTCCTTTATCTCCAGCTTGAGGAGATTCTCTGCCCGAGATCAGTGCTCTGACTCTGGCTGCCGTTCAGAACTGGAGGAAAATAGAAGGTGTGGCATCAGTACAGACCGTGGAGAAAGCTCATGTCAACCAAGCCGGGGAGCAGGGGAGCAGGCGAGCTCCCTCATTAATTACCTGGTGGCAACAAGGCTGAAAATAATGGATTCAGATTAGGACTCAATTACTAAGGAAGGAAAGAATGACCGTTTCCAAGGATTGGAAGCAACCATTCCTGGGATAGTCTTGTTTCAGCCTTTTCTCTAGCAGGATCACATGTTCATCTCTTCCTGTTCAGGTGAAGGCTGTCCTCCTCTTTACACTTCCTCAGTTGCCCTTTTCCCCACGAAGCTCTGGAAATTTCATCCCATTGGCCACTGTCCAGTGCTGAAAGTTTCTCTAGCCCAGAGCAAGCCTCAGCTGTACGGTTATACTGGAAAACACAGAAAACGAGACTTGGCACTTACCTTTATACATTCTTTCTTTCTGTTCCAAACAGAAAGTTGAACATATATCCATTATCAAGAAAAATTTAAAAATTTATGATCATCAATATCATTTAAAATGTCCTTGTCATGGGTTTACATGTGGTCAGTGAAGCTGGACCAGAAAACAAAATGCTCTGGGAACAGAGCCAAGGTTTGGACAGTGATGAAGCATCATCACCATGAGCAAAGGTCAGGGCTGGGCGTCTTCTGCCCGAGTGATGCCTCTAACTGTTTCAGGTCCTTTGACAAAAGGAGAGTAGATGACCCACCCAATCATATCCACGACAATATCTCCTTCACTATTTGTCACAGTGCTGGAAAGTCACCTATTAAACAAGCCTTCATTTTATGGCTTCAGAATATTCTTATTCAAAGGCAAATATCCTTGAGAAAGGGGTCATTTTAAGGACTATCCAGCTAAAGCGTAGACACATAGGGAACGGTGGGCTGTAGGTCACAGCTGTGACAGGTAACTGAGAACAAGTTTTTCAGGATTAAATTTCAGAGGAAAAGGACAGCAGTGGTTCTGAAGTTAGTAATAAGGAAGAAGACACGAGAGACCACGGTGGACTTGCCCCAAAGGACAAATGCCACTTTCCACCCTTTGTTCCAGTCTCACTGTTATTTGTCTTTCATTCATCCATCCAACCCTGTGACCAGGTTATTATGTCTTACGGGGAAATATTCTCAGGAAAGAAAGTGATACTGGATTTAGGTCTCAGAAAAGGAGGAATACAATCAGGAGGTGCGGATGGAAGGAGGGGGGGGCACAGGAGTTACCAGCAAGGAGAATGGTGGAGGCACCCTAAATATCCCCCACACCCTAGCCGCTCACGTCCAGTGAGAAAGGAGCAAAAGATTCCAGCAGACATCTCACACGACATGACATAGGGATGGACCAGATGAATCTGAAGGAAACTCAGCAGCATTGGTCATCAGGAAAACGTGAGTTACAACTACAGTAAGAGAGCGCTTCACACGCTCGCTAGAATGGCTAGACCCCGAGACTCAAACTTCAAGTGTTGGTTTGGATTTGGAGTCACTGGACTTCTTGTATATTGCTGGTGGAGAGTAAAGCGGTGCAAACACTTGTGTGAAACCACGGTGTAAAGCATAACTGGCTGCTATTTAAAAAAAAAAAAAAAAAGGGCTGTGACACTATGTAAGAGAGACAGGTGACAAATTATTTTGTGTTATTAAAGATTTGGATAAATTCAGATATAAAGATGTTTTCAATAATCTTCTGTGGGAATACCACTATGGAATACGCAACCACAAAGGGAATAATAAGGGAATACAATGAACAACTCTAGACACATATACAGAAAAATTAGATGAGGTGGATCCACTCCTCACAAAGCACAAACTTACCTAATATAAAGTAGATAATTTGAAAAAGCCATATAATTGCTTAAGATATTAAATTCACAATTGAAAACTCCCCCCAAAAAAGAAATCTTCAGGCCCAAATGATTTCACTGAAGAATTCTACCAAACGTTTAAAGAATTAATACCACTTCTACATAATCTCTTCCAGAAAATAGAAAAGAGAGAACTTTGTAATTCATTTTCCAAAGCCCATTTTTACCCAGATACCAAAATCACATAAAAGGTAGTTCAAGAATACTTTAGCAAGATGAAATAATAAAAACCACATAACTGTCAAGCACTTGTCAAAATTTAACACTGATTCAATTCATGAAAATACTTCTCAGAAAGTCAAGAATAGATAAGAACTTCCTGAACTTAATAAAATCATCTACAAGACGCCAGTAGCTCATGTTACACCTAATAATGGAGACTGGGCACGTCCCCTGTTCTCAGGAACGTTCCATCTCTGTTATTCCACATGGTGCTGGCACTAGCACGTGTTGCAATAAGCCAAGGAAAGGACACAAACGTTATACAGATCAGAAAGGAAGAAACAGAACTCTGTTTCTACAGAAGCAAAAATGTAAAACATAATACCATTTGTAATTTTAAAAACATGCCATACTTAGGTGCAAATCTAACAAAACATGTGCATGAATTGTATATTGAAAATAATAAAATGCCGATGAAAGAAATCTTAAAAGATTTAAACAAATGAAGACATAGTATATTCCTGAATTGGAAGACCCGACATAGTAGAGGTGTCAGTTCTCCCCAGATTGATGTACAGGTTTAACACCGTTTGTACTAAAATCTCCGTGATTATTTTGTGGATACTGACAAGATTGTTCTAAAATGTGAATGGAAATGCAAAAATACTAGAATAGCTAAAACATTTTGGAAATGTAAAAACAAAGTGGGAAGAAAGAAATAGGTGAGGGAGATTAAGAGGTACAAACTTCTAGTTGCAAAATAAATGACACAGCTATGAAATGTACAATATGGGGAATGTAATCAATAACTTTGTATGGTGATGTATCGTAACTAGACTTATCATGGTGATCATTTTGAAATGTATAGAAATACTGAATCACTATGTTGTATAATAGGAACTAGCGTAGTGCTGTAGGTCAATTATACTTCAACAAATAAACAAATGCATAGAAAAAGTGATCAAATTTATGGTTACCAGACATGAGGGCTGGGGAGAGGGGGATTGGATGAAGGCAGACAAAAGGTACAGACTTCCAGTTACAAGATAAATAAGCACTAGGGATGTGATGTACAACATGATGAGTATAATTAACACTCTGTATGCTATATATGAACGATGTCAAGAGACTAAATCCTAAGAGCTCTCATCACAAGAAAACTTTTTTTCTATGTCTTTAATTTTGTATCTATACGAAGTGATAGATCACTAAACTTGTGATAATCATTTCATGACATATGTAAGTCAAACCGTTATGCTGACCACCTTAAATGTATACAGTGCTGGATGTCAATTAAACTCAATAAAACTGGAAGAAAAAATAATAAACACCTGCAGTTTTTCGTGGAAAAAGAAACAAAGTGGGAAGAGTCCTTCTACCTGCTATACACGTACAATAATCAAAACAGTGTCACCTTGGCAGAGGACAGACACACAGATCTATGAAACAGAGAACCCAGAAATAGAACCACACAAATATGCCCACTTTATTTTGAAAAAAGTTGCAAAATCGATTCAATGGAGGATGTGTAGTCTTTTCAACAAATGGTACTTAATCAATTGAATGCAGTTAGGCAAAATATGAACCTCAATATAAACCTCACACTTTACATAAAAATTAGCTGAAAATGGAGCATAGATTTACTCATAAAATGGAAAACTATAAACATTTTAGAAGAAAACACAGAAAATTTTCAGGACCTACAGTTTGGTAAAGAATTATTAGATATGGCACCAAAATCACCATTTATGAAATAAATAAAATCAATAGATTGGGCATCCTCACATGTAAACCTTTTGCTCTGCGAAGACCATGTCAAAAAAAATAGTAAATAAAGTGTAAGCTACAGAATGGGAGAAGACGTTTGTAAACCACATGTGTAATAAAGGACCAAGATCTAGAATATATAAAGAACTCTCAAAACTCAACAGCAAAAATAGAAATAATTTAATTAGATAGTGGACAAAAGATATAAAGAAACATTTCACTGAAGAAGCTGTAAGATGGAACACAAGCTGTAGAGAGATATTCACCGCAAAGAGCCATCAGAGAAATGTAAACTAAGACCACAATGAGACATCACTACACACCTATTACAAGAGTTAAAATTAGGAGAGTGACAACACCAAATGCTGATGAGGGTGTGGAGAAACCAAATCTCACATATACTTCTGATGGGAACGTAACATGGTACAGCCACTCTGGAAAACAGTTGGGAAATTTCTTTAAAAAACGAACATACTTACAATATAGCATGACTGTTGCTCTCCTGGGCATTTGCTCCAGAGAATTGAAAACATACAACCACACAAAAAGCTGTACATAGTTGTTTATATCAGATGTATCCGTAACAGCCAAAAACTGAAGACAACCAGACCACCCTGCAGTAAGCGAGTGGCCTAAGCAGCTGTGGATACATCTACACCCTGGGAAACCTCTGAGACTATTGCTACACACGGCTCCAGGCACGGTGCTTAGTTCACCCTTCTGAGGGAATAAAAACCAGTCTCTAAAGGTTATGGACTGTGTGATTCCATCCAGATAAAAACATTCTTGAAATGATGAAAAACACAGATCAGGGAACAAACTAATGGGTGACAAGGGTTAGGGATTTGGGGTAGGGGCTGCGTGTGACTATGAAGGTGTTCCACAAGAGGGATCTTTGTGTTGGTGGGGCAGTCCGTATCGTGATTGCCGCGGTGGTCGCACAGATCCACCGTGTGATAAATTGACAGAGAGCTATACACGCCTTCCAGCGTATATTGTGCATAGTTGTCTAAAGGGTAACCTTTGGGGAGACTGGGGGCAGGATACGTGGAACCTCTCTGTCATACCTTCACCATTTCATGTGGAATCTACAATTATTTCAATCTTTTAAAAATTAAGAAAATCATCTAAGAATTACACTATTCCACGTGTCTATTGGAGACTAACATTGGCACAAAGAGTGACTCTGTAGTTTTCATAACCTCAGTCCCTGAATAAGGCCTCATAGAAGGGCACATCCAACAAGTAACAGTTAATAGATCCCCAGATAGTAACGTCTAGAAAGCATCCTTTAGTGAGGAACAACATACTCTGGACACAAGGTAAGTAAGTATAATACACATTGGCCGTGGGCCTTCAGAGAAACGGAATCTAGCACAACTGCCACGCCTGGAAGAAGCTGTATTGCACAGCAAGCTGGCTGGAGTGCGTGGAACTGGGGAGCGTCCAGTGTGCTTGCGCTCGGCTTGATTGAAAGGTCTTACTTGTAGGGTGTTTTATAACCCAGCACTGTACAGTCTCCCGAATTCTGGTCCCAGCTCCCCGCCAACACACACAGCATGGTAGGTGCTTTCTCTGCAAGAACCTGAAAGCCAGGGAGACGCGCACAACTGTAGTTTGTGGGAGGTGACATGAAGGACCCGGGGCCGTGGGAAAGGACGAAGCAGTGACGGAGCGGCTTGAGGAGCTGGGAGTGGTCTCCGCAGGGTCTGGCCGGCGCCGAGCACTCTGTGAGGGCAGCCTGGCCCCGGTCTCTTCAGGACACCCTGGGAAGGTCCCTGGCAGAGGATGCAGGGGAGGAGAGGGACACAGGCGGGGCGGCCGAAGCATGCGGACAATCTCCCGGGTCGGGCCGGGGGCTCGATGTGAGATGCGGAAGCACATGGCATCCGATAGACGTTCTTAAAGGTGAGGCTGGATTTTAGGCGGAGAATGATGGGGGAAGTGGAATCAGGGGAGGGACACCAGGGGAGGTGACGACGGTTCTGACAGCAGCTGCGAAGGCAGAAGTGTGGAGAGACGAGAGGTGGGTTTGGAGTTAGAAATGAAGGGAAGTACGTATGATTGGACGGGGGTAAGGCAAGGAGGTGTCCGTGTGACTCATATTTATGGCTCAGATCTTACCTGTCTGGCTGCTATTATTTCCTGAGACAATAAAAACCAAAGTAAGAACAGATGGATGAGGGAGGGGGTTCACATTTGTAGAGTTTCAGTGTGGGAGGCCGTACAGGTCTGCAGATCAGGGCATCGGGGCACCCCTGGCACTGGCTGGCCTGGAAGACACGGGGGGTGGGGGGGAGCCCCCCGGGGGGCCCATCCTCCCGGGCACCAGGGTGCAGACCCCACACTGAGCCCTTGTCCAGCTGATTCCCTCGGACCCTCCAGCAGAACACCTGCTACTTAATCAGATTAACCTTGGTCCCAGGTCTTGTAAGAGGCTGCCAGCCTGTCCCGACATTTCTGGAGAGTAAAGAGTCGGAAACAGGGAAGGAAACCATCACTCAGCCATGCGAATGAGCGACACCTGGATGCACAGTCACTTTATTAGCAAACAAAACAACCGCCTCGCACTGCGGAGCTGCTGGGCTGTGTTAATCACATTTGCATACTCTGCTCTCTATTTCAGAGGACAAACAGGGTAACTCGGAGCGATACACATTTATGATTTGAAAATTGCTGATGGAATAATTACACATTAAGTAACTTGTCTTTCCTTGTATATTATTGTTTCTAATTAGCAATGGGGGAAAATAAAGTCATCATTATTTGTGGCTGCAGTTCAGGATCGGCATTTATGTGGGGTTTGCCACCTTCACATCTGCCCATGGCCACTGCCTGGTCCCTCCCGGTGGCCTCTTGGAGCTGGTCAGCCCAGGGGGCAGCAAGGTCACCTCCCCCGGCTCTTCCCCTGGCCTCTTCCCCGCCTGTTCCTTCACACTCTCCCGGGGGTCTCCCCCCACAGACCCCCACCTGGCACTGTCTTTGTACCCATCATGCACAGTCTCGTGTGCAATAAAGGGAAACAAAATCCCTTAATTCTGAAATCACGAACATGCTGGAACTTTGCTACATGAAGTTCTTTCTTTCCATAATGGGTTATTCGATGTTGGGACCCTTTTCATGTTTGTTTTTATTACAGACAAACATGGCTGGGACGTTTTTCTTAATAGACCTCATAGCTTTTCCAGCCCCTGCCCTTCAGATCCACGCATAGGAAACAGTGGGCCTTCATCAATGTACAGAATGTATTTGAATTTTTGTCATTGCAACAGAACAACCAGAGGGGAACTGGCCCACACATACTGCAGGGATCCTGTGCTAAAGCACCGTGTCCCGTCCCTTCCACGTCCCTGCCCCCAATCCCCACCACCACCCCATCCTATGGCCTGTCCCTCCAAACTGACCCAACTCTGAGGCAGATGAGACATACACGGCTGCAAATGATGGTAAAATATTTTAAACCTTTGCCTCTCTCACACAACAGCCAGTCTATTTTGTTAGTGTGTAATGAAGGCATTTTACCGCTCTCTGATCCTCAGTTTTCACTTAAATAAAATAAGAACTTCAGCCGAAATCAATGGGTCTTAATCTGGGAGTTGCATCAGCTTTAACTAAAAAATGTTTAATAAAACGCAAAAGCCTGGCCCAAGGCAAGAAATTGGGATTTGAAGGACCTGAAGTGGGTACTGGGCAGCAGGGGGGTTAAGGCTCTGTGGGCGGTTCTGATGCCCACTAAGGTTGAGAAAGGTTGTTAGTCTAGAAGTTTCTCAAGCTTGGAAAATAAAACCACCAGGGTCCAGGCTGTGCTTCAGAAAGTTAAATAGAGTTTCACATCCCCTCACAGCAAGTAGACTATTCCCGAGGCCTTAATTAACTCACTGTGGCCGGGACTAAATGTGTTGACCTCTTTGAACTTCAGATTTTCCATTGACTACAAAAATACTAGATAATTATAGTAACTATATTTCAAGGTCATTGTAAAGATTAAGTGAAGTCATGTGTTCCACACACCCAGATTCTGGTGTATGAGTGCATTTTCCCACTGAAGGAATCCAGGGACCCTTGAAGAAATGTCTGAGTCCAGGTCTGGGGCAGGAATTGTACAAGATAAGTCTGGGAATGATTATTGTGCCAGAAAGAAGAAAGATAAACAACACTGCAGTGTCTTGTCAAAAAGACACAGGCGCATGTTCCACATTTATCAAAATAAAATGTTTAAAAACAAAGACACAGTCATTTGCTGAAGAAACTGCCACTGGCCTAAGATGTAACGATTTGGGCATAAAGCAAATAACGTTTGGAGCAGATTGAAATACCTGCAATTATCAAATATACACAAATCCATGAATTTTTAATGAATTTTTTAAAATGTTCAGTAGAAAAGGTTGTTATGAAATCAACGCATTTTATATTAATATAAAATTTGAAAACTAAATTAAAATAACCGAACTCTATTATGCCTTATCTATACAAGTTTACATTCCATGGTAGCCAGAGTTGGTGAGGAAATTTTTTGGAAGAATGCCAGCTTAGGAATACAAAAGGAAGGTAGGATTAGAAATTAACATCTTGAAACTTCACATGATGGATCTAGGCAGTGGTCGTTGATGGATGTGAAAACCATTAGTAGAAAAAATTGATGGGAATTTTATAATGGAGGGATCAGACCGACATGAATTCAGAAGACTGATAAATCTTAGCGTTAACTGATCGATCTTTGCACCACTGAAAGTGGGGAAAGCGGACATTTCGTGCCTGGAGGTGTGATGAGGCAGGGCGATTCCACACCACTGTGAAGGCATTCTTAAAAACGGAACCTGAGTCACATCAATCTAGCTCTAATGAGCAAGAAAGCAAAGCCGGAATGTGTGACCTTCTACACAGGAAAGGACTGGGCTTTCCCAAGAAAGCAGTAGTAACACAGCGAAGCAATAGAGGGCAGGGTCTCTCAGAGGAGAGACTCAGGGGCGTAACGAAGAGAGCACCCTGAGGGCTTGGGGTGCTGGTTCCTCCAGCGCCTGCAGAAAGACGTTTCTGAGACAATCTGGGAGATATGAATACGGACCAGGTATTAGATGTTGCACGTAAAATTATTATTATTAAATTTTAGGTGCTGTAATGGAAGGGAGTTTATGGGGAAGTATCCTTAGTTAGAGATAAATGATAATCTATTTACAGAATAAATAATAGCGTTGAGGATTTGCTTTCAAATACTCCAGAAAAATAATTGTGGAGATATCTGTTACACAGGATGGAGAAATATATTGGTAATTGTTGAAGCTATGTGACAGGGACACAGGGATGCATTATTCTGTTCTCTCCATTTTTGTGTATTTTTGAAAAGCTACATAAGGCAAAGTTTAAGATAGGGTAACTTCCTGTAGTGAATGCACCTAACAGAGCACAACCCCTCCATTATCAGACAGCTGAGAACTTGGGGCTTCTGCCCTTGCGACCCCCGTACAGAACCAGACCGTGCTGTGGGCCTTGCTCCAGAAGCATCTCATCAATGTTCCCCAGCACCTGCCGCAGCACCTCACAACGTCCACTCCGGGCTGGCGGGAAGGGCTCGGGGGGCAACCCTGCTCCTACGTTACTGCCCAGACATGAGGGTCTGCGACAAGGGACACACCCTGTGAGCGGGGGCGGGGAATGGCCCTGATGGGAGCCTCCCTGGAGGTGAAAGCTCTGGACCGCGCTGCATCTCTCCCCCTGCAGGAAGGCCACCGCGCCCTTCTGCTCTGGGATGGAAACTGCCTCTCCCAGAACCCGAGCCCGGGGCTCATCCTTGTGATGTGCTGGGCACCTGAGCCCAGGCTCTGCTACTGGTTTCTGTGTCCTTCTCCCCTCATCAAAGCCACAACCCGTGTGTGTGTGTGTGTGTGTGTGTGTGTGTGTGTGGCAGGGAGGGGGGATGTTTGCAGACACTCATTAAGTCTTCATTGCTTTAATGTTTTATTATGGAAAACTCTACACATATACACAAGTAGAGAGGATAGTATAATAAACTCCAGTGTTCCACCAACCCAGCCCCAGTAACTATCAGCTCATGGCTCATCTTGTTTCAACTCTATACTCACACATTCCTAAATTATTTTGAAGCAAATCACATCATCTTATTTAAAAGTATTTCATTATGCAGCTCTAAAAGATATAAATATTTCCTCTCAACTGTTATTAAAAATTCACACATTTCCTGTAAGTTGGTGCAGCCACTATGGAAAACAGTATGGGGGTTCCTCAGAAAACTAAAAATAGAACTACCATATGATCCAGTGATCCCACCCCTGGGCATATATGCAAACAAAACTGTAATTCAAAAAGATACGTGTACCCCTATGTTCATAGCAGCACTATTCACAATAGCCAAGACATGGAAACAACCTAACTGTCCACCAACAGATGAACAGATAAAGAAGATGTGGTACATATATACAATGGAATACTACTCAACCATTATAAAAGAACAAAATAATTCCATTTGCAGCAACATGGATGCAACTAGAGATTATCATGCTAAGTGAAGTAAGTCAGAAAGAGAAAGACAAATACTATATGATATCACTTATATGTGGAATATAAAACAACAAGGATAAACAACAAGGTCCTACTGTATAGCACAGAGAACTATTATATCCAATCTCCTGGGGTAAACTATAGTGGAAAAGAATATAAAAAAAGAACGTATACATGTGTATAACTGAGTCACTTTGCTGTACAGCAGAGATGAGACGTTTTACAAACTTTCTAAAAATTTTACAGGTAGTAGATTAGGAAGATATAATATTGCAGAATATTACTGTTTTGCAACTCAGTAAATTAATGGCCCTAGGTAACAGCTGGTAAAATCTCAAATGACAAGCAGACATTAGGTGCCACCTAACTTAAGTACCTGCTACTGCCTGTGAAGTGGGGTTTCTGAAAAATCGCATCTGATTTCTATGAAGACTCTGGTGTATCTATTGAAAATACAGAGTGGAGAAATGTATTTTCAAAACAGACCAAAAGGATACACTCAACAAAACCTATATTTGGGGAAATTCTATAGAACAAATTTCCAGGTTTCTTCTACAAAGAGCGAGAGGGAAAGAGAGAGTTTGGGAAGAGAGAGGTGATGGAAATAAAAAAGTGACTAAATATTTGATGATTTTAGCAACTGTTGTTAACGATTTTATTCCTATCTGCCCCCCTCCCACTTCATGTTTAGGTGTGGTAATAGTATTGTGATTATGTTCATAAAGTACGTCCTTGTTGACATTTTTGGAATAATTGGGGGGAAATGAATATAAATAATATGCAAATATCAGTGCCAAATGTCCTAATGGGACCACTGAAGGTGGGTTATGTAAGAGAATGTCTTTGTTTTAGGAGATAGATGCTCAAGCATTTAGGGGTGAATTGTCCTGTTGTAGCTCACTTTCAGATGGTTCAGAAAAATAATTATATTCGTGGGAATGTTTTCACTTTTTTTGAAGCATAGTTGATTTACCCTCAGACAGTAAGGAAGCAGCTCTAGGAAGCTGCTCACTTTGTCACAATGAGGACTGGGGAAAAAATAGGGGTGGTGCAGCCCAATATTCCAATCCCTGAAGCAACAAAGCACTCTCAAAGGGCATGTCCCCCTTAGGCCAAGGCTTCCGTGGAGCACGTGAGCTCTGCCTGAACCCTGGGGATATGACATGAAGAAAGCAAGAAGCAAATATTTTGTTGCATCATATTTATACAAATAATTTTTTTTAATGTTTTTTAATTCTAAGGATCTCGGCAAAGTCTCAAAGCCTTGAAGAATTCAGAGTTCCAGATAGGGACTGTTTTCAGGGAGAGGCGTGGGGATGATCAGCTTTCTCCCGGAAGCACCAGCCTGGTTGTAAGTCGTGGGTCCAGCCCTTTACCCACTAAGCCCGGAACCAGAGCTGCTCACAGGCCCCACGGGGAGAAATTGAGCCCCGTTTCATACCCAAAATGCTCTGTGATCTTGATCCTGATGAAGCATAAGGCCTTGGGTTAGAATCTGGGAAGTGGAATCGAGGCCTCGTGGATGGGAGACCTCGGCCGTCCAGTTCACCCGTCATGTCATCAGCAAGGACACGGCGTCCGGAGAGAGCCGGCCCGGGTCTCATGGGGCTGAGCAGCCCCAGGACGCCAGACTCAGACTCACGACCCAGTTCCTATCTGCCCTCGTCCCGCTTCATGTTTCCCTCAGGGACCCTGCACTGCATGGAAACTGGGCGCCTTACACGTAACGGATGAGGCTGACGCAAGCGGTCCAGCTCCTCTACCCTTGTCTGTGTGGTCATTGGTGGTTGTGTCCTCCGGCAGGTGGACCCTGAGGGACAAACGCAGCTGTCCGTGAAGGTGGACAGCGCCAGGGGCTACGACGGTCATCTTTCACCCACCCCGAACGCAGCGCTTTTTTTTTTTTTTATAGCTACTTTTATTTTTATTTATTTATTTATTTTTGGCTGTGCTGGGTCCTCGGTTCGTGCGAGGGCTTTCTCTAGCTGCGGCAAGTGGGGGCCACTCTTCATCGCGATGCGGGGACCACTCTTCATCGCGGTGCGCGGGCCCCTCACCATCGCGGCCCCTCCCGTTGCGGGGCACAGGCTCCAGACGCGCAGGCTCAGCAGTTGTGGCTCACGGGCCCAGCCGCTCCGTGGCACGTGGGATCCTCCCAGACCAGGGCTCGAACCCGCGTCCCCTGCATTAGCAGGCAGATTCTCAACCACTGCGCCACCAGGGAAGCCCTGCAGCGCTTTTTTAAAGGGGGGAGATACTTGCCAAGAGTATCTGTCCTTCAAGCCTGCCTAGAACAGATCATCAGGAAGCAAGGCTTTCCTTCCCTGAGGCCAGTCTTGAGCAGGAGGCTGTCCTCTGTCTCACCCCCATCAGGGCAGTCAGGGTGTTGGAGGAAAGGGGCCAGCCTCACAAATTCTGGGGGCTAAAGCCGTCGTCTTGGCAGGTGGGGCTGCCGTGGAGCCCAGCATGGGGGGGCGTCCCCCCTGCAGTCCCCACGACCTCTCCCACCTTCCCCTCTGCCCTCCACCCTCTGCCCTGCCGGTCACCCCGCTGTCCCCAGGGAGAGGGGACCCCTGGTGAGATGTTTATTATACCTGAACCGCCTGCCCTGGGGTCACTCACGTTATTTCCTTGCCCCTTTGGGCTCTAGGTGTTTTCACCATTAGACTCTTAGTTGCAAGCAGTTTCACTGCACAACTAATGGACTGTAAGACAATTTTGCCATAAAAGATAAAATAATGAAAAGAAAAGAAAGGGACATTAAAAAGGACATAATGAAATATGAAAAATTAACAACAAAATATTTTAAAGATTTTATTGTAAAAAATGATAACAAAAAATATTTGAACTCCTATAAAATGTATGTAGATTCATGGTTATAGTTTTATTTGGGGACATCTTACGGAAAGTGATGATATTTCCTTTCTCAAAGTTGATCATTAAGGATTCAGGATCTAATGTTGGAGGTCAGTTTTTCATGATATAAAAAAAATCTTCTGTAAGTCTCTTCAGATTTCCCTGGAAGTGAAACAGACAGATGAGGGACACTACTATTTCTTACTAATAGATGGACTGTATATAACTGGTGATACATATCTGGGCTGCATTGAAATGTTCCATCACATACCCAGTCCTCATAATTTACCAAATCAGCTAAGCCGGATTCATGTCTAATACCAAAATTCTGTCTGCATCCTATTCTCCATCATCAAATAGCAAAAAATTTTCACCAATTCCTTATATTCATCAGGAGTCACGTAACCATTTATTTTGGGGCAATAAGAGGAGCTTGAGTCTTCTTTTGTCTCCAACTTCCAATACCACATGATAAATTTGGTAAAAATGGCATAACAGAGCGCCTTGTATCTAAATTAGCTAAAGAATCAATCATTCATGCTCTTGAAGACTGTGGTGAATCCCTGGCCGCATCATTTATATCTGCCGTAGCTTGGGAAACGTTTGGTTTTGTCAGATGGGAGGGATGGCTGTGCTCAGGGGGTATCTGCAGACTGACCTGTGATCACTTTCTAGTACAGTGGGTTTAATATGCAGTCTGGCTTTGCAGTACTGAAACCAAACTATCAACCAGGTAGTTTATCTTTTTCTTTTTTAATTTAAATTTTTATTATAAATTTTACAGTAGAAGTAAAATGAACAATATCCTAGAAGTCAAAATTCTACCTACAGGTAATGGCAAGAGTAGGGAAACTACAGAGTCCAAATTTTACCAAACAATGTACAGCTTTCCAGATCAGCAGCTTAACTGGAAAAAACATGGACTTTGTCAGCGAACAGATTTCAGATCAAATCCCTCCTCCCCTAACTGACAACTGCGTGGTATCAAACAAGGCAGCTGTGCTATCTTTTTTTTTTTACATCTTCATTGGAGTATAATTGCTTTACAGTGGTGCATTAGTTTCTGCTGTATAACAAAGTGAATCAGCTATATGTATACATATATCCCCACATCCCCTCCCTCTTTTTTTTTTTATACCTCTTTATTGGAGTATAATTGCTTTACATTGTTGTGTTAGTTGCTGCTGTATAACAAAGTGAATCAGCTATACATATACATATATCCCCATATGTCCTCCCTCTTGCGTCTCCCTCCCACCCTCCCTATCCCACCCCTCTAGGTGGTCACAAAGCACTGAGCTGATCTCCCTGTGCAACGTGGCTGCTTCCCACTAGCTATCTATTTTACATTTGGTAGTGTATATATGTCCATGCCACTCTCTCACTTCGTCCCAGCTTCCCCTTCTCCGTCCCCGTGTCCTCAAGTCCATTCTGTGGTAAAAACTGGACACGGTCCTTCTGGCAGGGCCTCTAATTGTCCTCTGCATGTTCCCTTCCCAGGAGTCAGGCCACACCAGGACAGGCTCAGAGAAGTGTCCACAGGGAGCTCCCCGTCATCAGAGGGCCTGTCGGCTGTCCCCCCTTGCACAGCAACTCCTGCCAGCGGAGGAGCAATTTCCCCCCAGCCTACTTGGTGCCCCGGCAGAGGGGCCCGGAACTGAGTGCCCGGGGCCCGCCCGGGGGTCTGGAGTCCCGTGGTCCCCCTGACCTGGCCTGGGCCACAGGTGCCCTCCTGCCGCAGGAAGTTCTCTCTGCCCCTTTCTCCTGATGCACACACGTGGATGTCAAGATGATTTCTCTGAGCAAAGGACGAGCTTCCCTGCCTGGGATGGTCACAGGTCAGCCTGAGTGGTCACGTCCTTAGCACGCCCGGCACTGTGGTCCTCGGGTGACTCTGTGCTCATGGGGACAGATGTAAGCCTGGTGTGAGGAATAAGTGAAACACGTATAAGAAAAGATTTGGAATATTCACTAATTTTTTCCCTTCTGAGCACAAGAAACGCTGATTTTTAAAAGGTCTTTTCTGAGGCAATTTTTATCATTGTCATTTCCATTTTTCTGTGATTTGTCTGAGTGTGGAAGTGGAATGAATCAGTATAAAGCGGAAGATTAACTAAAGAAACCAGAAGCAGGGGCCCACAGCATTGCAGGGGTCCTATGGAAAGGCCTGATCCACCTAACTTGCCCAAAACACAAGTGATAGGGTGTGGATTAAGACAAGTCTGCAAATGGAGAAAGACAAATACCATATGATATTGCTTATATGTGGAATCTAATAAAAGACTACAAATAAACGTATCTACAAAACAGAAATAGAATTACAGATGTCAAAAATAAACTTACGGTTACCAAGGGGGGAAGGAGGGAGAGATGAATTGGGAGGGTGGGATGGACATATACACACTACTATATATAAAATAGATAACTAATAAGGACCTACTGTATAGCACAGGCAACTCTATTCAGTACTCTGTAATGATCTATATGGGAAAAGAATCTAAAAAGCCATGGATACATGTATGTGTATAACTGATTCACTTTGCTGTACACCCGAAACTAACACAATGTTGTAAATCACCTACACCCCAATACAAATTTTTTTTAAAAAGACTGACAAAATAAAAAAAAAAAGATGTCTACAAACGGACATAACACAAGATAAAACCCTCCTCACCCTTCCTTGTGACCCAGTGTATAGGACAGTGCCTGCAAAATCACAAGATTCTCAACCAATATTGATTGATTGATTGATTGATTGATTGATTGCCCCAGCAATCCCACTACTGGGCATATACCCTGAGAAAACCATAATTCAAAAAGAGTCATGTACCACAATGTTCACTGCAGCACTATTTACAATAGCCAGGACATGGAAGCAACCTAAGTGTCCATCAACAGATGAATGGATAAAGAAGCTGTGGCACATATATACAATGGAATATTACTCGGCCATAAAAAGAAACGAAATTGAGTTATTTGTAGTGAGGTGGATGGACTAGAGTCTGTCATACAGAGTGAAGTAAGTCAGAAAGAGAAAAACAAATACCGTATGCTAACACATATATATGGAATCTAAAAAAAAAAAATGGTTCTGAAGAACCTAGGGGCAGGACAGGAATAAAGACACAGACATAGAGAATGGACTTGAGGACATGGGGAGGGGGAAGGGTAAGCTGTGATGAAGTGAGAGAGTGGCATGGACATATATATACTACCAAATGTAAAATAGATAGCTAGTTGGAAGCAGCCACATAGCACAGGGAGATCAGCTCGGTGCTTTGTGACCACCTAGAGGGGTGGGATAGGGAGGGTGGGAGGGAGACGCAAGAGGGAGGACATATGGGGATATATGTATATGTATAGCTGATTCACTTTGTTATAAAGCAGAAACTAACACACCATTGTAAAGCAATTACACTCCAATAAAGATGTTAAAAAAAATCAACCAATATTTATTGAATGAATGAGTAAAGCAGCTGAGTGCTTAAAGAACTCTAAGGAGAAGGGATACTGCATTTGAACCAAATGGAGACTTGGTGACATAGAGAGAGTTCTTTCCAGGACACACAGCTGGTGAGGGGCGGGGATGGTGTGGAGATGAGAGGGTAAGTTCTAGGTACAGGAAGTACCCGCGTTTACCTGCGAGGTGAGCCCCTGCCAGCCCTCGAGTTTGATCAGATCCTTCTCATTCGTTTTCTCAAACTACGTGACGGATGACGTTTATCAGCACTGTTCTGTGCAGCGTGTTTTAGACAGAAATAAACAGGATGGATACAGAGAGGGCACATGTATTTAATTGTGGATGACATAGCCTATTACGGGTCACTGATAGATTGGATCACAAAGTAAGGATTCAAACATAATTCAAAAACGATGGTCTGAAGCCAGGAGAGCTGACATTTCCGGGGATAAACGCAGACTCACTTATTCATTGACCGCCGTGGAGGGCACCTGGGTCTCAGGACTCACACTCCCTCTTAGGGCTAGAGAGGAGCTGACGTCTGAGCTCAGTTGTCAAGAAACAAACCAGGTTTTTCAGCCGGAGAAGACGGGGTAAAGGTCTTGGGGAGAGAGAATGCGGGATGGGGTGACTTCGTGGAGGCACAGGACACGCCGTCTGGGGGGCTGGCAGTGCACCTGTTTGTGGCATAAATGTGCCCTGAATGTCCCCATGTGCCAGGCGAGGGCTACATGCCAGGAACCAGCGCTGACACAGGAGGCCTCTCATTCGGGGGGTGGGCGTGTGCTAATCGCTACAAGGAAAGGAGCAGAGTAACGGCCATTTGAGGAGGTAACAGCGTGGACGGCACTGACATCAGACAGAGGGTGGGGGGTCCAGGAGGGCGGCCAGCGTCTGGGTTCCCGGGGCTGTCCCTGTTCCAGCCCCAAAGGCCCCGAGTCCCGGGACGGCCCAGTACAGCGGGCAGCTAGCAGGGAAGGCTTCTCAGAGGAGGTGACCGCCAGGCGCAGACGTCACGGGTGCCGTGGGTCAGATCCTCAAAGATCTGGGGCAGTTTTACGAGGACGGGTCGGTGAGTGGGAGGCCTTTCGGAGCATCTTCCACGCAATCCTTACGAAGTTTTACCTCCGTCCAAGCCCCAGCTCCACCCTGGGTGGACAGCAGTCGGCAGCCTGGCTGGACTCCGAGGGCGGCAGGGGACCAAGGGCTGCACCCGTCGCTCTCCCCAGAGGCTCACAGCCGCTCTGGCAGCGCGTCAGAGGCTCCTTCCCTACCCACCGCCCCTCCCCTCCGGCCCAAGCTCGGCACTGACACCCTGGGTACCACCCTCTGCTTTCCCGCAGGCCGATGCTGTCCCCGTCCACCAGGCTGCATAGCTGCCCCACCCTGTCTCCCCCAAACGCCCTCTACCCTGAGGGCCGCGGACCCTGAAAGGCTGGTCCTGGACCTGACAGAATCCCGGTAACCGGTTCTTATCATCGTCACCGAGACCGAGGGGAGCCCTCAGCTAGATCCAGTACACTGTAACCTGCCGGCACGGACCAAGCCGGCTTTAGTCATTTCTACAAAAACTCACACGTTCTCCAAGCATCACAGTAAGATGACCACAGGAGACCAAACAGGAAGATGTTTGCCCAGCTTACTTTTCAGGAACTTGGAGTCAGCTGTGTTCAGTTTAAGCTCCAGCCAGTGAAGACTGGTTAGGACCCCCGACCCTCCATCTGGGCCTGTGCGAGTGTCCACTGGTGACCTCTGACATCAGAGGACCCCAGACTTCACCCTCAGACCCTGCTAAGCCATCACTTTCAGGACATGCGTCCTGTGAAGAAGCCTGGAGCTTAGCTGCTTCCTGCAGAATGGCATTAGCTCACCTCTTTCTTATTTCCGGTCACCTTTCCCCAGGCTCCCTGCTTCTTTACCCCATCAACATCCCGAGATTTGTCACCCTTCTCCTCGCTTGGCGGCCTCGTGAACAAACCCTGCCTCTGCTGCAAAGCTCGGCGTCTCAGCGTTTGGCTCCCGGGCGTCAGGCAAACGAACCCAGTTGGTAACATGGTGACTAAAAGGAGAAGCAGCCGGAACACACGCCTGCTTAAGCACCTCCCAAAGCTTTCTCCTGCCTTCGTGAGGAAACCCAGTCTGGCACCTGCCTGCTCTGCTGCGCTCGCTATGGTTGCACTTACCTGGGCCTGTGAGTCAGCAGGTGGCTCCCAGCCTGCTCGTTCCCAGCGAGTGTTAAGCGAAACGCGGCTGCTGAAACGCCGCACGAAGACCCCCAGGCGCAGAGGGGGACCAGCTCCCAAGCGAGGCCGGTCTAGAGGCTCGTCTACAAGAGAAGTTGGTCTCAAGAGGAGAAACTGACTCTATCGCTTTCTGGTGTCACTCACCAACAGGGAGCACTTTCTTTCTCACGCTCCCTCAGTGTTTGACTTAGTGTAGCTCAAACCCTAACGAGACAACGCCAGCATCTCAAAGGTTTGACACAAGCTTGTTAGCCACACGCGGCGTGACAAGGCGCCACACACCGGCAGCTTGAAGCACAAATGCGTTACCCCAGTTGTGGAGGTGTCCCGGGCTGACATCTAGGTGTCCGCAGGGCTGCTCCGTCCGGCGGACCCAGGGAGAGTCCATTGCCTGGCCTTTTCCAGCCTCTCGCGGCCCCCGGTGCTCCTCCTCCACTCTCCATGGCCTCAGCCCCCTCACATCCCCCGCTCTGACTCTGACCCTCCTGCCCCCATCCTCCCCCGAAAGGACGCCCGTGGTCGCCGGGACCCCATCCACATCATCCAGAACAGTGTCCCCGTCTCAGGATCTTTAACTTGGTCACGCCAGCCAAGTCCCCTTTGCCACATCAGGTAACCTACCCACAGGTGCTGGGGTTAGGATAGGGACCTCTCTGGGGGGTGTTTTTCTGCCGTTAACACTCCCCCAACATCCCACTGGGTGTCTCTTGCTGGTGGACTGTCCTCGCTGTGGCCACTGCTGGACCAGCTGCCCCTCGTGACAGGTCCAGAGGTCCAGAGGGAGGGACGCATCCACCAGGAGACAGCACGGCTCCGCTGAACGGGAGGTTAAGTCACGGGGCTGGAGGGGTCCGAGGGCTGATGGGTGGGCTTCCCGCAGAAGCATCGGGCCTTGAAGACGTCGTGCTCCAGCCACTCCTTCCAGGTGACCTCTGTCAAGGCCACGCAGTCACAGCCATGGCCTGCAAAGCTCTGTGCCAAGGCCTGGCTGACCTACCCGTGACACGTGATAAACGGTAGGGCCTGGGGTCCCCAGCCTTCACCATTTGTTTGCTCGCCTGGCCGTGGGCCTCACCTCCATCTGCTGTCATTGCCCCAAACCCTCCCGCACCTTCCGCCACAGAAGAGCAGCCGTGAGGTGAGCCCAGGGGGAAATGGGAGAAGCCATGTGGGGACTCTGTCTGCAGCTCTGTTTGGAGGTGGTCTTGTGGCCCCCGTTCACACAGACCCCTGGCCTGGGTCCAGGGGAACAGGGAGGGTGGGCACCTCCACTTCCAGGCCTGTCAGCGTCCAGACAGGCCCACAGTGGCTTCGCAAGTCCCTGCTCTTCCCCGAAGAGAAGTGCCCCTCCTGCTGCCCCCCTGGTCCCCACAGCTCCTGAGCCGTTCCGAGTTGTCCTTGCTCAGGACGGGAGCCGAGGCCAGAGCTGGGGCGGCAGCTGGGCTAGCACGGGCTGGCTGGGCTCCAGAGGGGCTTCTGGAAAAAAGCTACACCCCTCGGATCTCTCCAGATAGAGACTCTGAGGCATCAGAATTCAGCCCCCGAAGTGGATTGTTCATCCAGGCAAGAGCAGCGGGAGAGGGGGTAGGGCCTGGGTGGAGGGGTCAGTGGTCAAGAGCCTGCACCTCCTTGTCAGTCAATCAGCTCTGAGCGTCCCCAGGCCAGATGGCCATTCTGCTGCCCCAGGGCTGAGCAGGCAGCATGCCCTTACTAGCTGGAGACCTTGGCTAAGCCACTGCCTCACTTCCTGTGTCCTTGATTTTAGAAAGGCCCCAGCAGCACCTGCTTCACACCTGTGCTGCTCGTGAGAGATGCACATGTGGACGGCTCATTACGGTGCCTGACAAAGGCCCAGCAAAGGGGCCGAGGGCAGCAGAGCCCGGACACGGCGCTGCCCTCAGGGTGCCACGTGGGGAGCAGCCTGAGGACAGGCCCTGGGCCCCACGCTCCGGCCTGCACGCAGGAGAGGAACACACAGGACAAGAGGTGAATTGGGAGATGGGTCAGAACACGCGTGACATGGGCTGTACTTCTCATCCTTTTCTTGCACGAAGCCGCTGCTCTGCCAGGCACGACACAGCATTTCCATGGAAACCACTTGGTCAGCTGGGCCCCGTCTCACTGACACTGCTGCGGAATCGTGCTGTCCTCTGGGTAACGGACTGGATTACCGAGTGGGGGGAAGACAGCACATTTGCAAGCTCACACCCGCCTCCCCGCCTGCACGCTTCTTTCTGGAGGCTGTAACTGAGCTGTTTTGTGGCTGCTTAACAAGGCCTGGGGGCCTGATGCTTTAAAGAAGGAAGAAAAGACGCCTTTAAGCCGTCAAGTGCTTGCTTCAAACAGGTCAGCAAGGAGGCAGAGGAAGGGGCCGGTGGTTATTAAGGAATCAAAGGCGGTGGGGGAAGAGCCGCCAGGGAAGGGCCCCTACCCACTGCCCACCGCCCAGGGCACAGAGGTGGCAGAGACCTCCCGAGCCCCACACGGCCCTGGATTGGCATGGCCTCACGCTGCCTCCTGGCTGCTCCCCGTACACACCCCACACACACACACACACACAGAGCACACACCTCACATCCATCCCACACACACCACATGACACACAACACAGTGTACACACACATACACACACACATACACACAGACACACAGACACACCTCACATCCATCCCACACACACCACACAGTGTACACACACACACACACACAGCACACACCTCACATCCATCCCACACACACCACATGACACACAACACAGTGTACACACACATACACACACACACATACACACACAGCACACACCTCACATCCATCACACACACACGACACACACCACATGACACATACCACACACACGTGTACACACACATGCATACACTACAAATACACACACCACACACACGTGCACACACATGCACACCACACACACATGTACACACACATGCATACACTACAAATACACCACACACACGTGCACACACATGTACGCACATACACACACACCACACACATCAAGCACCAAGCTTCATACAGTTGATCGACACATGCTGACCATCCCTATGAACCAACTTCATAGGAAGTGCCCTGCGGGGTGATGACGAGCGAGACACAGTCCTTACCCACCACTCGGGGCACTTACCTCAATGACCTCATTAGCTTTCACATCATCTCAAGAAGCACTCATTTCTCAATCAAGTTTCTGAAGAACCACAACCAGCAGCTGAACAGCCTCCATCTCTTGAGCACCCACAGGTGCCCACCCCCGGCTTCCCGTAACCCCCAGGGGCAGCGGGCCCCTCACGCCCTCCTAGGTGGACCATTTCTGGGTCACAGGGGACCAGGGGACCAGCCAGGTAAGTGTCAGTGTCAGCCAGGAAATGCCAAAAACATGAGAGGAAAAACTCAAGAGTGAAGAATGAAAAGTGAGGGCGGAGACGCTGGAAAGATGCAAAGTGCTTCCAGAGAGAGGAACAGGTGTCCTCCATGGAAAGTGATTCCCATCTGCCATCTGTTCAAACACACAAACGTTCCAGAGGGCGAGAGCCAGCTATCAAAATGGCTAATTACCTGTGAAAACACACCCGTGTTCCTGGGGACAAGTGCACCTGCGTGTGCATCAGGTGTCCAGACAATCATCCTATCTCGCACCCATGGCGAGAGTAGAATTTAAGGCAGAACGGTCAGCCTGTCTCGGGTTACAGGGATGTGTCCAGAAAGCGGGAGAGCAGTGGGGCCTGAGCTGGGGAAGAAGATTTGCCCACCAGGCAGGACGGAAGACCCGCTCTTCTGCCTCTTGTGTCCACGATGGGCAGGAAGTGCGTGGGAGCCGAAAGCCCGACGTCGCGTGTCACCTGGAATGTCACAGTGGTTCAGGAGCCCCCGGGGGGAGGGGCCTCCTGCTTGTCTTTCCTGAGAGTAAAAGCCCCCGAGGGAAGAGGAAGGACCACCCTCCCTCCTCCATCTTCACCCCTCCAGCCACCAGCTGTGCGCGTCCGAGGACGTCCAGGAGCTCCTGGGTTCACGACCACATGGTCAGCCCCCGGCCAGGACGTCAAGACAGAGAAACAAGGAAACCCAGGAATATCAGCGGACGCCACTCACAGGGAGGGGCAGGGAGGGCAGTCAGGGGTCAGCCTCCCGTGTGTCCTGGAGAAGACAACAACTCACCTGGGACCTCCACATGGGGCCGCTTGTAGTTCTCTGCCCACCTTAAAGGTGTTGTAAAGGAATAAAAATCGCTCTCGCATACTCCCAAAGAGGCTCTGGGAAGCCTGCTGAGCCCGGTTGCTGCCCTGTGAGACGGGCATTTGAAGTTTCTCTATCATCAAACACGGAGGAAGCGCACGGGGATGAGGAAGAGGTAAGGTCTTGGGGGAGCACCAGTCCCACCAGCCTTGGTCTGTTCTCCCGATGAGCTCACAGCCCTCTGTCCCCCGACGGGATGGCACACAGATTTATCAGCCCCTTTTCCACAAGCTGGCTGATGTGAGAGGAAAGAGGTCTCGAGAGTGCAAAGCTAGGGGTTTTTTTAACCATAATTGATGCATAGATTCAATCCAACTCCAACAGAAACGCCAGCATTATTTGTGTAAATTAGTGGACTGATCCTAAAATGCTTACAGGGAGGCAACGGACTGGGAACAGCCCAGCTGAGCCCTGAGGACCACAGAGAGAACTAGAGCGCTCACACCACCAGCCCTCGGGCCGCATCAGAGGCTGTATTAACTGAGAGCGCTTGCTACTGACTCAAGAATAGGTAAACCAGCCAATGGAAGAGAACATAAAATTCAGAAACAAGCCCAAGCATGGAGGGTTCCCGGATTTGTGGCAAAAATAGCACCTCAGTGTTGGGAAGGAAGGACAGTCTTCAAAGAATTGTGCATAGACGGCACATATTTGTACACGTGTGTGTGTGTGTGACTTGCATCGTTGTGAATGCAGCAATCAATACAAGATGGACTGCAGAGGAAACAGGAGAGAGCTTCATAACCTTGAAGTAGGCAATTTTCTTCCATAGGACACAAAAGGGACTAACCATAAAAGAAAGAAATTCAAAATTGATAAATTAGACACTATTAAAATAAAGCTTTGGGTAACGGCTGAGTAATCTGTAGCAGACTAATCATCCTGCCCAAAGAGTCAAAGCTCACTATCACACACGTGCACACACACACACGCATGCACGCACGCACACGCGCATGCACGCACACACGCACGCACACGCACACATGTGCACGTGAAGGCACCCAGAGGGTTGCGGAGCCGGCAGGACCCCTGCAGGGAGGAACCGCATGGTTGAGGTCAGTGCCGCTCCAGCTCTAGCCCTGGGCACCTCCTGCTTCACGCGGAACGTGGGTACCCCTGGGAGGTGTGTCCCCCGGTCCCTAGCATCCTGCACTCGGCAGGGGAGAAGCTCTGGCCGAAGTGTGTTTCGACAATCTCTGCGAGGACACTGGCGTACGAGCAGCCCCAAGTGAGGAGCGTGGGTCTCGCTCCGGGGCTCAGGGCCTGTGTGCTGGGGCCCGGGAGCACGAAGGGGCTCCATGTGGGAGAGAGCCTGCAGCTGCACCCTTAGAAGGGAGCCGGCCTCCTCAGGCACAGAGCTCCTCCCCCAGACTCCCCGCTGTCCGTGCAGGTGTCGCTGGGCCCCCACACATCACCCTGCAGGGACTGGGGCCGTGGAGCTGGCACAGAAATGCTGACACCCTGGCGCCACCACTGCTGTGTCACACGCTGTCCTCGGTCCCGAAGGGGTCATGCGCCTTCCACCTCGGTCCCTGAAGCGGGCGGGTCCCGTGAAAGCTCAGACCGTCCGCCGTCCTGGGCAGTTGTTGGGAAGAGAAGCAAGAGGGGTCTGAGGGCCTCCAGGGTCCACGGCCAGGACTCAAGTCCAGTCCCCGGGAAACTGGTAAAAAGCCATCTGCTAAACTCACCAGGAAACCAACGCCCCGCTAAGGAGAGGCTCAGCCACTGGGGAGCCGGTTCAAGGTCTCAAAGACAGATGCCCGGACGGCATGTTGATCCTTCCCAGATACCCCGAGACGCACGACTCTTCCAGAAGCACAGATGCAGGCTGGCCCGTCCAGCCTCTGAAGCAGGATTTGAGGTGTTTCCCTTACTCTCTTCTCATCTGTTTTCCTGCCAGTGAGTTGTCAACACGTCCTGAGCTCTCACTCTGCATCAGGTGCAAACCAGAGAAGCAGGTCCCGCCTCGACCCACAGAACCGTCACGACACGGAGATGCAGATGCCGCGGGGAGATGACGACATGCACAGAGAGGAACCACCACTCGGGGTCAGGGTCGGGGCCCGGAGCGTCTGGGCAGCAAGCCGTGCCACGGGGCTGGGGGCAGGGAGAGCTGTGGTGTCGATTCTGCTCTCAGGGGCCGTGGATTTGCTGCCAGCTGGTCAGCAGCTCCATTCTCGTCCCTGCTAAGTAATGAGGGTGACAGCGGGAAGTGACCGTCCTCCCCAAAAGCTTCCGTGCCAGGCTCCTACTCTTCCGTCATCAGGCACTTCAGCCTCAGATAAGCTTGGCAGGACTGAGAGGGTAAAAGGAAACAGGGCAAAGTAAGCCAATAAAAAGAACAGAACAAGAAGAAGGAAACAGGAAACAAACACACTTCCTACAATCAGAGGTCATGGGGGATCTCGCGGAGGAATGAGGGCCGGGCGTGTGGAAGCTCTGTGGCCTTGGCGAACGAATTCCATTTCTGATTTATTCATTTCTAAATAATTCAGTGGGAAAAAGTGAGTGTTTGGGGCCTTTTGAGCTGATTTCCAGTGTCTTACCTTGTGTGAAATCATCCCGTCATGACGAAGGAGCGCTCGGTTTTCTTGCTAATTAAGGAGCTCGCGGTGGACTTGGCGTCACAGCATCGGTAGGAGGTGTCACGTCCGCCAATGGCTGTTTCTTGCCCCCGAAGCTGTTTGTTTGTAGGTGTGTGTGTGTGTCAGTGAGCGTGAGAGTGTGGCTGACATGTGAGTGTGCCCAAGTGTGTGAGTGTGAGCGTGTGTCCCTCCCACCTCCCCCAGGCCCCTGGTGGCCCCGCAGTGCCCGGTCCCTCCTCCGTCCCTTCCTCCCACCCAGGTCTCGCCCCCCGTCACTGACCTCTCCCCGTGCCCTGCGTGTCCCCTGTGACCCTCGTCCTGTTGGGAGGGGACCAGCCCGCAGCGTGAGCCTCATCCAGTCCCCCGGACGTCACGTGCTGGGCAGACCCCCAGGAGCCCCTGGACACGGGCAGGGAGGCCCTCACCCCACGAGTCCCTCGGTGAGAGAGAAAACAGAAGATAATCTAGGAGTGACGGAAGCGCCTTCCATTTACAAAGAGCTGTCAACCTCCTCAAGCTCTCCCGATGCCCCTTATCCCGTCGTGCAGGGAGGTCGGTGCCTGCCCCTACCCAGCCCAGGGATCCCGCCGGCCCTGCCCTTTGCCCAGCCCTGCACCCCAGACCCAGACCTGGTGCCCCACAGGCCGAGTGCGAGCATGTTTGTGAAGCACCGTCTCCACGGCTCTTCCTACCAAACCCTCAGCAACGCAGCAGGTTAATGCCCGGCGGTGCGCACAGAAACCTGGAGCCCAGGGAGGGGTGGTCCCAGCTCCGGCCTGGCGGGGGAACGAGTGGAAAACGGGGGCAGAGGGAGTTGGTGCAGACGTGGCTGCTTGGGGAGCCTGGGAGGGGGCGGGTTTGCGGCTCCATCACAGAGCCAAGCCTCCTGCTCCAAGCGTCCTTAATTAGACCTCCAGGGAGCAGCGAGGGGAGAAAAGTGTTGGAATTTCTAATCTTGCTCTGCCAAGCATACTCCTGTTTATCTGAGGAAAATGGAGACACAGTGATTCACCCGAGCAAGGTGGGAGTGGGGGAACCGGCTCCCACCAGCGGAATGTTGGGTGAGGTTAGAAGGGGGGGAGGGGCGGGCAGAGGCCACTGGCCCCGAGCGGAATGCGGGCTCCCGGGCTCAGCACCCCGCCCCCCATCACCACACCGTGCCTGGCGCAGAGCCTCAGCCATGAGCACGAGTAGCCCGACCAGGCGGTGTCACACACGCCGTTCCCCCAGCGCCTGCCGTGTGGAAATAACCTAACACGTGTGTGTGCAAACACGCCTGAGGGGTTAACAGAAGTCTTGTGTAAGAGGCCTTTGGAGCCCAAAGGGGCCAGTGCCTCTGAGATCAAACTGACCCTGGGGAGGCCCTCGGCAGCACCTGGGAAGCGTTGGACTGAAAAGAGCACCCCGCCCCGAGGAAGCTGTGCTCTCAGCTCAGCTTGGAGCCTTCGTTCCTTACAAGGGAGCCTCGGCCCTGTCTTCACAGACGGCTCCTCACCCCTGGACGAACGTAAATCCCGGCCCACGTGCAGGCTCCCGCTGGGTCCCCCCTTTGCTGCTGCAGCCGCGGGCGGGCTTGCGAACACCCGAGAACTTCAGCCCCTCCACCTGTCGGGGGTGACCATGTCTCCTCCCCAGGTCACTGTGCTCAGCTGTCAGGAACAGTTGTGCCTACGTTTGTGGCACATCCGGAGCTTTGTGAACTCTGGGGGTTCCTTTCTGTCGCCAGATCCCGACACCCTTATTCCTGGCACAGGGAGCTTCTACTTGGTAGTGCAGCCTGTGACAGTGACGGTGACAAGCAGGCTCTGCGAGGGTAAGGTCCCCGCCCTGGTCACACACTACGCGGGGTGGAGCTGGGCTTTCTGAGTCTAGAGCCGGGAGGTCGGGCCCAGCAGCCCTTACAGTGTTCTCTAAGTGAGACGGTCCTCCAGATGGGAAATGAAAAATCGTCCTCATCCCGCTCTGGTCTCCCAAAGCCTGGAAATAGCAGCCCCTGGAGAAGGGACCCTCTGGCCGAGCAGTCGCCACGCCTGTGGAGGTTGACCTGAACTGCAGAAATAGTTCGAGTGTCGAATTTGGAAGAGGGGTCTCAGTCCTTGGGGCTGGAGGGGATACTGGCCCTGCCAGACCTCTCCCTCCTGAGCACAGAGGCCTCGGTGTGGCCGGGAGGGCGGTGGTTTGCCAAACTGGAAGGAAGGATGTCTTTAACGATTCTCAGGACATTCGTTTTAGAAAAGAGCTGAGTCATGGTCCCCAGCAGGCCAGAAGGGGGCCCTGGGGGAACTGAAATGTGTGGAAGCGCAGAGGAAAGGAGGAGTCACAGCTCCGTCATTTCATCCTCGGGGCCCGGACAGGCCCACGTGACATTCATCACCCTGTCCTAACGCCATAAAGAGGTGCAAGTCGCCCTCAGCAGAGACCCTCAGACCAGACCCCAGCGCTTGCACACACACACACACACACACACACACGCATGCACACGCACACGCACCATCTGGTGCTCCACAAACACTGAACCGTGAGAGCAGAAGACACAGTGCAGAGGATTTTACAAAAGGGTTCAGGCTCCGCTCACATCCCAGATGCCCCACGCGCTCCCTCTGGAGGTGAGGGCTCAGGGCTGCCAGTCACAAGTTGGGGGGTACCCACCGTGCCTCACGGACCTGCTCTGCTCACGCCAGACCAGCCCCTGTCAGTCCAGCTCACCCAGCTCCACCCCCAGCACGCACGCACGCACACACACACACACACACACAGACTCACACATCATTACTGTTGAGGGCTCAAGGAATGAAAACTCGTTTGGATCTTGATGGGACCACAATCCCATTAGGAAGACAAATCTGATGACAAAATAAACCTAGAATAAAGTCAAATCAAAGTGTCTCCTGGATGACAAATTTGGGTTTTTTCACACCAGAGCGCACATCCTTCTGAAGGAATGTGTCAGGGGGCCCAGGGACCAACCTCTAGGAGAAATGAAGTCTGGGGACCAACAGTATGAGACTCAAAGTCAGATTTCACGATGCACAGCCTTGGGCTTTGTGGCATCAACAAGTGGCATAAAAATCACATCCATGCACAGGGCTGTCCTGACAGCTAAATGATATAACACACAGACGGGGCATAGAAGAGGGCCTGGCGTGATGTGCCTCTCAACTGCTGACTCTTACGACCGTCCACACACGTGCCTGCTCGAAAGTCTGGTGGTAGAAACTTGGGTCTCATTTCTTAGTGTTTTCCCCAAACCACCGGGAGCTAGCTGTGCTCAGGGAGCCACAGTGGTTTAGGGCCTCAAACCCCTCCGGTGGGCCAGGCTGGACGGCGGCCTCTCCCTCCTTTTGTTGACCTGAGGTGAGGAAACCTTGCCCAGCCTCAGCCCTCCAGGATCCTGAACAGCCCTGGAAGTTCAGGAACCCCCTGTCCTACAGACTGAGTGGAAACTCAAGCCTACAGGGAAGGTCCTGGACAGGAGAACCAGTCCCAGGGGAAGCCAGGCACACACCCCCCCCGGGGGCTAAGGAGGAGAGCAGAGGTGGGGCAGCCCAAGGGTGCCAGCTCCGGGATGGTGGGTAGGGGACCTGGAGCAGATCTGCCCAAGAAACGTGTGTCCTGGGTGTGACCCAGGGCCCAAGGCGTCCTGGGAGACCCTGCACCCCGTGCAAACTGTGGAGGACGCAGGGACAGCCCTGCCCATCGGGGCCCCGTGCACATCCGGACTTGGTCCCCTCAGCTTCGAGGCCTGGGTGAGCGGCTTCACCTCTGTGGCTCTGTTTCCTCTGAAAAGGGCCCCAGGGCTGTGGGAGTGCTGAAGATTCTGTGTAAACAGAAGGAGGCAGGGGCAGGGGTCTCTGTGCTGGGGAGGCCTGGGAAGAGACCGCAGCCCAGGCCGGAGGAGCCCCATGCTCGGTTATGAGACTCCGGGGGGCTGAGCAGGGCCAGGAGGATCCGGAAGGAAGAGAGAGGAAGGGCCTCCAGTGACCGCCCGGGGAGGACAGACCCCGGTGGCTGGACGTCCTGCACAGGATGAAACGCGGGGTCGGGGGAGAGGCGGCCGGGCGGCTCCCGAGGAGGCCAGAGCCGCAGGGAGGGGAGGTCGGAGCCTGGGGATGCACAGCTCACCGGGTCACCTGCAGGGCAGACCTGCCCACCCACCCCGGCCCTGAGGGGTCCCATAACGGAGGGTGAGATGGCAGTGTCCCTCAACCCACCCCCATGTCCTTCCACAGCTCAGGGCTTCACCAGGACCATTACAGCCTCGGGAAGAGCGACTCGGTTAAGTGACCTTTCCAAGGTCGCAGAGTGGACGGCTGAGCCGGCCTCTTCCTTCCTCGCGGGAGCCACCTGGGCAGCCGTGGGTGCACCTCCCGGTGGGGGGACACTCAAGGGTCCTCATCACTCACCCCCAGCAGCGGGTCCCCAGGAGGGGGCATCCCCACAGGGACATTTGGTGGCGTCTGGAGGCAGTTTTGATCATCAGAACCTGGGGGTCGGGGCTCCTGGCAGCCGGTAAGCGTGGAGGTAGAAGTTCGGGGTGTCACTAGGTGTGCAGAACAGGGGCTACCCAGCCCCGAACGCTCACAGCACCAGGTCAGAAGGCTCTGACCACGGAGAAGCCGCGTCCTCCCCTGAAGAGTCTCCACCAGGATGGTTGCTTCAGCTCATGCTTCCTGCTCTTCAAGGGCCCCGTTCCCACAGTCCCTCCAGGAGCCGTTCCCGGGACCGACTGTTGCCGCTTTTCCCAAAGGGGAGAGGCAGGTACGGGGCGGGAAGCCTTGCTCCTTGTGCCCGCTCGCACCCCACCAGCCCAGGGAGTCAGCGGCCGGGAGGGTCCCCAGGTGGTCACCCCATGCTTCCCAGAGCAGACCAGACCATGGGACACTTCCCGTCACGGGGCCCAGCCCTCTAACCACCCAGGGGACCCTCTCTGCCCGGCCAGCAGCCTCCTCACTCTCTTTCCTTCTGAGAAGACATCAATCATTCCCGAAAATCCAGGCTTGGAAAATGAGTAAAGGATGCTGGGTCAGGCTGAGTGACAGAGGACAATAGCAGTGCTGGCGTGCGACAAAGCCGCAGTGACACCCTGACTGTAGGCCCATGTGGTTAGCAGGTTACCCAGCAAAAGCAGACAGTCTTGGCAGGATTAATCACCACCTGGAAAACAATTTCACACTAGAATAAACAGAAGAGTGAAATAATAAATGCATTGCATTGTCCAGTTCTTAACCTGGGCCTTGATGTAGATTAAAAACAAGTCAATTATTCTCAGCAATGACAGAAACTCATCTTTTTTAGCAAAATAAGATGAAGAGCTCTGGGGTGGAGAGCCGGCGATGTGAGTGAGGGACGCCGTCCCGGGATGATAAACATCTGACATTGAGCCTTCGCTCCGCCGCCGGCTTGCACGGGAGATGCCCCGGCTTGTCCCCATCTGAGAGTGGAGGAAGCAGAAGAGGAAAGCGTATCAGCTGCTAGGGAGCTGTTATAAAATACAGACGCAGAGCGTAAAAAGGCAGTTATTCTTCAATAAAGCATCCCATCTCTCTGGGGATTTAGCTCCTGCTTTCACATCCTGTTCCGTGTCTCGTGGAGCAGGGGTTTGGGCTCCGCGAGGACCAGACCACAGACCAGGAAGATGCACTTGCTTCCCGAGACAAGGCTGGGCTGCTTTCACCATCGCCTGCTGGGATGTTAAACCACCCGAGAGGTGTTTAAAGAAAACGCTTTAATCTTAGAGTAAATGGGTTTTGTACCTGTAGATCCATGATGCAGACAAAGAGAAACCGTTTCACCTTTGATTCCGGGGTTTTAAGCTGTGGTGCTGACTGACGCAGGGCTTCTGGAGCCGCAGAGCACGTAGCTCTGGAGGTGATCGAGTTTCACTCCGGGCAGTGGAGGGTTTTGGAACAAACAGAATTGCTTTCGCTCAGATGATGGTGGCAGTGCTCCCTGAAGTGTAACAGTGTCCTGGAAAACCGCTGCGTGCCCTGACGCACCCCAGAGCCTGTGGCTCCCCCGCCCGGTAACCCGTGGCCCATGGAGTTGTTCTTTGCTCTCTGCCTGTGGGTTTGGGAGGGAGCAGGGAGCGTGACCGTCTGTTACAAGCTGCTGCTACCCAGCTACCTGGGGCCCCAGACGGGCAGCCGTGGACACAACTGCCCAGACATTTCAGATTCTCTTACATGACTCATCACACACAGAAAATGTACAAGGAAAAATATGCTGCGGGCTTGTCCAAAGCGCACATGTTTGTGTGGACAGACGTTATTTATTTGTTGGACCACAGGCTGAGTTCTGTGGGGAGACAGGCCCCCCGCTGCTCTCTGCTGCCCCCCGCCCCTCCGCACTGCTGTGCTTCCAGTGGCCACGTAATCCATAGTTAGTAAATAAATGAATAATCCTGTTCTGTTCGTCACAGGAAAAGCCTTCTCCTCTCCCTGTCCTGCTTCCTTGTCCACCTCAAGCCCCGTCAGAGCCCCTAGAGCTGCCCAGTCCAGCGGGAGATGGTGGACCTCTCCATCCACCTCACCCAGAGGAGGGCCCGCTGGGGTCTGGACCTCCTGAAGGACAGAGATCTGGGCTCTTGTCAAGCCCCCCGCCCCCGCCCGGGACGGGATGGAACTGAGACGGGGGGCGAGGCTGGGCGTGTGGCCCAGCAGTGAGAAGGCGGCCTGTCTGACGCCGCGGGTCCGCTCAGAGAGAGAAGAGAGAAGCCAAGAAACCCAGGAAGCTCAGAGGCGAGACCCTCTGGACCGTGAGCTGCATTGCTCTTCAGTCGCCACGTTTGTTCAACCTTTAAAACCCACATTAGCCTCGCCCGTTGGGCATCTCCGGCTCTGTGGACACGGAACCCCAGGCCTGCACGTGCGTGGCTGAGCCCAAGCCTTTACCAGAAGGGTTCCGTGAGCTAATAGGCCTCCAGCCCCAGGCCCAGGCGGCAGGCTCCTAGGGCCCCCTGGAGACGGCAAAGCCGCCGGGCTGCCCCGGTTCCGGTGAGCGGGCAGAACATGTGCTATGTGCAGAGGGGGCTGGGAAAGACTCTTTCCCCAAATATTTCCCTTGCAGGGTAACCCAGAAGCCGCCCACGCCTCGACCTTGCCTGCTGAATGACTGCATCCGTGTCGCCAAGTGGGACCGCAAGCCAAGAGCGTCCTCCTGCTGGTGCGGAGCTTAGGAGAAACACGTCTCCGGTGGGGACAGGAGCTGGAGAAGGAGAAACCCAGGCCCTGGAAAACCAAAGTCCCGGGCATCCAGAACATGGTGACGGGAGGCAGAGCAAGGGGACGGGGCAGGAAAAGGGGCCGAGGGACCCCGACGAGCCCCATGTGCCACGGCCCTCCAGGTTCCCCCTCCAGACCCCATCGGGGCCGTGGTGCCGGGAAGTCGGGACCGGGAAGTCGGGAACCTCGTGTGAGCCACTGCCTTCAGCCCAAGTGGGTCCCAGGTCAGCGAACACGTCCCTCTCCCTCGTCTGCAGTGCGCAGCGAGTAAAGGCATGCAAATTAGGTATTCCTCATAAATAATAAGAATAAAACAATAGCGCACGTAAGGCTCTGCTGGGCCCGGGCTGGGGAAGAGCCCGGAAGCCGCAAATCTCGGAAGCCCGGATCTTTCACAGACTGGAAACACTGTGTTTACACGAGCGATGTGGAGAAGGACAAGGACCTGTGGGTCAAGAGCCGGTGGGGACGGAGCCCTGGTTTTCCCTGAGAGTCTGACCGGGGAGTCCAGAGGACCAGCCGCCTACCCCAGCCTCGGAGGAAAGCAGGGCGCTCATGGGTGCCCCAAGACTCTGAGAGGGGTGGCTCGTTCCAGGTCAAAGAACAGAGCTGGAAGCAGAGCCAGGCCCAAGGCTCTTAGCCCACGGCCTCCAGCCGCTGACTGAGAAGCCGAGGAAGGTCGGTGCTCCTCCAAACCAAGTCCCCACCCTCCGGCAGAGCCCCGGCCGGTCTGCGCCAGGCCTTGCCCGCACTCAGCTCCTCAGAGAGCATCCGGTCCTGACCCCCGTCCAGCCCCAAGCCCTGCCCCTGTGGACGGCCACCCGCCACCACCTGCCGGGAGCCACCCGGAGCAGGGACGCCATTTATCACTGTAAAGGGGTCCTCACGTTCAGATCTTCAGGCCTCTAATTTATTGGCCTCAAGGATGAGGGACCCGGAAATCATTACCGACTGGTCCTGTGAGGCCTTTTAGCATTCCCCCAGGCGCAGCCTCAGCTGACCCATCCGGGTTCGGTGGAGCTGCACCTCCTCCCCTCCTGGTCGGGTGGCTCCCGGGCTGCCCGTCTGTCCTGCATCCACCTGGCACTCGCCTGGAGCCTCCCCTCCCATCATCACGACCTGCCTCTCATCTCCAGCTCTCACAAACCCCCGGACAGAGGGTGGACGGCCCCCTGGAGTTGTCTCCTCTCCCCCTGAGCACAGCCCTCTGCCCTGAGCTCTCCCCGCACTGAGGGAAGGAGGTCCCCCTGTCCCAGCCGGGCCATGCACAAGTGGGAAAGTCCTCTGAGGCTGAGATGAGGACAGGAGATGGTCCCCGCGGTCCCGGGGCCCAGGGTCGGGCACTGTCTTGAGACAGGGAACCTCAGCAGCTGCCTCTGGTTGCCCTGGTGGGGTGGGGCAGAGCTTGGGTGCTGGCTGCTGGGACCTCAGTTTCTGCTGCTGAGGTGTCCCTGCCGGCCGTTACTCCACAACGGTGAGTCATGAGAGTTAAATCAAATATTACACATTTATACGTGATATGTCACCGAGTGTCACTCACAGGGACAAAGGAGGTCATGTGCACAGTTACCTGGATGTTCCCTGAGCAGCAGCCCTACCTGCCGGCACTCTCCTGTCGCTGAGAGGACCATCCCACACCCCGGGGCCAGGAGGCTCCGCCAGGGCTCATGTGACCACAGCCAAGCCGGTCACTCCTTAGCCAGGGGCTGTGAGCAGGGGTATCCCTCCTGCCAGAGATGGGGGTGGGCAGGGGGTGACGGACATTTTCACGTTCCGTCAGCCTGCGATCTCCCGTATGACAAGGGACCCCCAATTTTTCAAAGTAATAGAATCTTTTTTTGTAGTTTTTTTCCCATTTTGGGAGCCAGCCATCTAAGGATTAGAACATTAAAAAATAACTCCAGATAAGGGAATTTAGAAAGTCACCACAGGGAGAAGCACAGGCTCAGAAAGAAACAGAGGAGACATTTTTTCAGCTCTGGCTGACCCCTGGCAAAGAGGCAGCCTTCAACCTTCAAAAAAAAAGAAAGGAAAGGAAAAAAAAGACCAAGGGGGAGACTCTGATTTCCAGATTTGCCACAGTAAAAGAGTCAAGTGTCCAGTTTTCAACAACAGCAAATCACCAGGGAAACAAAGAAACAGGGAAGTAAGTCCCATTCAAACGAGCAGAATAAACTGAAAGAAGCCATCCCTGAGAAAGCCCAGACACTGGCACAACTAGGCAAATGCCTAAAAGCACGTTTATTTTTTATTTTTTAAATTGAGGCATATTGACATATAACATTACATTAGCTTCGGGTGAACAACATAGTGATTGGATATTTGTATATATTGTGAAATGATCACAAGAAGTCGAGTTAACATCTGTCCCCACAAACAGTTACAAAGGTTTTTCCTTGCAATGGATACTTTTAAGATTTACTCTCTTAGCAACTTTCAAATAAGCAGTGCAGTATTATTAACCATAGTCACCATGTTGTATGTTGCATCTTCAGGACTTATTTTTTTTTATAACTGGAAATTGGACATTTTGACCCCTTTCACCCATTTTGCCCACCCCCATCCCTGGCCTCTGGGAACCACCAGTCTGTTCTCAGTGTCCATGGGCCCAGTTATGTTGCTGGTGTGGTTTAGTTCCAAGTAAAAGTGAGATGAGATGGGATTTGTCTTTCTCTGTCTGACCTACTTCACCTAGCCCTCAAGGTCTATCCATGTCATCACAGATGGTAAGATCACATTCATTTTTTATGACTGAATAATATTCCATTGTATATGTATATACCACATTTCTTTATCCATTCAACCATTGATGGAAACTTAGGTTATTTCCATATCATGGTTATTGTAAATAATGCTTCAGTGAACATGAAGGTGCATATGTCTTTTCAAATTACTGTTTTTGTTTTCTTCAGATACATACCCAGGAGTGAAATAGCTGGATCATATGGTAGTTCTATTTTTAATTTTTAAAGGAACCTCCATCCTGTTTTCCATCGTGACTGCACCAAATTGCATTCCCACAAACAGCGTCCAAGGGTTCCCTTTTCTCCACATCCTGGCCAGCATTTGTTATTTATGTTCTTTTTGATGATAGCTATTCTGACAAGTATGGGGTGATGTCTCATTGTGGTTTTGATTCGCATTTCCCTGATGATTAGTGATGTTGAGCACCTTTTCATATACCTGTTGGCCATCTGTATGTCTTCTTTGGAAGAATGTCTGTTCAGGTCTTCTGGCTATTTTTTAATTGTGTTTTTGTTGTTGTTTTGATGTTGACTTGTACAAGTTCTTTTTATATTTTGGGTATTACCCCCTTATTGTAGGTATCATTTGCAAATATCTTCTCCCATTCAATAGGCTCCCTTTTCATTTTGTTGATGGTTTCCTCTGCTGTGCAGAAGCTTTTTAGTTTGATTTTAGTTTAGCTTTTAGTAGTCCCATTTGTTTATTTTTGCTTTTAGTGACAAATCTAAAAAAATTATTGTCAACACCTGTGTCAAGGAGCTTACTGCCTATGTTGCACTATGTTTTCATGTAGGAGTTTTATGGTTTCAGGTCTTATATTCAAGTCTTTAATCCATTTTGAGTTAATTTTTATGTATGGTGTAAGATAGTCATCTAGTTTCCTTCTTTTGCATGTGCTGTCCAGTTTTCCCAACACCATTTATTGGAGAGACTGTCCTTTCCCCATTTTATGTTCTTGGCTCTTTTGCCATAAATTAGTTGACCATATATGTGTGGGTTTATATCTGGGCTCTCAATTCTGTTTCATTGATCTACCGTGTCTGTTTGTATGTGAGTACCAAACTGTTTTGATTACTGTAGCTTTGTAGTATAATCTGAGATCAAGAAGTGTGATGCCCCCAGCTTTGTTCTTCTTTCTCAAATTTGTTTTGGTTATTTGGGGTCTTTTGTGGTTCCATACAAATTTTAAACTGTTTTTTTAATATTTCTTTGAAAAAATGCCATTGAAATTTTCATAGGGATTGCATTAAATATGTAAATTGCTTTGAGTAGTACAAACATTTTAACAATATTCATTCTTCCAATTCATGAGCATGGAACATCTTTCCAATTATTTGCATCTTCTTCAATTTATTTTATCAAAGTCTTATAGTTTTCAGTGTACTGAAAACTTTACTTCCTTGGTTAAATTTATTCCTATGCATTTTATTCTTTTTGATGCAACTGTAAATGAGATTGTTTTCTTCATTTCTCTCTTTGATAGTTTGTTATTAGTGTACAGTAACACATTAATTTTTGTATTCTTCAAATTTACTGAATTTGTTTATTAGTTCTAAAAGTTTTTTGATGGAGTCTTTAGGGCTTTTTATATATAATATCATGTCATGTGCAAATACTGACAGTTTTACTTCTTCCTTTCCAATCTGGATTCCTCTTATTGCTTTTTCTTGCCTAACTGCTCTGGCTAGGGCTTCCAATATTATGTTGAGTAAAAGTGGTAAGTGTGGGCATCCTTATCTTGCTCCTGATCTTACAGGAAAAGCTTTCAGGGTTTCATCATTGAGTATGATGTTAGCCGTGGGCTTGTCATATTGGCCTTATCTTCACACTCTCCATCTGTCATGCTCCAGAGCACCAGTATTTCTCACAGCAGAACTCTTACACGTGTCCAGTAGCCCAGTTTTAGCAGTTGATGCCCAGAGACACCCCTGAATGCCTGGCTCTATTTGCCCAGGAGGCTTCCTTTCTGAGTCACACAGGATGGTAACAATCCCTGTGGTTCTTGGCAGGTTATACCCCCAGGGCACAGCACAAGCAGCAGAATGAAACACACCTTCAGGACTTCCCTGGTGGTCCAGAGGTTAAGAATCCGCCTGCCAATGTAGGGGACACAGTTTCAATCCCTGGTCTGGGAGGATCCCACATGCCATGGGGTGACTAAGCCCGTGCACCACAACTACTGAGCCCGCACTCCACAGCCTGCAAGCCACAACTACTGAGCCCACACGTCACAATTACTGAAGCCCGCACACCCTAGAGCCCACACACTGCAACCACTGAGCCCATATGCCGCAAATACTGAAGCCCGCATGCTCTGGAGCCCACGTGCCACAAGCTACTGAGGCCCACATGCCTAGAGCCCATGCTCCACAAGACAAGCCACCGGAATGAAAAGCCCACATACCACCACGAAGAGTGGCCCCCGCTCACTGCAACTAGAGAAAACCCACATGCAGCAATGAAGACCCAGCACAGCCAGAAAAAAAGGGGAAAAAAAGAAAGAAAGAAACACACCTTCAGTCTTTCTGTGAAAGAGGCCTATTTGCTTATTTTGGAGCTTCAGCCTGGTTTGGGTTCAGACTTCAGGCTGGCACATCCAGAGGCTACAGAGCTGCTCTCAGGGAACATGCACCAGGGACCACCATCTTTGCACTCCCCCCTGCCTTGCTACAGTGCACTGGTATCTCCCAGAAAGGAGCTTATAATTAGTTTGGAGCCCTGATTTTTGTGACTGTCACACAGGAGACACCTCAGGTCACCTGGTCTGGTGGCCAGCAGGGCATACACTTGCAGTCCCACAGGACTGTATATATTTGCATACTCTAAGAGCTGCTGCCCAAGGGTCTGGCTTCCAATCAACCTGAATCTACGTGCTGACCAAGAAACCCCTCTTCAGGATACTGACAGCTCTTGGCACATCCTTAATACTGGGAGTTATTCAAAATAAAATAGGTTGCTTGGGTAATGACAAAGGTTCCATAGACAACAAAGAACTGGGTCAATGTCGAAAGACAAGGTTCATCTCCTACATGAGGCCACTTTTTCAAGACTAAGGGAGGTGGCTGTTTCACCTAATACATAGAAACCAACACAGATAGTCAAGCAAAATGAGGATACAAAAGAATACATTCCAAACAAAAGAACCAAATAAAGCTTCAGAAAAAAATGTTTTTAATAAAACAGAGATAAGTAATTTACCTGATAAATAGTTCAAAGTAATTGTCATAAAGATGCTTACCGAACTGGGGAAAGAATGGATAATCACAATTAGAACATCAACAAGAAGATGAAAAAATAAGAAAGTACCAAATAGAAGTCATAGAGCTGAAGAATATAATAACAGAACTGAAAAATATACTAGAGGGATTTAACAGCAGACTACATGAAGCAGAAGAAAGAATCAGTGAACTCAAAGACAGAGCAGTGGAATGCACCCAATCAAAGCAGGAAAAAGAAAAAAGAATTTTTTAAAACAAAGATAGCTTAAGGGACATTGGGGACATCAAAAGGACTAACATTCACATTATAGGGGTTCCAGAAGGAGAAGAGAGAATGAAAGGGGCAAAAAAAGTTATTTGAAGAAATAGGAAAGTTTAAAAACTTTCTTAACCTGGGGAAGGAAACAGACATCCAGATACAGGAAGCCCAGAGAGTTCCAAATAAGATAAACCCAAAGAGACCCACACCAAGGCACATTATAATTAAAATGTCAAAAGTTAGAGACAAGGAGAGAATCTTAAAAGCAGACTAATTTTACAAAATAGAGTAAAAATAAATTACCCATAAACATTGTATGAAAAATGCCAATTTTGTTATTATTACATTCAACAGGCATAAAATTAATCTCTCAAATTATTACAAAATCTCTGAGCACTTAGTCTTAATTTCTATACTTATTTTTTTTTTCACAGATTACTAACAAACAATTCATGGACCAGCATTAGTCCATGGACCAGACTTTGAAGGGCCCTGCTCTAAGTATTCAGTATTTAATCAATGCATCATCATTAAATTATTTATTGTGTGCCTACTGTGTGTCAGGTCATAAATCAAACACATAAAATTGTACTCGCTTACATGAAGCCACTAGTCTGTGAGGAAGGACGTTAAACAAAGCAATGGCCATAGATTAACATGTAATCAAAATGGTCGTAAAAACTGCTGTGATTGTAAATTGTATCTGTCGACTCAACTGGCTTAGGGATGCCCAGATAACTGGTGAAATGTTATTTAAACGTGTGTCTGTTAGGGTGTTTGCAGCTGAGATTAGCCTGTGATGCAGCTGATTGAGTAGACTGTCCTCCCCAGTGTGAGTGGGCATCACCCCATCCATCCAGGGCCTGAACAGAACAAAAGGGTGGAAGAGGAATTCACCTCTTTTTCTGCTTCTCTGCTGAGCAGGCACATGTCATCTTGTCTCCTGACTGAGAACTGGGATTCATATCACTCCCTGGTCCTCAGGGTTTTGACCCAGATGGAGTTCAGCTTCCCCTGCTTGCAGACGGCAGGGCATGGGACTTGCCAGTGTCCATAACAACATCAGCTAATTCCTCATCATAAATATCCTTTTATATCCTATCGTTCCTGTTTTTCTGGAAAAGGCTGCCTATTACAGCTGTGAAGGAAAAGTACAGTTAAATCCAAACGCCTGTGTGACTCAGACTTAGGGGACCTGGAGTGGTGATCCGTGAAAGCTCTCCAGAGGAATCAACATTTCTCTGAGCCAAAGAAGGAGTTGGACCAACCAACCAAGGAAAAGGGGAGGAGGAAAGCCTTTGAGGCAGAGGGAACAGCATATGCAAAAACCCAGGACCAGTGGGAAAGCCATTTGTGGCACGCCACAGGGGAGGAAGACAAGGTTAGAGGGGCTGACGGGTCAGACCACCCAGAGGCTTTCAGGGACATTCACAACTTTGGGCAGCCTGGGTGCCAGTTGGGGAGCGAGGTGCACAGGTGAAGCTGGCTCCTGCCCTCTGACCGCACGGCCAGGCAGGTGGAGGTATAACCATGGACACTCTGCAGGGGACAGGGTGTCCACGGAAGCCAGGAGGCAGCCTGAGAACAGAACCAAAGAAAAACACTCCAAGTGGAGGAGAAAGGTTCTGGGAGGGATAATGGGGGAGCACAGGGTCTGGAACCCCAGAATCCTCAGGCTGCAAGGATTGCCCATCAATTCATCCAGGGCGCTGGGTACGCTCAGTGCCATTGGCACTTCAGGGCACCCACTGGGCATTTTCGAAGTCTGAGAGTCAGTTGGGAACTACGGTCTGGAGTAGCGGCAGGAGACCAGCTCAGAGAGTGTGAGGCAACTTCTCATCTCCACATCGGGGGTCCCCCGCCCCCTACCCAGGGAGAAGGAGGAGGCCGCCGGACCCTCCCTGGGGGGACCCTGGCTGACTGCACCTGCACTGGTTTCTCTCTCCAGACAGCCACCCTCACGAGCACTTTCCATGGATCGAGTGTGTGTTTGGTTGACCCCTCACTGCCACGCGGTAGGGAAGGAATCACCCCATTCTGCAGATGAAGAATCCAGTTTCAGGGGCGTTAGATGCCCAGCCAGCAGCCACAAAGCCACGGGTGACGACAACATGAGGAGAGGCCGGCGCTGGGCTCCAGGACCGCCGTGCATCCGTGGGCCTCGGACAGTGGCAATGATAGGAAACACCGCACCACTGGGGAGGACTGAAGGACACTTGTGTCTGAAAAGAGGAAGCCAGGTTGTTCTGTTCTTCATGCAAATGTCCACCTACAGCTGGAGATGAGAGGTGTCTGTGCTCCTTCTCTCTTTTTATCCAACTTCAAAGAGTCACTGAAGGATTTAGCTCAGGGTCCCCGAGGGCTAACACACCATTAGCGGGGAGCATGACCCCAGAGCTTTTTGGTGTGTTTGCGTTTGAGGTATTTTTATTTTTTTCCTTTTCGAAGCAAAAATAATTTCTGGTTTTTCATCTAAGCTCATCCACTGCCGGCTCCTCCAGGGCTGATATTCAGCTCTGTTAAAAACGTAGCTTCCCTCCGTCCTCAGGGTCCTGCAGACTTGGGGAAAGTGGGCGGGGGACGGGGGGGCGATGCCAGTCCGGGCAGCAGTGAACCCCATCCCAGATGCTTCCGTTCTGTCTGCGTGGACCCTGCTCGTGGTGTCAGCTGACTCTTTGCAGGGTGTGGTTCTGGTGTGCGCCGTGTGTGACACAGACAGAGAAAGGAAGGACTTTCTGTCCTTTCAATGAGCCAGTCCAGGGAGCTGGGAGAATGTTCCTGGTGACCCCAAATGAAATCACACGAAGTATGCTTATCTTCTTTCCTCCAGAATCTTCTTTGTTTGGGCGTTTTAACCACCCCATCTTCTTTTGTGACCACAAATGAAATGCCTCCATCTCTACCACCTGTCATGCTACAGTTTGAACCATTAGTGTATCTTTCCCACGCGTGTTTGCCCCCATCCCTTTAGCCCTGAGCCTTTAGCCTCCGTGGACACGCCGCATGACACAGGGATGCAATCGATGACGTTATCTGAACCAGCCCTGAACCCTCTTTGCCGATGAGAAAACTGGGGCAGGAATCCTGGAAGTCCAGCTCTGCCGGTGCCGGACCTAACGCCCTGTCCCTGCGTCACGGTCCCGGAAGACTGCAGGTGACAGAACTGACCAGGGCCGAAGGGGAGGCTGGACAGACGGAAAAGGCCCTGCACGCCGAGGGGCCACAGCCAAAACGCGGAGGGAAGGGTGGAGCCTAGTCACGCCCCGCCCCCCAATGACGCACCCCTCCCCCCCAGAGATGCCTCGTGCGTTCCCATAGCAACGCACAGAGCTGGGAGTGGGATGATCGCCATCTGTTTGGAGTGTAGCCAGGGTTTATACTGAAAATACCAAACACCCTGCAGAGACTTTGTCCTCGGGTAGGGCTTGTGATTTGCCGGATGCAGCAGTCAGATCAGGGCGCTGCGCTCTGGTCTCAGTCGGCCCCGACCCCCTGCTCTGGACGCGCTGGGCAGCCGGCGGCCGAGCCCCAGCCCCTGTGAGGAATCAGGACTTCCCGCCCCCCTTTACACCCCACTCCACAGCCCACGTTGCACCTGGCACAGTGTAGGGCCCAGCGGTGCCCAGCAGGTGCTCCTTGCCCGCTGGCTCCACCCGCCCTCACCTCTGTCCGCACAGATGCTCAGCCCATCCCCACCTGTCTTGCTTCCCAGGGGTCGGCGCCTCCAGTGACGCCGGCCTGGCCCAGCTGTGGCGCTCATGGGGCTCGCGGCTGTGACGGCATTAGCCCTCAGCATGGCGTTCGGGGTGCCGGTGCCGTGATGGAGGTGGTCCTGGCCACGTGGGAGGGAAGAGCGGGCCGGCATGAGGCAGAGGACCCTGGGGGAGGGGAGGAGGGTGTGCTGAGCCTCTGGAATCATAGGCCAGAGCTTCTTCTACCTCCCCAGCTCTCCCAGCCTCCCAAGGGGCTGAGACCTGGCACCAGAGAGAAAACACCGCCGCCCCAGCTCTCGGTCCCTCCGGGTTCGGTCGTGGAGGAGGCGTCTCTGAGCCGCCATGTAGTCCGATCATCTTGCTGGAGCTCTTGGAAAGCAGCATCACGCGGAGTCAACACCCGCGTCCACTTCCATGTGCTCGCTTACCTCGAGCAGAGCGCGAAGCCACGTACTGAGCACCCCCCGCCGCATCCCCTCAGGACCCACTTAGTAAGGACAGCGTGGGGGCTGGAAGGCAGCTCAGCCTCGGTGGTCTCCCCTGTGCCCCGGCACCAGCTCCAGCTCTCAGCTGGCCCAGCTGGAGGGGGGTCCGGGCCCCCATCAGTGCCTGGTGTCAGCTCAACACGCCTCCAGGGAGGAGGGACAGTAAAGGGCACCCCGGGGGCCCCAAAGCAGAGCAGCACCCAGACTCAGAAGGGCTGACACCGCAATTCCCATAAATTCACAAGACATCATATAATGGCTTAAAACGGTGACGCCTCCTGGACTCGGCCCAGAGCTGTAACCACGTCGTGCGCTCTGCCAGGGCCATCAGCCCAGCAGCGTGAGGCCTGGGCTACTGACAGGTGACAGCTCTGTCCACCTTGGAGTCTGAATGGAGCCTCTGCCTCCCCGGAAAGCCTGTCCTCCCTGGAGCCTCTGAGATGGCTTTGCTCCCAGGCACATTGCAAACTTGCAAACTAACCAAGGGTATGCTGGCCTGCTCACGTTTAATTTCCTCCAGGACAGCACGCAGAGGAAACTGATAAAGCCAGAGGAACCCTGGGTGCCTGTCACCACAGCAGACCCCACACGGCTGCCTCGTCGGGTCCTCGCAATCACCTCAGGATGTAAACGACACAACCTCGTGTCACACGAGTGAGTGTAGGTTCACGGGGATCCCGTAATCCACCCGAGGCCTCGCGGCTGGCGAGACAATGCTGTGAGCTGGACGCAGGTCCGTCAAAAGGTTTTCTGTCCACGTGTTTGGCCCCCGTGGTGACATGTCAGTGTGACATGGTGACACACTGAGGTACTGACTTGTCTGTGTTCCTAATGTCTTCTGTCCCCCATCCCACCTGCCTATTCGGGCAGTCAGGCCCTTTCGTGGTTGTTCCATCGCTGGCATTTTTCCCAAGAAGGAAAGCGAAACCAGACAGTCACGAGGCACCATTCCTACCATTGTTAAAGCCGCGCTAATCCAAAGAGTGATATTTAAGAGAGTGAGGCGTGGGGGAGGGATGACTGAGCCATGCAAAGAGACGGGGAGCCCTGGCGGGGACGGCCCACCAGCTTCCTGCAGGGCCCAGCCGTTGACGACATGTCCGGGGTCTCCAGCCCGACAGAGACCCCAGGCCCCCAGACCTGAACACTTTCAGGACTGAGCCAGCCGGGCACCTCCTGCCGTGGTGGGACTCCCAGCTGGCTGCTTTGCCCACAGCACTAATTCCAGCTGCCGTCTCTGTTCTGCTGATCTAACTCCCATGCTGTCAAAGCTAATAAATAAGAAAATGAAAATGATAATTTCTTCAGGAAATAAGGGACTCTTTTCTTCCCTCAGTATTTCTTGTACTCAGAATAAATAATTTTAGGAGACTTTCAATCGCTCAAAGAAATATTACTTTACTTTATCCTTACAACAAACTTGTCAAGGAGGCGAGATGCACACACTACCCTATTTTGCTGAGGAAGTTCCAAAGTGCATGGGAAGGACCTCATTCTACGCACCCTCCCGGGCTTCCCTGTGAACACCCACCCTCCACGCAGAGAAAGTGTCTTCCTGGTGCAGGAGAACAACCTGAGGTCACTCGGGAATTCTATTCACAGTAATTTCTTTTGGTAACTCAATGAAGTATTTTCTCAGCAGTGACAAGGGTGCAGCCCCGAGGTGTTCTTGAGAGCTGGTCTGGGCTTGGAAAGAAGCCCCAGAGAAGGCAGACGAAGGGAACTGCTGTTTTCTGTCCCCCCTCCATCTCCCTCTGCCTCCCCCCCCCGCCACCCGCCCAGAGTCGCTCACGGCCCTGACCGGCTCCCGAGACCATGACTCAGCGGGCTGGGGACAAGTCCTCTCCCCGGGGGAGCAGCGGCGAGGCAGGCTGCCCATTAACCCCCGACGAGAGGCTGCCCGACCGCGGAGGACACGTTAAGGAGCCTGAGCAGATCCGGGCGACACCCGAGCAGCGGGAGAGCGACGAGGTGCCTGTGTCAGTGCACGTGGCCGGGGCAGCCGGGTCACTAGAGTGCAGCCCTCCGTCGGGGATCCCCTCTCCCTGGGGAGGGCGTGGTGACTGGCGGGGGAGGGGTGGAGGGAGGGGGAGGCTGTGGGAGCTGCAGGGGGGACGTCCGCACGCTGGGCTCCACTAGCAGGTCTACACTTGCAGGCATGGACTTGACCGCACTGCCTCTGATGCCTGATCTGTCTTGGGAAGAGTAGGAGTAGATGATGCATTTCTTGTCTCAATGATGAATCTCCAGGAAATAAATTTAGCTGCTTCCCTGGAGAATTTATTCTAGTGGCTCTTAAAGAGCAGAAATCCCCACCAAGTGCATGTCCAGGAATGCAGATCGCACTCAGAATAGATGAAGCATCACCCTGGCTCTCGGTGTTACACACATTCACGTGTGTCCGGACTTGCTCCTTGTAGCTCATCTGCCAGAGGCAGTGTGTACTGACAGAACCTGCTTGTATAAGCACGTCTCTGCACACGTGGCACGTCTGGTTTGCATTCCGTGTGGAGAATATAGCAGGTGTGCACAGGAGGAGCACCTGGTCAGGGGTGGGGCAGGAGCCTGGGGGGCAGTGAGCCTTGGGCTGGGGTCCAGCGAGCACCCCGTGCTGGGCACCACTCCCACCGGGCAGCTTCAGACAGCCCTGCAGCCGCGGGACCCCAGTTTCACTGACAGGAAAACGCTGAGATGCGCGTCAGCGGTGGAACAGACACACGTGGTGTTTGCACAAAAGGGCACTAACAGCGAAGAGCAGGGCCACCCAGAGCCTCACGCGACGTGTGACCGCAGCTCACGGACGCAGCCTCAGGAGGTCGGCCAGACGTGCGCAGGTGACTCGCATAAAGGACGAGACGAGCAAAGACAGCGCCCACTGGCCCTGCTGGTCACCCCTGACGGGGCCACGGGGGGCTCTGCCAGGTGGCCAGCCACTCCGGTGTCTTGGTCTGAGTGCTGATGACGTGGTGTATTCAATTTAGGAAAACTGGCCAGGCTGGACCTCTGCTGGATGTACTTTCTGTGCTTACGGCATAAATACTTCAATTAAACGTCAGGAAACATGCAAGAGGGGAGAATGCAGGGAGAGAAGCGTAAACTGAGTGACCTCCGGGGTTTCTCGCGGCTCCCAGGGGCCGCGTCCTGCTTTGCTCATCGTCACAGCTTTTAGCTCCTTTTCCTCTTTGTGCTTCCTTTCCACCCCGTGGCTGCATTTGCATCAGTAATAGAGATGCAAGGGTGGATTGGGCAGAATCAAGGGGGATTTGGTGCCTTCGCTTGGCTTCTCAGAGCAGCTCTGAGCTCAGAGGGAAAGGGGCCGGCGGTGGGTTTCCACCAGATGGTTTAATCTGTAAATGTCAGCGGTTGTCACTCCTCATTCTTAGAAGACGGGTCTAAGTCTAAGCCTTATCTCTGGGCAGAAAAATTGAAACTGCTCTAGCATTTGGGAGTTTGTGGAAATCATTAAAAGTAAAAAGCAATTTTTACTTTCCGTGAACAGATATGATAAACTCTCTGTGTTCTCCTTCCCTTCTTGATTTTGATGCCCTTACATCCGTGGAGAGCACCGGGCACGTTGCCCGTGATTCTGAGGTGCTCTTTGAAGGTGTTGGCCGCGTTGGGTGGGGGTGTACACAGCTCTCGTTGTGCAGCAGTGACCCAGGGCCGGCAGCTAATGAATACAGGCACGTTCTGCGCTGGGAGTGTTGATTCCTCTTCACTCTCTCATCTGAACCCTGAAGCGTTCGGTTCGCATTTGATGGAGAATAAAAGGCAAGTCAGCCTGAGTTGAGTGTCCCTCAAAGTTAGGGCGCTAACCTGGGTGGTGGGTTAGCGACCTGGCAGGGAGGCAATGAGTCAGGGGTGCATATGACTCCGAGATCAAGGTGAAACATCCGGTTCCAGGTCAGGCTGAGGCCGAGGGCCAGACGTCTGGCTGGCCGATGAGCCTGGCACCTGCCATTTAGGCCGAGTAGGTGGTTCAAAGCCTGGGGTGGCTTTGCGGAACCCAAAGGCGAGTAGGGCAGACAGGAGGGTTGACGAGAAGGAGGGGCAGAAAGGAAGCTGTCTTGCGCGGGGCCCCGCCTGACGCGAGGGGCTGGAGGACGGGCGCGGGGGGTGGAGAACAGGGGCCAGGGGGCCGACCACACAGAAGACCGTCCAACCTTTCCCAGGGGCGGGTCTGTCCCCTCTGCCCGTCCACGCACGTCTAACTCCACAACCTGTCGACGAAGGGCACAGCTGTGAGGCACCTCAGGCGCTGCGGACAGAGCAGCGTGTGTGTGGCAGGGCCTGCAGGGCGGGGGCCCCACAGGGTACCGGGTCCAGGCGTGTCCCCAGGTGAGCCCAGGAGCGGGAGGGTGCTGCTGCGGCGGGCGTGTGTGAGACGCTTCGATGATGGACTCCGTTCACTCAGTGGTAGTACATGTATATCTTTGAGAAAATTGAGCCTCTCGTGTCTGGTTCCTCATCTGGACAAAGGGGGGATAATGGCAGTGTTTCCTTTAGGTTTGTCGTGATGATACATTAGATCCTAGGCGCGATTGCCAAGAAGAAGCTTCATCAGTTTTAGCTTTTTTTTTTTTTTTTTTAAAGAGAAAGGAATAGTTCTTTATTTTATTAGGAGGAAGAAGATAAATGAAATGCAAAAATGTCGTTTCTTTGAGGTTTTCCATTTCTAAATTGGGTGTGAAGGGAGCCAGTAGCCTTACTCTAAGAATGAGGGGCCCTCTGAGAGTCTGAATAAAATGTAAAAGATAGAAAAGTCAGCAGAGAGTGTGGTGGAGGGAGCGTACTGGGCAAGTGCTGAGGTGGGTGGTCACCCCCTCCCACAGTGACACTTTTCTTCAGCAAAGCTCTGTCACACCTGCGTCAGGAAGATTGGCCCTTCCAGTGCAAGAGTTTAGGAGAATACCTACAGAGAAGTGAGAAGAATGAACTTGTATTTAAGGATTAATTATAATAATGGCCCGTGGATTTGAGATAGGAAAAACAGGGGCAGCCAAGGCCCTGGATGGATCGAGCAGTGGTGAAGGTGAGATTTAACAAAGGTAAAGGATGGACCCAGGGCGCTGGAGCAAGGATGCCAGCAGGATGAGAGCTGAGGCCAAAGAGGGTGATCTGGACTCATTTCCACAAGGTTCTCAAGGATGGCAAGTTCCCAGGGAAGACTGCACAGTTGTAACCTCTAGGGAGGTTACAGCCTGAGAGGCTTGGGTGGGTGGCAAGGCCTCCGAGGATGACAGAGGGCTGGGGGGAGACGGAATGTGAGGAGGAGTGGGCGTCTTCTGTGGAACGAGGGAGAGACCAGATGTCAGTGGACGACAGCACGAAGGCCGGGAGCAGGACATCTGAATGTCCAGTGGGGGAGCCTTAGAGGGTCAGCAGTGTGTGTGTGCATATGCGTGTGTGCATGTGCATTTGTGTGCATGTGTGTGCGTGCATGCATGTGCATGTGCATTTGTGTGCATGTGTGCGTGTATGTGCATGTGCATCTGTGTGCATGTGTGTGCGTGTACGCGTGTGCACGTGCATTTGTGTGTGTGTGCGTGTATGTGCATGTGCATTTGTGTGCATGTGTGTGCATGTATGCGTGTGCATGTGCATTTGTGTGCGTGTGTGCGTGTGTGTATGCGTGTGCATGTGCATGTGTGTGCATGTGCATTTGTGTGCGTATGTGCGTGCATGCGTGTGCATGTGCATTTGTGCGCATGTGTGCGTGTATTGCAAGTGTGCATGGACTGGGGGGAGGTGGGTGTCTCACTCACGGCGGGCACGATAGCCCCCTCCCTTTCCCACCGTCCCCAGCCTCTGCCTATCCTACACAGGCTCATTTGTGCTTTGTGTTTATTGCACTTTATATGCAAGTTTCACAATAACTTCAGGAAACATTCTCAATTAATAAAATGCAAATATATTCAGCTCACTGTCGCATTTTACAAATATAATTTTCCCATTGATGTTTAATTGCCTTAAAATTCTTTCAAGGTTAAAAGGGAACTATCTCTTGAACATTAGTTATTAAATTATGTAACACCAATTAATTTGCTGAATTGATTTGAGCTTTATGACATTTGTTATTGATTGTTTGAAAGCAAACTTCTAATTATCAAGGGATCAGATATTATCAGCTAAAAATTCCTCTGAGAGTAGCAGAAAGCTGGTCTGTCATTTTGAAGGTTCTCGTTCCTTGTGACCAGTGACTTGAGCCCCAAAGTGGGATCAACCAAAGGAAACATTTTCCTAGGTTGAGGGTTCTGAGAAGCCCAGACTCTACTGCTGGTTTTCCACTGTCTGTTACCGCCAGCTGTTCTCCAGTAAAACAACAGCACCTAGAAGTAGCCATGAGATCTCTTTGTGCAAAGAACTACTATTTTCTCCATATGTCCTACACCTGAAATAAAACACCCTTCCACTGGTGTTTTACACCACCTGATTTCACCACCTGTGAGATTTTGACATCTGGACCATCACCTGGTGCCAGGGGCCAATTGTGATCCTCCTACAACCAGTGATGGGTCCTCATGGCCAACAGGGTGGTGAGCGGTCCAGTTCTAAAGTCCTATCTCCTGCCTTCTCAGGACTCTGAGTACCAACCACCACTGTTTAGGTTCCCCAATAGCAGAATCTGAGCCAGGCTTGGAGTGCAGGTGTTTATCAGGGATCCGTATACGTGGAAGGAGGGGAGGATGCAAAACTGGGCAAGGGAAGAGCACTGCAGCTCCGCCCAGCCTTGGACCCACCTGGGGGCCCTGGAAGGAACACTGCTGTTCAGAGTCATCTCACGATGTGTCTTACATCACTGGAGGTGGACTTCCCCAGAAAGGGTATGACCTAGAGCCAGGTGGCCCTCAGCTGAGGCACACCCTGAGGGAGCTGAGAGATGGAGCTGATCTGCTGACCTCACTGTAGCTCAATACTGATTGCTGCTGAAGAGAGATCCGGGCAGTGCGTGTCCGTGTCCACCCCTACAGTACCGATGATTAAGGATGATATATGCAAACAACCCAGCAGATTACAGGTGTCTGGTAAATAGTAGTTAATGTTCTAATTATTTAATTTTATAATGGGCATCCTTTTGAAAAACAGAGTAGGCAATAGTGTTACAATGACAAAGATCAGAGAAGGGTATCCTTCCTCTGTAGGGACCCCCAACAGTGAGTTCTGCAATCAGAAGCACAGGACAGATGGGGACACTCCTGACTGTGTGGGTGGACATCTTCTTCCTAGTTACAGAAGAAGATTCCTGGGTTCAGGGTAGCAGGGTGACTTGCCCAAAGGCATGTATTGGAAAGTATAGAGTCCAAATTGGAACCCAGGTTTTCTGTCTCCAAAGACACCAGTGTTTGTTCTCTGCTGCCACTTAAAACAATAAAAGCCATATGAAAAGGTGTATTTTTACCTGTGTGGTAGCAATATTTTTTTAGCAACATAAACTTTATCTTTTTTCTGCAGAAGTCACTAGCTCCATTTTCCAGGAAGTTCAGGACAGACTAAAAGCACCTTGATTTCCTGCTGCTAACGCTTTGGACTCCAGAGTGAAGGACCAGAGAGGTGTCCTCCAAAGCAGGGGTCCCCAATCACCGGGCCACAGACCGATACCGGTCCGTGGCCTGTTACGAACCAGGCCGCACGGCAGGAGGTGAGCAGCAGGTGAGCAAGGGAAGCTTCATCTGTATTTATAGCCGCTCCCCATCACTCACATTATCGCCTGAGCTCCGCCTCCTGTCAGCAGTATGGTGAGTTGTATAATTATTTCATTATGTTTTACAATGTAATAATAATAGAAATAAAGTGCACAATACATGTAATGTGCTTGAATCATCCCGAAACCATCCCCGCCCCCATCCGTGGAAAAATTGTCTTCCACGAAACCAGTCCCTGGTGCCAAAAAGGTTGGGGACCACTGCTCCAAAGGGCATCAAGGGCTTTGGGAGGAAAGAAGGGAGAGGTGTCGGTGACAGAGAGAATAAAAGCAGAGGCGTTTGAAGCTGGGGAGACAGGAAAGAAAGGTAACAGGAGGGGATAGCCGACTCCCAGGCTCCCCCAGAACAGGGAAGTCCAGGCCGCTGCCCGGAGAAGCTGGCAATGAACGCATGGGTGGCCGAGGGTTGGAGGGCAGTGTCTTAGGGGGTGAACCGTACATCACCAGCACCCCAGGATGAGGCCAGTTACAGTCTTTGATCCAGGTGAGTCAGAACGCGACCCTGGGAGACACGAGACTGAGTGTAGTGCCTGCATTTGGGCAGGACTGAGCCCGGGGGGCAGTTCCAGTGGACACACTGTTGCCTTTGAATCAGTGCAGCTCAGAACAGGGCTTTTACAAAAAGGCATGAAATAAACATAATTATTTATTAGTCATAATCTTAATTAAAAGCCGCCAAATCTTAGGCAAACACTAGCAAATAACATATTTTGAAATTACGAGAAATTTATATTTAAATTTATATTAAACTTAAATTTCTGTTTAAATTATGGAAATTTATATTTTAAAAAATACCTTTTCAAACAGCATCTGGAATCATTAAAATCATAGGAAAAAATTAATAAAATGTGTACAAAGCGTGTGCACTAAAAACTACAAAACATTTTTGAGACGTTAAAGACCAAATTGAGTTATGAAGTCAGTACAATGCCAGTCAAGTTCTAACAGCAATTATGTTTTTTACATTAAGATAGTTTCACAAGATAATTATTCTGTAAAGCCGATGGGTTCCAGAACATGGTTTAAAATCGCAGCCTAATTAATTCAGCCCTAGGCTCCTTCTCTAGCCCTCTTTACTGATTTTTCTCTCTCCTCCCAAATATCCAGGTTATATTTCCGGTTCTACTAAAATTGCCTTGCTGCAGAGCACTTTAATGGGATGCAAAGATGGGACTCATTTATTATTGCACAATAAGCATGTCCAGAAGTTTCCTTTGCCACACAACCCCAAGTGTTTTATTACTATATTTTGCAAAACTGAGGAGGGAAAATGATTGCTGGGGACTCTCCAAGAAAAATATACATGACACCTACTGCTTGTTTATTTAAGTTGATGTGGGGATTTTGGCCCTTAGCACAGGCGATCCGTGACTTACAATGATTCAACGTACAATTTTTCTACTTCACAATGGTGCAAAAGTGATACACTTTCAGTAGAGTCTGTACTTGGGATGTTGAATTTTGATCTTTCCCTGGGCTGGTGATGTGCAGTACAACCCTTTCCCGCAATGCTGGTGAACAACAGATACACTTAAACCGTCCTGGACCCTGACAACCAGTCCGTTTCTCACTTTCAGTACAGTATTCAATCAATTACATGAGATAGTCAACACTTTATTATAAAATAGGCTAACATGAGTGCTCTCAGCAGCTTTAGGGGAGGCTGGGTTGAGCTGTGATGCTGTAGGTCAAGTGTATTCAGTGCATTTCTGGCTTCGAGATTTTCAACCCACAATGGGTTTATCGGGACATAACCCCATTGTAGGTCAAGGAAGATCCATAATGGGTTAAAATTCTCAATGTCAATGCCAACTCCAAGGGATGATCTGAGAAGTTTGTTTTCAGAGTCAGAAAGTGTCCTGGTTAGGACAGTGGGTGACAGAGATTCTTGGCTTCAATTCAGGAAAGAATTTCTTAGAGAAAGAAAAAAGGACAGAGATTGCCGGCTTTTCCTGTTCAGAGCAGCTCAGTCTGCAGGGCATTAGAAGGCATGAACAGCAGGTAGAGGTCGCCAAGGTGTCCCAGGTACCACGGCCCCCGCCTGGCAACTCACCTGGCACCAGCCCTGTCTGGTTTCCAGCCTCTGTGTCCCTCCCTCCTCCTCAGGGACCAGGGACTCTATTCCCCAAGGTCAGCTATGCAGGGAGAGTCTCCTCAGGGGACCGCCAGACCTCACAGGCCTCCTCCCTTTTCTGTGACTCGTATCATCTGAGGATTCTCACTAATATGCCTCTGGCCCTGCTCTGGCTTTAGGGGATGCTGTTCTCCCTTTAATGGTCTTTTTTTAAATTAATTAATTAATTAATTTGGCTGTGCCAGGTCTTAGTTGCAGCATGCGGGATCTTTGTTGTGGCGTGCAGGGTCTTTTAGATATGGCATATGGGATCTTTAGGTGTGGCATGCGAGATCTAGTTCCCTGACCAGGGATCAAACCCAGGCCTTCTGCATTGGGAGTGTGGAGTCTTAATCTCTGGACCACCAGGGAAGCCCCCCCCTTTAATGGTCTTAATCTAGTTCAGACCCCTGAGAACTGGCTGGAATATGTAAACAAGAATTTACAAACAGCCCAGAGAAAACCAAAGGAAATGAAACAAAACAAAACAAAACACTGTAAGTAATGACATCTCGGCTATGGGACTCACAGACAGAGTTATTCTTCCATCTGGTTCACACCACCCACCATCTCTCTCCCTCCATAGATCCCAGGCCAATTGCAGGAGGAGGCACTGGGCCTCTTTAGCTGACAATTCTTCATCACCATCATCACCATCATCATCACCACCACCATCATCATCATCATCATCATCACCACCATCATCACCATCACCACCATCACCATCATAACCATCATCACCATCATCATCATCACCACCATATCACCATCATCTTCATCATCATCATCATCATCATCTCATCATCACCATCAGAGCGTCCCCAGGGGATGAGTCGGCCTTCAGTGCCTTCCTGTCCCCCCTGCTTCATGAAGATCAACTCAAATTTCAAAGCTGCCTCTTGTCCTCATAACTTTAATTTTTTTTCCCAGGCACATTTCTATCCATTGAATAGGATATTAAAATCTCAACTCATATAAACAGCAGGGAGACTGAATTGTATTTTATTTTGTTTAAAAATTTGAGAAAAACCCTCAAATGTTGCACCTTTGTTGCCCTGGCAGAGTCATTCATCATTTTCCACTTTTATTAAATTTACCTACTTATCAAAAAAATTATTAAAAATGAATAGGCATGTGACAATTGGGAAAGTATTACACAGATAGATATAGAAATAGATACCAATGTAGATATGTTGAAATATTGTATAATTGTTGAAATTAATACGTGAAAAACCCATTGAAAAATGCAAACAGGCATTTCACAAAAGAAGACATATGAATACCAATAAGCATATGACATTGTGCTCAGCATCATTATTTATCAGGGTGATGCAAATTAAAACCACAATGAGATACCATCTCCAACCCATTAGAATCACCAAAACAAAAAACTTCTGACAGTATCAAACATTGTCAAAGGTGTGAAGTAACTAAAACTCAGACATAGCTGAGGGAGTATAAAATGAAACACTCACTTTGGCAAACTCTTTGACAGTTTTTTTTGATAAAGTCAGATACACATCTGACTAAACAATTCCACTCCTAGCTATTTACCAAAGAAAGTTTAAAACATGTGTTCACCAAATAAATTGTATAAGAATATTTACAGTAGTCTTTTTCTAACAGCTAGAAACTGAAAACAACCCAAATATTCATCAACTGAAGAATGAATATGGAATGTGGAATATTCCATAATGGAATGCTACTTAGAAATCAAAAATAACCTACTGATAAATGGAACAAACATTATTCTGAGTGAAATAAGCCAGACACAAAGAACACATTCTATACGATCCCACTGACATGAAGTTGAAGGACAATCCTATATAATCTTTGGTGATAAAACTCAGAATATTTGTTTCTTGTTGGGAGGGGGAAGGGTTATATAAAACAGCACAAGCAAGCTTTCTGGGGTGATGGAAATATTCTGTATCATGTTTTTGCTGTAGTTTTTTTTTTAATGTCTTTATTGGAGTATAATTACTTTACAGTGGGTGTGTTAGTTTCTGCTTTATAATTTGCTGTAGTTTTATGGGCATATGTAATCCCCCAAATTTATCTAACTAACAGTTAAGGTAAGTTATGACCTTAATAAATAAACAGTACGTGTTAAATGAGGAGCATTACCTCACATTGGCCCTAAGCCATTTCTGACCAAGATGAACTGGCAAACTGGATGATTACCAGTGGCACAGCTGCAGGGGTTCATTTTATGGTTCGGCCTGAGATATCGTCTGCTGACAGCTGTGGGCACGATCTAAATCACGCCTCCTGCCCGTCCAGACACAATCAGTGATCATCTCACAAAATAATGAATCTGCCAGCACAGAGAATCCCAGAATGTCTCGAAAGAATCAACCTCTTGAATTTTATTTCTAACCTTTTCTTACCCTTGAAGTATTTCAAACTCTAGCAGCCCTGCTCACAAGCCTCCAACAAGGAGCTGCCCCAGGAGAAAAATATGAGCACCGTGACCGGCTCTGTCATCAGCCGAGGACAGGACCTCCGAGGGTGAGGGCAGAGGGAGAGGAGGATGGAGAGGTGCCAGAGGAGGGCGGGGGCAAAGAAGAGGACAAGCAGGGAGAGGACGAGGGGAGAGAAGGGTGGAGGAAAACACAGACAAAGTGGGTTATTTACCTCTGACAAAAAGGAGAGTCTCAGACGGTGGTGGAAATTGGTATTTTTGAACTAGGTTTCTGTACCAGGCAGCGTCATGAATTGGTAATAAAAGAGATGCCCCGGTGTCCCCAACAGAAGTACTTGGGACAGAGAAACCCCCAGACCCTCCTTTTACAGTACGGCAACTCCTGTCAAGATGAGCACGTTTTTCTGAGACCCGTTATCAAAGCTTTTATTTGAGGTACATTCTGTATATATTTCATGATCCTGGAATCTGTTATAAATTTTTCCTCGCAAAAACTTGGCTGTGACATCAGGGATCATCTACTTCTTGCTACTTCCTTAGAATTTTCATTTCTTGTAGATAAATTTATGAAGAACGGGGAAACTCTTTTTGCCCATTTTAGTTTTTACTTGATCTGTGGAGAAATATATTTCATAGAGGACTCATTTCTCCAAAACATTTTTGTTGACTGACTTTTTTCAGAACGCTTAATGGTGCAAAATAGGCCGTGGCAGAGTTGCTGTTTGAGCCTTCCACCCGCCGTCTTGGGTGTCCGGGGAAGCAGAAGGTGACCGAGGCAGCTGCACGTCCCGGGGCCACCCACGGCGTCTCTATCTGTGTCCCAGACCCACCTCCAGGTTCAGCACTTCTGGGAGAGCCCAGGGGGCCAGCGTTGGGTCAGAAGCAGCCCTTCTTGGTCTTCTACAGTGTTCATGGTTCAGACACCGTCAGCCAGCTGTAGAAAATCTCAGAAGAGGAAGCTAAACGACAAGCCATGGAAGGGATTTGGATGAAAAGTGGAGTGAGTTCAGATTCCAGGGGCATCCCTTCTCAGTTCCCACCAACAACTGTCCTCAAGGAACCCCCTCTCTTTCACAGCCAGCGACACAGAGATGGTCGCAGGTATTCTGGGAGCGTGGACGGTGGGCACAGAGGGTCAGCCCCTCTCCCCCCTCGCCTGCCTGCTGGAGAGGAACCCCTGGGGTGGGGGGGAGGGATAGCCCGGGGCCTCGCACGGATCCTTAGGTCTGGGTGACTCAGTCCCTTGGAGACACCGAGGTCCTCCCGCCCCCTCAGGAGGCTCTCTCAGCAGCTGTGCAGTGCGAGCCAGTCCTGCTCCCCAAGCGCAGAGCTAGGGGGAGGGGGTCCTGGGAAGGCGGTCCTTAGAGCTCCGTGTGCAATATTTAGGATTGGTTCCTGGGGTGGCGGAGAAAACCCGAGGCGGAAGGAGAATTGGTCAGTTTCAGGGCCCTGTCAGCAGTAACCCAAACAGGGACATCTTTCCAAAACAACTAAGCGATTCTCTGGTGCAACGCCATGAAGGACAGAGTTCCTTCCAGCTAAGGATAAGCATCTCTCCAGGCGTAGTGCTGCTGGAAAGGGAATCATGGGAAGTTTCTGTTTCCTCTTCCCTCGGCACCTTCACCCTTCCCACCCCTACGGTTTGGGGAGCTCACCTCCCAGACCTGACCCTTTCGTTTGTGGTTCATCTCTTTCCACAAACGGTCCAGGTGAAATGACGGTCCCTGATAAAAGAAACGTTGACACTGACAGCGCCCTTCCCAGGAAGGAGGAGAGGGCTGCTTTGACTAGCGTGTCTGATCATGTCAGCTTGAAGACAGGCCCCTCTGACTTCAGTCCACTTAGAAGACTCAGATATGGAGCAGGGACAGGAGTACCAGACCAACTGCCACCTTAAGAGCTGTGGCTGGGGGAAGAGGGGGAATCACAGACAGGGGAGGATTAAACAGACTCAAGAACTTTATCTGAGCGTAACGTGTAAGGTATGGATTGCTCTGAAAAAAGAAGATGTGCATGAAAAAAAGCTTTACATAATTTGAATATCTCTCCTGGGGTTGTTGTAATAATTTGAAGGTGGGAGAAATTTGGTTACATGTGCAACTTTTATTCTAAGGTAACTTTCTCTCTGTCCACTTGATAATGGCTATTATGAGGCTCAAGTGAGGTCATATACATTTTGAGAGTAATTTTAAGCTAAAAACACTTTCCAAATACTGGCAATGGTTTGTGTGACATTACTCGTACTAATTCAATCAAAAACTCATTTGGAAACTCCCAAATTATTTTCAAGTACATCACAAAACTGTGTGGGATAAATTTCTGTTTTACTCCAAGGCACAGAGGAAAAATACTTGGAAATTTATGACAAAACTGGGACTAGAATCCAGGTCAATTGTCTCCTGAGATGGTGTGGTTCCTATTATGCCATATTATTTCTATGCAGAGAAATTTGACCAGAATACCACAGCAGCCTGGCATGAAAGACATAGCTGCATTCAAGGGATCCGGTCGGTCCTCTGGAACAGAAGAGATGCTTATAGGAAACGGGCTGGCGGCCTCGCCATAAGAAAGTTTTGTGGAGGAAAGGATGTAACATCCTCAGGTTCATGTTCTCACTCTGCCTCTCCGGCTCACACTGGTTTTTGACGAACCAGTACGATCTTGTCCTATTCCTCCACCGCACAGGCTGGAAAACTCAATACTTATTTTCCCACAAAACTAACCACCAGGTGTGTCTACATGATATAGTTCAGGTCAATGAAATGCATGTGATGTAGCTGCTTCTGGGAAGGGTTTCCTTTTTCTAACAAAAGAAACAGTTAAAATCGATGCTGCTATTCCCTCTTCCTCCTGCCTGGATCCCTGACGAAAGGTCTGGAGCCACAGCTACCATATGATGAGCACGAGGCCTCAAGCATGAAGGAGAATCCAGCAGTTGGTCCTGGACTGTCTAAGTGCTGCCCCACGGCCAGCATCTTCCCACCTCCAGACCATCTGTGTTTGGGGAAGAATTAAACCTCACTTGTCCTGAGTCACTACAGGCAAGTGGGTTTTGTCTGTTTTTCTTCAGGCAGATGCGCTTTTAACTGGTGGATGACCATTCCTTTGAGCATGCAGGCACCTCCCTGAGTGACCACCTAGCGCACAGGGTATTGCAGGCCTGGAAGGACCAACAGAGGCTGAGGCACAGACGATGCTGAACGAGCTGCTTCGTCCCCGTCCTCCCCCCTCACCACCTCCCACTGCTCCTCCTTCTCCTGTGAACATTTTACCATTCTTGATGCAGAACAAGGACCATTTTCTTCCCCAGACAGATCCCAACACAAGGTTTCCAGCATGGCCTACGCCAAGTGGAAAGATGACCAACAAATGGACTATCCAAATCTAGAGGCAAAATAACAAATCAAATGACATTGGAATGCAGAACCACCCAAAAATTTCCAGAACCCCCCATGTTAGTTTGCTGGGGCTGCTGTCACAAGGCATCACAGAATTTTATTGTCCCCCAGTTCTGGAGCAGGATGTCTGAAATCTGGTGTCGGCAGGCACTGCTCCCCCTGGGGACACAGGGTGAGGACGGTCCCCCAAGTCCCGCGGCCTTGGGCGCTCCTGGCTCGTAGGCGCGTCACTGGTTCCCAACTTCACATCATCTCCCTCTGTGCGTGTCTGTGTCCAAGTTTCCCTGTTTTCTGAGAACATAAGTGACATGGGATTAGCACCCACCATAGTGACTTCATCTTAACTTGGTTACATCTGAAAAAGCTCTATTTCCAACTAAGATCAGGTGCTGAGGTGTTGGGATTTAGGGCTTTATTGTATCTTCTTTGGAGGATATAATTCAACCCATAACATCCTTTATGCACTGTTCTGTAGCCCTTGCTTGGTGGCATCTTCATATTACTTCAATCAAGAAGAAACTTGCTTTCAGCTAGATATCATGGTTTTGTCTTCTTCCTTTTGTTCCTGTATTTTTAGGTTTAATATGAATGTGATTATAATTCTCTTTTCCCCAAGAGTATTTACCAGTGAGTGGGAGATTATTTAATCCAGAAAGCTCCAGGTCCTCTGACAGATGGTGAATAAAATACAAAGCATAATGGGGGCATGTGCTTTGTATTCCCAAGGACCTGACCTGGTCTGAAGAATCATCACTCAAGCACACACCGTGCTTCTCTGTTTGATGCTCATGGTGACTAATTCCCAACAAAACTCATTCCTCTGTCTCTTTTCCAAGAGTCACTTCTCTAGACCAGGCCCCACGATTACTTGTCAACCCACAATGGGGAGATTGTAAACGATGTTGACAGCCTCACCTCTCTCAGATGCCATTTATTTTTCTTCTTCATAAGTGCCCAAATGGTCCTGGCTTTTTGCCACAAAGAAAATCAAGTGTGAAGTTAAGAGCAGGATTTGCTGGCTGAGATTTTCCCAAGCAACACACACACGGAGAGCCTGGTGATCGGGGTCAGGTGGACGGCCATTCTCAGCGCTCGTCGGTGGTGACTGTTTGCTGGGGAAGGAGGGGCTCGATGAGACAGATGCAGAGAAGAGAAGGCCTTGCTTCAGCGGGAAGAAGGTGGACAAAATAAACTGGCTGGAGAAGGAGAGGAACCAGAGGGTCTCCTAGCAATTTTGATGGCTTTCTTCTCCCTCATCCAAGTATGAATCCATTATTCTCGGACCTATTATTGCCGCGTGGTAAGGGACCGTCCTCCGTCCTCCGCACGCTGGCCTTTTTCCCCTTGTCTGACAGCAAGCTGCCCACGGCTCGAGCAGACGTCCCATCCTCTGTCTTCCCTCCACTTCCTCTGACTTGGCTACTCCCGCCCCTCCTCTCCCTCGCTGTAGTTCGATCTCTCATCTCAGGCGGGAAATCTTCCCAAATGAGAGAAGAGCCCCCGTCCGCTGAAGACGATTACCGGGAGGACGGCGGACGGCGGCGGCTGGTTATCGCTTCCCAGGCTCTGCTAGCTGCTGACCACGCTCCAGGGTTGGGACGGCTTCTGCACCAACTGTGTTTAATCTGCTGTAAAATTGTTTTCACGGTCGCAGTCAATGTGACTGTAAATGTTTAACAGTGTGCATTTCCTGGCTTTGCAGAGGCCTTGACGGTCTCTATGCAAATCAGTGCCTTGTCTAATGCCCTTAAGCACGGTTCCTGGAAAAGCAATGGCTGGAGTCATGGGTAAACTCGTGGGCTCAAGGGGGGATGAGGAGACCAGAACAAAAGGAAGCAGAGACTCTGCAATGAGGGCACAGACATTGCTGGAGACATGCGGTCCCCACCTCCAGCTGCAGCCTCGTGTAGGGACAGGAGGAAGGAGATTTCATCCAACCAGCAGGACTCGTGTCCTCCTGTCACCTGGGGCTGACTGTCAAGCTCTATCTGAACCAGAACACAGTGGATCTAGCTTCGCATAAGGAAGCATGTTTTGATGTGTGTTCGTCATGGGAGTCATGTTTCAGGTAGAAGACACAGAGTACGTGGGGGAGTATACCCAAAAAGATTTAGCTTGTGATGTTGTAAGGAAAGAGAGTGAGGAAATACACTGTCCGGCAATCCTGCAAAATACTGTATATTTTATATCCCTTAATCCTGGCAACAATTCTATATAAAGTTCGGTGTCACAGGGTGGGTTCCTCTGGAAGCTCATGCTGTGATGGAGTTTGGAGGTCAGAATGCTGATTAAGAACGCTTATTATCCTGATTTTTGACAAAGGCACAAGGCAATTCACTGGAGAAAACAAAGAACAAGCTTTTAGTTTTATTGATATTTGCTATCGTCTCCTTCATTTCTTTTTCATTTATTTCTAATCTGATCATTATGATTTCGTTCCTTCTGCTAACTTTGGGGTTTTTTTGTTCTCCTTTCTCTAATTACTTTAGGTGTAAGTTTAGGTTGTTTATTTGAGATGTTTCTTGTTTCCTGAGGTAGGGTTGTATTGCTATAAACTTCCCTGTGAGAACTGCTTTTGCTGCATCCCATAGGTTTTGGGTTACATGGGTCTGGGAGGTCTCTGGTGGACCAATGTCCTGAACTTGGATCTCCCACCTAAGAGGCTCAGGCCTGACACTCGGCTGGGGCACCAAGACCGTGTCAGCCACATGGCTCAGAAGAAAAAGGAGGAAAAAAAAGAAAGAAAGAAAATAAATAAAATAAAATAAAGTTATAAAAATTTTAAAAATTTAAATATTATTAAAAATAAAAGAATAAAAAAGTAATTAAAAAAAGAAACAAAGAAAGGAGCAACCAAACAAATAAACAAATCCACCAGTGATAACAAGCACTAAAAACTATACTAAAAAAAAAACAAACTGACAGAACCCTAAGACAAATGGTAAAAACAAAGCTATACAGACAAAATCACACAAAGAAGCATACACATACACACTCACAAAAAGAGAAAAAGGAAAATATATACATATATATATATATATATATATATATAAAAGGAAGAGAGCAACCAAATCAATAAACAAATCTACCAATGACAATAAGCTCTAAATACTAAACTAAGATAAACATAAAACCAGAAACAAATTAGATGCAGAAAGCAAACCCCAAGTCTACAGTTGCTCCCAAAGTCCACTACCTCAATTTGGGGATGATTTGTTACCTATTCAGGTATTCCACAGATGAAGGGTACATCAAGTTGACTGTGGAGATTTAATCTGCTGCTCCTGAGGCTGCTGGGAGAGATTTCCCTTTCTCTTCTTTGTTCACACAGCTCCTGGGGTTCAGCTTTGGATTTGGCCCTGCCTCTGTGTGCAGGTTGCCTGAGGCATACAGACACACACAGAAAGAGACAAATCTCACATGGATAAGAATTCCAAATAATTTATGTTAAATTAATTTATGTTAAATTCCAAATAATTTATGTTATTCTGCTCTCAAGGAGGCTGTAACTCTCCACTCCTTAGGTGTGAGATGTGCATGACAACATTGTTACATCAGTATCCGTCCACTCCTTGTAAGAAATGCACCATACTTACCTAAGATGTCGATAAAGGGAGAAACTGTGTGTGTGGTACATAGAAAGTCTCAGTAAGATCTTTGCAACTTTTATATAAACCTAAGGCTACTCAAAACCTAAAAATGTCTTTAGAAAATACAAAAAAAAAAAACCCATACCATCAGTCATTGGAATACTATTTGGCAATAAAATGGATTAAAGTATCAATACATGCCACAACATGGTTTAACCTCAAAAATATTATGCTAAATGGAAGAAGCAGACATAAAGGTCCACATTGTATGATTCCATTTATACTAAATATACCGATAAGGCAAATCAATAGAGGCCAAAATTACATAAATGATTAATCTTATCTGGACCAAAGGAAATCAGTTCTCTGCGGCAGGTACCCAGTGTACTCAATACTTCCCTTCAAAGGGGCCCGGGGAAGGGTGGGGCTGCCAGTCTTGGGTGATCAAGACTTTCCCTCAGGAAGAGCAGGAAACAAACTGTCAAATCAGCAGCAATATTTCGAATATTTCCAGTATTTCCGTTGTGCCTCCCCAAGAGCCCAGACGCTGGGGACTTTAGAGACGCTTCGGCGGGCAGGGGAGGGGTCCACTCTGCAGACTGACGCAGCCTCCGTCCCCGTGTGCCGGACGTTGCTCAGAACCCTTAGGCTCTGTCGCCTCATCTCGCGGCCACAAATCGCCCCTGTGTGGCTGCGTGTCCGCCTGCTCATAACCTGTAGAATTCTCTGGAAACAGACGGAGGTGGGGTTTAGGGTGTGAGAGGGACCTGCCCCCATGACGGTGGGCGCTCAGGACTGGGCAGAGCCGGAGCTCTGGCTGCAGAGCAGCCCAGGCTAAGCCTCGCGACCCAGCGGGGAGCTCGGGCGAGCGCTCCCTCCAGCCCTTCCCTCGCAGTCTGAGCCGGGCCGACCTCATCCCTGGGCTGCAGGCAGAGCTGTGACTCTGGGTGACGCCAACACTGAGGCTGGAGGCTGTGCTGCCCGCTGCCCCCGGGGAGCAGGGCGGGGACCACGGTGCACCGTGCGGGGTGGGAACCACGACACAAAACCCACCAAGAGCAGGACGGGCAGCCGAACATACCGCCTCTTAGAGGCTGACACTTGTCCTGTGCTCTTCCGTTTGTAAAGCACTGTCACCTCCATGGTATCACTTGACCCACCCCACCCCACCCCCAGTGCTCTGGGGACTTCAGACTTTACATTGCCCTGTCCAGCATCACACGGAAGGTGACAGAGGCAGGATTTGAACGCAGATCCATCTGCACTGATTCCAAAGGTGGGCTCTCCCCCCCTCCCCGGAGCCACGCTGCAGTGGCGCCCTGGGATCCAGCCCCGGGCCTGCGCCGGACCCCCCGGGAGCTCCGGGCTCAGCCCTGACCGCAGCCTCTGCTTTGTCGGATGGTTTGCTGGGGAAACGAACGCCCCTTCCTCACACAGGGGCAAGGGGGGTGTCAGTGCCTGAGGGGTCTGGGACGGGGGCACACATCTGCCCCCCAAGAAGGCCCTCCTGGGGAGGAGGGGGCGGGAGGAGGACGGCCTGACCTTGGCAGACGGCTCTGTGTCATCTCTTTCAAAACACCATCTACACACCTGACATCGCTCAGCTCCAGCAGAGATGCTCAGAACAATGTAAATCGGGCAGTGATCTCACTGACATGAAAAGTGTAACGATATCATCTTAATGGTCTGAGATAAAATGCAGTCACTGGGGGAAATTTACCCTGAAGTCGTCGGGTTCCTGGGCTTGGCGGGGAAGCCCCTCACCTTCCCCGCCATCACCCTGCGCTCCTCCTCCCCGAGGCACGAGGCTGAAGGAGACTTTCTTAGTGCCCGTCCCTGGGCTGCCCGGGGCCGAGGCCCTGGCAGCTGCTGACCGCTCCTCCCTGAAGTGTGGCCTCTGGACACGTGACACCCTGGCCCTGCGCCCTCAGCTGTGGTCACATCCCTCGGTGGCCCGGCTGCCTGGCCCGCCTGGCGATCGCCTGCGCCCTCAGTGGGGCCGCCTCTGGGGACCCTGCCTTCCCTGAGGCCTGGATTGAAAATCCTCCGCAAGGCTCTTGGCCTCTGACAGTGTTGGCTTTACCTGCAGCCGCCCGGTTCCCCAAGCTGCAGCCAGGGTGCCCACTGACTTCCACCCCCTGTGTCCCTGTCCTTGGTGGACATCACACCCAGCAAAGAGCGTACAAAAAAGTGTTCAACTTTGTCATTTGGAAGTAAATTAAACAGCAACGTGTCAGCACCACAAACCATTACAATGGCTTAAAAAACCTGAAATATCAATACTAATCTCTGGCAAGGCCTCTTCTCAGCCACGTGGACCAAGCCCACATGTCCTTCCGTGACTGCTGTCCTGTCCCCCGAAGCTAGAGTCGTCCCCTGTCGGTGCCCATTTCCGGGCAGCAGCGTGCGTCACCGCCACTACTCGCTGTGCTTCCCCGCCTGGCGGGGCGCCCCCCGAGTGCAGGGGCTGGCCTGGGTCAGCCTGTGTCCCCGGACCCCCAGACCCTCCCGCAGCGTTTGCTGAATGACTGTTGGCCCAGACCAGGACCCTGCCCCCCCTTACCTCTAAGTCCTGCCCCTGTGCTCTGACCTAAGGCTCCGGAAGGGACACACAGCACCCAGGCACAGAGCACAGGGTGACGCCAACTTCTGACAGTGGCAAAGGTGTCCCAACCCAGGGTTCCCGGTGCAGAGAACGAAAGGTTGGTGTCCACAGGTTCTGACCTGGCCTGCCCCACCCCACTCCTGCAGCTCACACACACACACACACACATACACACACATGTGCACACTAACACTCACACGTACACACTCACATGCACATACATGTATACATGTACACACATGCTCACATATGGACACACAACACTCTTAAGCACACTCACAGACGTGCACACATATACACACTCACATGTACACACACGCGCACACACACATGCATACACGTACACACACATGCTCACATACACAAGCACTCACATGCTCTCTCATGTGCACACAAATGCACATGCATCTCATTCCCTCTTATCCTTTCATCTTTCAGATGAACTATAAACACTGCAATACTTTTGCAGTTCCAGGAATTATCATTTCTGAATATCCTTCATTTTTTTAGCAAATAAAGTTACATGTATTTAAAGTGTACAAGGTGATGATTTGATGGACACACACATTGTGAGTGATCACCACAATCACAGCCATCACCTCACATAGTGAACTCTTTGTTGTTTTGTCTGTGTGGTGAAAACACTTAAAATATACTGTCAGTAAATTTCAAGTATGCAATACAGTATTTATTAACTGTAATCACCAGGCTGTACATTAGGTCCTCAGAACTGATTTATCTGGTGACGGAAGTTTGTAACCTCTGACCGACGTCCCCCAGCCAGCTCCCCCTGGTCACCACGTTCCGCTCTCTATTTCTCTAAGGTTGGCTGTTTCCTTTAGATCCCACACATCAGTGATAACACACAGTACCCCCTCTCTGCCGACGGTCCCTCACGTGGCACAGGGCTCTCCAGGCTCATGCTGTCCTCACAAACGCCAAGTGAGCCTCCCGCAAATTCTGTTCAGTTCAGGCCTTTCTCCAGGTTGAGACTCAAAAGCAAGTCAGCTGCCCAGCGGGTAACTGGAGGGGGAATATCAGGGCCGTCCCCAAAGTAAACTGGGGTATCTCCCCTCTACCCACTTCCCGGTGGTTCAGGCCTTTCCCATAAAATAGGGGGGATTGAAGGAGATCAGTGGGGCCCTCCTCCCATTTCAGACATGACCCCAGGGCCCGAGCCCCTGCTCCAGCCTCAGGGCCCCCTCTGCTCCAGGTAGAGCCGGGGTCCCTACAGGACACAACCCACAGGCTGCAACTCGGCAAGAAGAGCAGAGATCCTCGGGCTGAGGGGGCCCTGCAGGGAGATGATACGGGGAGGGGGCGCCGTCAGGGAGAGGGGGGTGGGCGTGATTCCCTGAGAGTGGGGAGCAGCTTCCGGGCTTGGGGCAACCCAGTGACTGTCCCCATGAGGCAACTGAAGGCTCCTGGGTGCCCAGGAAGGTGGGCACTCCTGCCCTCCGTGGCCTCAGATTCCCCACCCACCAAGTGTGGGGTGCAGCCTAGGGTCCTTTAGTGCTGACAGAGGCATGGCTAGGCCTGGGCGTAAAAAGTTACCTGGATGGTGGGAGTTTAGGGAAAAGCCACGTAAGGAAGATGACTTCTCACAAAGCCCAGGGCAGAGAGGGCGCCCGTGAGCCTGATGGACAGGCCAGCAAGACAGAGAGACGCCAGGATCAGACTTGGCCTCCAGACAGCACCCTGCGTGGCTCTAAACGGCCCACCGTGGAGGGAAGAGTGTGTGTGATGGAGCCGTGGGAGCTGTGGCCTCCCCACCTTGGGTCCCCGGGAGGCCCTGTCCAGCCTGCCCACCCCAGGGAGGGGCTCTTGTCTGCTCTGTAGAACCCCCCCCCCAAGTCTGTCCAGGGAGGAGCAGGGTCCCTGGCCTGGGCACTGCCAGCCCTCCCAGGCCAGCCTCAACCCTGGCAGTGACCAGACACCAGAGCAAAACCCTCTAGGTCTCCAGGGCAGGTGACGGTGCGGCCCAGAGTCACGACGGCCATCGCTCTGCCCTCGGTCGGGAGGGGGCAGGGGTGTAGCCAGGGCACAGAGGAGCACCGCGTGGTGGCCAGAGGCATGGGCTTAGGGCTCTCCGCCCTGGGCTCAAAGCCTGCTTGGTCACCTACCAGCAGCCTCCCCTGGGGCCAGGCCCGGAAACCTGCTCAGCTCTGCGCCGTGAGGTTGGAGCTCTGGGGTCCCCCCGGGGGCAGGGCGCAGAGACCCGCACAGGCGGAGTGGGAGCAAGGCCCGGGTGTGGCTCTAACGGCAGCCTTCGGGGTGTGAGGCACACGCTCTCTACGACAAATATTAATAGCACGTGGCATGGCACCCCTTCTCATGCACGGAAAAGAAGGACAGAATTCTCCGTTCAGTAAGATTACTTCTCAGCTTCTGAACTGTGAACATGGGAATTTAGTTCCCCTTTTAGACAAAAGGGAAAACCACATGCAACCCCTTCTCGGAGTCAGAGCTTCCAGGGTCTCTAACCAGAGCCCACGCTGGAATCACTTGACCCCCAGGCAGCCTCTGTCCACACGCTTCCAGGGCGTTTCCTACGAGGCCTTCCCCGGGGGCTCACAACCCGCCGGAACCACGCATCGGGCTCTTTCCTCAGCTTCCCCGTTAACTCCTCACCCTCTCCACCGTCACTGGCCTGGGGGAAAACTGGCTTTCTGCTCCGTGAGTCTTAAGCCAAAAATAAAACATTTTCCTCCACCCAGCCCCCAAACTCCACTCCACCTCCCAGCCTTGGAGAAACTGTGACCCGGGAGAGGGTTTCCTTCTCAGAAGAGAGGCCATCCTTTGTCCATGAATGTGAATAACAGAGGTTAAATTTGCAAATTCAAGTTCAGGTTGAACCTGCTGTGAAACGGCACCTGCATTTCTTCCAGATGCAGTTAAACAAAAGCACTAAGGAAAAAAAAAAAAGAAAAGCCATGAAGAACCTAGTGGCAAGACGGGAATAAAGACACAGACCTACTAGAGAATGGACTTGAGGATATGGGGAGGGGGTGGGGTGAGATGTGACAGGGTAAGAGAGTGTCATGGACATATATACACTACCAAATGTAAAATAGGTAGCTAGTGGGAAGCAGCCGCATAGCACAGGGAGATCAGCTCGGTGCTTTGTGACCACCTAGAGGGGTGGGATGGGGAGGGTGGGAGGGAGGGAGATGCAAGAGGGAAGAGATATGGGAACATATTGTATTTGTATAACTGATTCACTTTGTTATAAAGCAGAAGCTAACACACCATTGTAAGGCAATTATACTTCAATAAAGATGTTAAAAAAAATAAAAATAAATAAAAATAAATAAAAAATAAAAAAACAAAAGCACAGGGTCCTGGAGCAGAACTCAGCCTGCACGTTGGGTCTGCCCGCCGCCCTGCTGTCCTCAGCAGTCTGTGTCCAGTACGCTGACCCCTGCTCCTTCCTAAGCCCCTTTGCGTGCCGGGCTTTGGTGTGGATTAGCTCCAGGACAGTCGAGGACGGTGGGGGGATCGGGGGCAGGGACGGGGGCCACAGCAGGGCCATCAGGGCAGAGGCCCTCGGGGTCTCGGGGTGGCAGAGGCGGCTCCTGATCTCGGTGCAGGGGGACCTTCTGTAGAGTTTGTAAAATTAGGTCCTTGGCCCCAGCCAGGGAGATGTTGACTCAGTCACTCCGGGGCTGATGACCAGTATCTGTGGTCAACAAAAACGTTCACATGTGATTCTACCGCAGAGCAGGGCATGAAAACCCTGGGTGAGATCACGGGACAGTCATTGTCTCTAGAAAGTGAGTCAATGAGCCATGTTCTACAGACAGGTGTGCTGGTGACACCGGGGCTTATTTAATAGCACCAACTTTTCCTCGTTCACACGCTCGTTGTTTGAAGCAGGCCTGAACCCGGGACGCCAAAGTGTGCATCTCCTGGTGTCATTTCAGATACAAATCATACAGGCACGGGATGTCGGGATGCCAGGAAGTCTTACGGACCCTCGGGGTAACTCCTGTCCCTTTAGTTCGCGAATGTCATCTCCAGTAGCTCCTCCAATTCATCTCCCACACTCTCCTGGAGTTGCTTCAGTGAACCATGTGACCAGCAGTTGACCGAGCCTCTCTGGGAAGAAGCGTAGGTTCCACAGAAGCGTAGGTCCGCGGCCTGTTCCTGCCGAGCGACCAGACTCTGCCCCACAGAGCCTCCTCCAGCTGCCCTCCTCCTGGTCAAGGCCGCTCCCACGAACGCACTGCAGCCAGAACAGACTTTACTTTGACCCCAGTCCCCTCTTCTTTTGAGGGCACGACCTGTAAGCCCTCCCCCAGCAGGGACGGGAGCAAGACCTGCCCGGGAAGCCAGGTGACGGGGCCCCAAGGTGCAGACAGAGGACAACTCTGAGGGGTCTCCCTGTCCCCAAGCCTCAGAGAACCTGCGAGAGAGCCAACGGTGTCCGCAAAACCCCTGGAAAAGTCACTCACGAGCTCCCAGCCCGAGGCTCAGCTCCTAAGGGCCAATGAGGCAGCAGGAGGGGAGGATGGATGGGGTGAGGGGCCCGCCACCCCACGGCACTGGGACCACGATGTCAGGACAGGATGAGGTCCCCAGGGGAGCCGACTGGCCCTTCTCCCCCCCAACAGCCACAGGGGAGGGGTCCCCTCGGGCGGAACCCGTGTCAACCTGCGTTTTCCTCACCAGTCTGAGCCCCAGGGATGCCCTTCTGGGTGGGCAGCCTGCAGGCCTTTCTCACCGAAGATGAACCGAAACGTTTGGGAGCTGCTCAGTTATCCACACAGCCTGTTCATCTGCTTCTGTGGCTGCAGATCCGTGGCCCGTGGCCCGTGGCCCAGACATGGGCAGCGGACGGTCGTCTGTCCCTCCTCCCGGCTCAGGAGAAAGTCCTTCTCATAAGGAGAAAGTCCTCTCGCCTTCCGTGGATGTTCTCCAGATGAGGAAACCTCGCAAGCTGCCTCGACGCCCTTCCCCAGGGACTTGGTCAGCCCTTATTTCGGAGCACTGTTTATTATCTAACTTAAATATATCTTGTTGAAATTAAAACTTTGGTTTTTTTCCCCTTAAGTTTCATCCTCCATGAAGTCTGAAAACAGGGGCAGTGTCTAGGACACACTTGGCCAGGGCGGGGAAGGGAGGGGGGCACAGCTGTGTGTGTCGGGGGGGTAATGTGGTGCTGGGGTCACGGGCAGGCTGGCATCAGACGGCCACGGCCGTTGTGTGCTGGGAGCCTCAGCAAAGCTACGAAACCACAGGGCTGCACGGCGGGGAAGGGAAGGAATCCGGCGGTCCCTCCTCCATAACCTGGGTGAGCTCTGTGCACTCGGGTCCCCTTGGTTTGTGAGATGCTGTTTACAGCGGGGAAGGAGAGGGATCTCCTGGGCCGGGGGAATGAAGGTGCTGGGTGCCCACGTCGTACCTGATGTATTTGAATTCAGGAGCCCCCCCGAGCCCTGCTCCAGGATGCAGCAGCACCTCCGCCTCCCCTGCTGCTCTTGTTGCCGTATCCAAGCCCCCAGGGCCCTCTCAGACACCTTCCACAATCGTCCAACTCCCCACTGTACATACCAGCCAGATCCTGCAACTCATTCGGCAGTTAGGAGACTGCCTCTCCTAGAAAGAAATATACATCCTGGCTTAGGAGATAAGCACTGAAGAAAAACAGCTTTATCTTCACAGGCACTTAGATGCTGTGTGCCTGTTAACGATCTTTTTGCAAGGCCTCAAATGCCACAGTAAATGTCAGCCAAGACCACATTTTGTGTGCATGTGAATCTTCTTTTTTCCTTTTTTGTTTCTTTTTTATTATTAAAGTATAATTGATTTACAATGCTGTGCTACTTTCAGATGTACAGCAAAGTGAGTCAGTTATAGAAACATATATATATTCTTTTTCAAATTCTTTTCCATTATGGTTTATCACAGGATATTGAATATAGTTCCCTGTGCTATACAGTAGGACCTCGCTGTTAATCTGCTTTATGTATAGTAGTGTGTATATGTTAATCCCAAACTCCTAATTCATCTCCCCCCTGCTTTCCCTTTTAGTAACCATAAATCTGTTCTTTATGCTTGTCTGTTTCTATTTCATAGATAAGTTCATTTGTGCCATGTTTTAGATTCTACATATAAGTGATATCATACGGTATTTGTCTTTCTCTTTCTAACTTACTTCACTCAGTATGATATTCTCTAGTTGCATCCACTTTGCTGCATATGGCATTATTTCATTCTTTTTTATGGCTGAGTAATATTCCATTGTATATATGTACCACATCTTTATCCATTCATCTGTCAATGGACACTTAGGCTGCTTCTATCCCAAGACCATATTTTCCTATTTATTGCCGCCCACATGTGAATCAGGGACCATCACTATTCATATCTCAACTCAACTTCTAACTTCACCTCATCCCAATACAAAAGCCTTAGAAATTTTATGCCAATGGATACGAGGGATTATCCGACCCCACTCACTGACAGCACTGCGGTTCCTAAAATCTCATTTTAGAATTTGACTTTGAGGGCCAGTCCTGGTAACCCACTGTCAAATTTGGTCACTTTAGATTGTGTGGTACTGAGGACTTCGGCTTCTGGGAAGATGGAGAAATAGAAAAGATGATCCTAAAATTCATATGGAAAATCAAGGTACCCAGAATAGCCAAAAGAATCTTGAAAAAGAATAACAAAGTTAGAGGACTCACACATCACATTTTCAAAACTTATTACCAACAATGGTAATCAATATTGTGTGGTATTGGTCTTAAGGTATTAATCAATGGAATAGAACTGAGAGTCCCCAGAGAAGCCCATACATTTATGGACAATTGATTTTCAACAAGAATTGCAAGACAATTCAATGGACAAAGAACATTTTTTCAACAAAAGCTGCTGGTAGAGTTAGATTTCCATACATGAGAGACTGAATTTAGACCCTCACCTCACACCACATGCAAAAATTACCACAAAATAGACAAAACAACGAAGCATAAGAGTTAAAACTAAAATAATCTCTCAGAAGAAAACATAGTAAAGTTTTGTCACGTTAGATGAAGCCATGGTTTCTTGAACGTGGCATCTAAACCACGTACAACCAAAGAAAACACAGAAAAGATGGGCTTCATCACAATTGAAAACCTTTATACATAAAAGACACTACCAAAAAAGTGAATTCTCTGAAAACTACGGATAGAAGGTAAATTTCTCAATGTAATAAAGATTATCTACAGAAAATCTACAGCATTATATTTAATGAATAAAGAATAAATGTTTTCCCTCTTTTATGTGGTAAAAGAATGTCCATTCCTGCAATTCTTTTTCAACATAATGCTAGAAGTTTTAGTCTGCATCATAAGGCAATAAAAGGAAATGAAAGGCATGCAGATTAGAAATAAATACATAAAGGATCAAAATAATAAATAAATATATACATAAAGTGCCCCTATTTGCAGATTACATGACGCCTATGTAGAAAATTTCTAGGGATGTACAAAAAAAAAAAGTCTAGTACTAATAAGTGAGTAAAACAACATTGTAACATACAAGATAAACCTACAAAACTCAGTCATGTCTATATGCTAGGAAGGAACACATGGATACCAGAATTAAAATTACAGTGCCATTTGTAATCACTCAAAATAATGTGAAATACTCATCTGTAAATCTAACAAAACATATACAGGACTTGTACGCTGAAAAATACAAAATCCTCATCAAAGAAATAAGAGGAGCTCTAAATAAATGGAGAGACATGCCATGTTCACGAGTTAGAAAGGGTAGAAGACTCATCATAGTAAATATGTCAATTCTCTCCCAAACTGGTAGGCAGGTTTAAGGCAATTCTTATCAAAATCCCAGCAAGATTTTTTTCTATACAAGCAACATCGTTCTGAAATTTAGCTAGAAAAGCAAAAACAATTTTGAAAAAGAAGAAGACGGTAGAAGAATCACTTTCCCATAGTTCAGAATGTACTAGATAACTATAGTCATCAAGATTGCCTGGTGCTGGTGGAGAAACAACACACAGATTGAAGGAACAGAAAAGGGAGCCCAGAAATGAATCTCTTTAATATGTCCAGTTGGTTTTGATCAAGGGGCAAAAGGAATTCAATGAAAGAAGGAAAGTCTTTTCAACAAATGGCACTGGATTTATAAAATAGATAACTAATAAGAACCTACTGTATAGCACAGGGAACTCTACGCAACACTCTGTAATGACCTATATGGGAAAAGAATCTAAAAAAACAGTGGATAGGGCTTCCCTGGCAGTGCAGTGGTTGAGAATCTGCCTGCCAATGCAGGGGACACAGGTTCGAGCCCTGGTCTAGGAAGATCCCACATGCCGTGGAGCAACTGGGCCCGTGAGCCACAACTACTGAGCCTGCACGTCTGGAGCCTGTGCTCCGCAACAAGAGGGGCCGTGATGGTGAGAGGCTGCACACCGCGATGAAGAGTGGCCCCCGCTTGCCGCAACTGGAGAAAGCCCTCGCACAGAAACGAAGACCCAACACAGCCAAAAATAAAAAATAAATAAATAAATAAATAAAATAAAAAAATAAAAAACAGTGGATATATGTATAACTGATTCACTTTGCTGTACACCTGAAACTAACACAACATTGTAAATCAACCATACTCCAATAAAAATGAATTTTTAAAAAATGGTGCTGAAGCCATTGGACTGCTTCCCCACACAGCGGCTCTCAGTGAACATTACCCCCCACTCTGCTCCCCAAGCCCACCCTTCTCCCCTACTGCCTCTCAGCACCACCCCCTCCTCATTACCAAACCAAACTCGCATCCCCTCACCCACACACAGTAAAGCTGATCTACTGACCCCAGGTTATGGAAGGAAAATGCAGCATTTACTGCAGGGTGTCCAACAAGGGGCCAAGCAAGGAGAATGGACAGCTCGTGCTCAAACCACCCAAACTCCCCAGTGGCTTTCAGGCAAAGGTTTTTAAAGACAGTGTGAGGGAGAGGGTCGTGGGGTGCATGGCCAGCTTGTGGACCTTCTTCTGATTGGGTGGTGGTGAGGTAACAAGGTGATGTTTCGAGAATCTCAAGTATCAGTTTTCTGGTGCCAACCGGTCTGGGGTCTGCGGTGGTCAGCTTGCAGTTAACTTCTTCCACCTGGAGGGGGTTTTAGTGTCTGCAAGACAATTCAAGGACATGGCTCAGAATATTATCTGTAGCCCCTGAGGAGGAAGTAAATGTGCTTGACTTTGTTTAATGGCTAAACTATTATTATTTTGTCTTGCTTGACTGTTTTCCTTTGTTTTCGCATTTTCTCACCTCTCTGTTTAAATTTGCTCTTTGGAACGTGGGGAAAGCCTAGGAGACTAAAGCTTTTCTACAAACAAGAGGCGGAGACAGGGGGTGGGGGAGGGGTTCTGTCACGGAGATCAGGCCTCAGCGAGGGCTCCCCGCCTCCTCCCAGCCCTGGTCTCCCGTCCCAGCCTCCCTCCCGGCCCAGAGTCCAGGGACCCGTCACCGTGGCCCTGCGTCTCCCGGGGACCTGAGCCGGCAGCAGCGGGACGGCGGGCCGCCAGGGCCCCCTCTACACCCCGTCCTCTGAAGGTCAGAGCTGCTCTGGGCAGGAGGGGGGACTCGGGCTGGGCTCTCCCTGCGAGGCGCTGGCGGTCCTGGTGGGTGAAGCGTTCCTGCCGGGCTGGGGTTGAGGTCGGGATCCCCACATCCCTGCCCGCACCCTGAGACTCATCCCTCCTGGGGGCTGCTCGTCCGGCCCATATGGGATCATTACACAGAGCAGGACCGAAAGCCCCGTTTCTACAGAAGGAGGCTAGTTTGCTTAGCTCCACGCGTGGTTGTTAATTAGAACAAATAGCCTGAGACACACAATAAAATAAAAAATTGATGATTCAGTGACAGCTAATCGTTTGCAAAAAACAACAGATGCTCTTACAATGAAGATATATTTCATGGTTTTTTTTAAAGCACATTTAACTAACTGAATAATGCATTATAATGATCATGCTGATATTCCTAAATATGTTCTTAAGAATTTATAATAAAATTTCTCCTCTGAGGATACCAAGGAGTTTTACTTAATTGGTGACGATGTTAAAGCAGGAGTGGGTGCTGGCTTTTTACACAGGCCCACGGCCAGGCTCCAGACAGTTCAGATGCAGGAAGATGCCCCCCGGTGGGAGGGTTGGGGGGCCCTCAGTGAGGGGACACAGGCCGCAGAAACAGACCAGGGTGAGGGCACATATACATGAGAAGGATGATGGGTGGTCTGGGCGGGCGGGGTGACCAGCCGTTCCCTGGCCCTGGAGGACAGAACAGCAGGCTGTGGGTACAGGCGGCTGAGAAGGGGTCTTCCTGACCCCAAGAAGACCTCGTGCAGCACGGAGACGGGGGGCGGGCAGGGAGAGAGGCAGATCCTGCCAAGCTGAGGCCCAACCAGGACCTGGTAGAGGGGAGGGGCCAGAGGGGAGGAGAGGGCATCGCGGCTGGTCTGTCTCAGGCCCTGGAGGAGGGGTGGGACTTCCCAGCTGTCAGGAGCAGCTGGAAACACAAACTAACCGCCCCTTGCAGCCGCAGGAAAGAGGACGAGGCAACTTCCAAGCAGGGTCCAGATCGACCAAGCGACTGTCTGCCGGGGGACACAGGACGCCTGCGTCTTCCAACCCGGGTGTCGGGCGGGGACCGCTCCAAGGAGCGGCCAGGAGCTGTGACTGGCCCGTCAGGGACCCTGCCGGTGTCTGGGGTCTGGACACGGCGCTCAGGGGCAAGTTCATTACAGAACATCACTCGATCCAGAAGCGATGTTAATTCTGTTAATTTTGTGATGACTTAATTGTAACTAATTAAAGACAGGAGTTCAGTTCTGGTCATTTTACAGATGAAAATCTGACTCCATGACTGTCCAAAATCTCCCCATTTCTTCAAGTGTAAATCAAATCCCTGCCGTTGCCCCAGCCCCACGTCGCCTGGCCTGGGCCGTCGCCTGTTGCTCTGCTGGGACAGAGGCTGACAACGGGCCAGCCCTCACCCCCACCGTGTGCCCGTCACTCGAGCCTACACCGGTGGTGGCCTCTGAGTCCTCAGCGGGCCAACGCGGCTGCAGATAGCTGGCGAGACACCCTCGGCAGCAAAATCCGCACATTCTTGAACGGAGGTATCGAGTTGGCTCAGATTTCCCGTTTCTGGGCAAAGATACCAAACTTGCACAGCCAAGAACGCATGGATTTATGTGGAACTGCTTCTTGACAGTGAAAGATGCATTTTAGTGTAACATCTTGAAGCTCTGATTCACACAGACGCAGGGACGGGGGCGGCGGCTGGGCCGTGAGGTGTCTCCAGGCATTGTGAGATTCCCAAGGGCTTGGCCGTCCCAGCTGGAGGCTCAGCTGAACCAGGAGAAGCCAGGGTGGGGAGCGGAGGAAAGAGTAAGGGCTCAGACTGGGAGGCTGACACCACCAATCCCGGTTCCGAGGCTCAGAGAGGTGAGGTCACTGGCCAGAGGTCACGCGTGTGCAGCACACGGCTGAGACGCCACGCCTGGATAGGAGTCGCCAGAAGTCCGGACGGCAGCTCCTGTGGGGCAGGGGTGGTGACCGTGTGAAGCCAGCACCCTCTGACTCCGGGGTCTGGAAAAGGGGTCCCTCCCCAGGGCACAGGCCAAGGGGAGTTTTGCTGGCGTTTATGCTGATTTCATTATAGAGATTTTCAAACATGCAGGAAAGTAGAAAGAATACTAAACAATAGTCACTGTAAGTCTTAGGTACCCATCCTCAGCTTCAAATTATCTACTCGTGTTCATCTTATTTCACACCCTCCTCACTCCCCACCACCTCAGAGATTTTAAAGCAAACCACAGGCCTTATGATAATTTTACCTGGAAGGACTTCAGTATGCGTTTGTAATAACCACAGGCCTTATGATAATTTTACCTGGAAGGACTTCAGTATGCGTTTGTAATAATAAACATGTTTAGCCCATAGCTGCAATGCTACAATTCTATCTAACAAGATTTCTAACAATTCTATAATATCAACTAATACTTGGTTCAAATTCTGTGATTTTCTCCAAAGAAGGCATCTTCCTGTTGGCACGTTTAAGTCAAGATACACACGTGGTTTGCACAGCAGTTGTTTCCCTTAAATCTGTCACGTTTCCCCTCATCCCTCTTCCCAGGTCATTTATTTTGCTGGAGAAACTGGGTTATTTATTCCTGTAAAATGTCCACTTTCTATACTTAGCTAAGTGGACTATTGAACTTAAATGTAACCCAGAGCTTAGATATAAAGGCTTGATTAGGTTCTCATTTTGTTTTGCAGGAATATTTGGTAGGAGGCACTGCATTCTTGTTGCTTTGTGTCTGATTTTGTCCTTTGATGCATCGAGATGGGCTTTTAGATGACAGCAAAGTCCCACATGCTCCCATCCAAGCCCGTCTTCACTTGACAGGAGGAGGCCGTGAGTAGAGGGACCAAGTCAGCGACCCGCCCGGGGCACTCAGCCGGCACAGGACAGAGCTGGAGTCTGAGCCCAAGGCAGTCTCACTCCAAAGCCCAGTTCTCTGCCCACTGTGGGGTTTGGTGCTTCGGGTACGAGAAGGCACCTCACGCAGTGACTCTGGGTAACAGAAGGGAAGGGAGTTACAGAGAGTGCCCCACAGCCTGGGCCCCGAAGGAGCAAACCCAGAGATCTGTCCACGGCCTCCCTGGGAAAGGTGGTCTGCGGACAGGAGCTCCCCAGCATGGCAGGTGCCTGTGCCTGTGTGCATGTGTGTGTGTGAGTGTGTGTGTCTGGCGTGCTGTGTGTTGGCAGTGGGTGGGTGGGAGGACCACCCCCTTCACGCACGTGCTCACGGAGTGCGGTAGGACTGCTGAGGGTCACTAGGGTCCATTGATGGGGCAGCTACTGGCCGCCTGCAGGTGACCAGCCTGGGGGGGCAGGCCGCACCATGGAGGAGAAGGATCCACATCTCAGCCAAGTGTGGACCCATTAGGCCAACAAGACGCCACGGCCAACCTGTGGGGAAGCTCTGGTTTGGGGTTAGCGCCCAAGTCCGAGCAGGGTTCCAGCTAGACAGGAGAGGCGGGAGCCAGGAGCCTAGTGACAGGGAGCCCAGAAACTTCACCCCAGCCCCAGAACGGCTGCAGCTCTCACTGTAGTCTCCTGTGCTGCAAAATGTGGAATCAGAAAACCTGGATTTGTGTCTCGTCTTTAGCATTTGCTAACCTCACAATGGTCGTTTAAACTCAATGGGCCTCAGTTCTCTGCTTCCATAATGAGGACAGTCCCTCTGGGATTCTTTCAGGAAATAATCACGGAACAGCTCTTAGGTCCCAGAACCTGCACCGGGAATTGTGGGAGAAGTTGTGACGGTCAGTCGTGGTCCCTGAGCTCAAGGGATGCAGATGAGGGGTTTTGGGAGAAGCTTAAAGAAGAAAATACACTAAGACTGGTTTATAAACCGATGCACAGCACCACCCAGGACACACCACCTACGGGGGCAGTGGGGCGGGTGGACCCTGTCCCCAAGCCTAGATGCTGTGACGGAGACAAGCCACACGCGAGCTGAGGGTAAATGCGCCACAGCAAAGGTCCACACAGAGCAGCCAGGCTTGGAGGTCTGTATTCAGAACGGGCGGGGGGAGCCCGGAGGGCCTGCAGAGCCTCCAGGCAGCTGAGGTCCCTGTGCCCGAGGGGAGCGGGCAGGGAGAGGGCTGATGAGGGGGAGGCAAGTGTCCGGGGGCGGCTGGGGGCGGGGCCTGGGCTGCACGAAGGGCGTGGCTGCCAGGGCTGTGCCCTGAGGCCACCTGAGGGCCTCCCAGTCCTCGGGGTGTGTCCCCGTGGGAAGGGCCTCCCCGGGGCCCATGGGCTGTGGTGTGCATTTGGATACCCGGGCTGCCCGCCAGGACACGCGAGGAGAGGCTTTCTGACGATGGGAGGAGCCCAGGGGCAGCTGCGAGGCAGCCCACAGGGAGGAGGAGAGCTCAGTTCCGCCCCAGAAGCTCCAGACCAGGGAGAAGGAAGCCGTGGATCGCACATCACACGCGCCACCCAGACAGCTGAGGACGGCCGTGGTCCCTCGGGAGACAGCTGGGCCCCAGGGGATGGGAGCCCCGGACCCCCACCTCCCGCCCACCGTCCTGGAGAGGGTCTCGGCTCCCAGGATTAGCCTGGGGACTCCACCGAGGGGTCCCTGGCAGGGTCCTGAGCCTGGGCTGTCGCGAAGTCCCCCATCTGTGCCGTGTGGCTGGAACACGATGACACCCACAGCCTGACACACAGGGTCAGCCCCCTGTCCCCACGCCGGTTGAAGGAGGGAAGGGGAGACCGTCTGGGTTTGGAAACTTGTCCAGCCTAAGGGTCCCTCTCTTGTTCCATCTCCCAGTGGAGTTGGGACCTCGAAGCAGGAAGACCCACCGTTCCTCCCCTTCTGTGACTTTGCACGGATCCCATAGTGACTGCTCTGAACTTCAGTTTCCATAACGTGGACTCAGATGTTAGTTATGAGACTCGATGAGGTGATGAGGGTGCAAACTTCCTGTAACTTTGAAAGGCCTGTGTGAACATTACTGTTAGGGTGATAATTATGATCCGTAAACTCCTGTCGTTTCTCCTCTGGCAGAGGAGGTGCCTGAGGCTGCCCCGGTCCATCTGCTGGCCTCAGAGCACACCCGCAGCCGGAGCGGGACAAGGCCTCCGTCAGGACCACACAGCAAGGCACCAAGTGCAGCAGGTTGGCTGTGGTGACAGCTGAGACACACAGGAGTCCATGGGATGGGGTGGGCAGGGCTGAGAAATCCAAGGGGGGCAGAGAGGGCCATAGGCTGGGGGGTCAGGAAGGCCCTGTGTCAGCAGGGAAACGCCTGGGGGACGGGGTGGGAGGGGGCCAAGCGGGGGTCCGGGAGGCTGTGAGCGGGGCACGCAGAGTGCTCTCACCCAGAGGGGACCCCGCTCACCCCAGCCCAGCTGTGCCCCGTGAGAGGCTACACGCTCCGTCGCGGGTCCCGGCTCCTCCCGCCCGCACCCCACCTGCCGCTTCGGGGACCGGCCTCCCTCTTAGCCTCATAGGCTTATGCAAATGTATTTCTTACATTCAGAGTCCAGACCCAAGAAAGGTCGAACGGTAAATAATTTTGCCTCTGAAGCTTCCTCTAAAGGCCGGAGCACGAAGGCTCCTTCTAAGGAATCAGCACGTTGTAGAGAGGAGTCACGGGTCAGTCACAGGGCGGCCGGCGCGAGGCCGCGCAGCTCGGTCAGGGGGCTCTGCTCCGGGTGAGGCAAGGGCTACGCACTGCGACCCCAGCTCCGCGACCTTCCGGAAAAGGCAAAGCTGTGGAGACGGTAGGAAGATGGGTGGTTGCCAGGCATCGGGAGAGGGAGGGATGAGTGGGTGGAGTGGAGGATTTTCAGGGCAGCAAAACTGCTCTGGGTGATACTGAAAGGATGGGTACCTGTCATTATGCTTTTGTCCAAACCCACAGAACATGCAACACCAAGAGTGAACCCTAAGGTCAACTTTTAAAAAAGAAGCACATTATTAGAACCGCTCATTTTCTAATAATAATAATAATAGTAATAGTAGTAGTAGTAGTATTGATACCAGGCCCTGAGACCCCAGCCTAGCCTCTGCCAGAGAGGCAGAGTCAGAAAGTCCCCCAGACCTGTGACCGCTGACCCAAAACAGTATGAAAAAGCAAATCCACTAGACCCACGGTGGAGAAAGTCAATAATAAAATGGAAAATAAAGAAAACAAGGGAAAAGAAGCACGAGAGAGAAGATCAAAGTCAGTCTTACAAATAATGAAATGAACATCTCTAAAACCCAATCTAGGGGGTTCTGGGGTCTGCAGGCTTTGCTGCCGGCAGCTCAAGGATGACCCTCCCTCTGGTCTCGGGAGGCCTGGGGGGCGCGGAGCCCTGCCCTGCCCGGGCCCTGCTGGTGACCCGGGGCCCTGCCAGAGCCTCGGAGACGCCGGAGTGTTTGTCGACAGTCTCCTCTCCTCTGCGTCTCTCACCGGCTCAGGACTCGGGGCTGCTCTGCTGGTTCCCTGGTGACCACGAGTTCGTCCACCTGGCAGAGAGGAGGCTGAGGGTGGAGCCGAGGGCACGGAGGTCCGGCCAGGGCCCCCTCGCTGCCGTCTCAGGAAGGGCAGACCCACCTGACGTGATCCTCCCGGGGGCTGCACAGCCGGAGGGGTGCCTGCGTGTTGTGAGGCAGAGACGCTGTGCCAGGCTGGTCAGGAGCGGGGGGCACAGGGCCGCCTTCAGCCAGATGCCCCCATGTGTGTCCCGGCAGGCAGAAGGCTACACGTTCAGGGCCCCCCCAGCGGGCAGCCGTCGGGGATCAACCGTGGCCCCGACGCTCACGTCAGCTGAGGGCACCAAGTCCCACTACAGAATCGGGCGGCACCGTTAGCCAGCCCAGGTGGGAAACAGCCAAAGAGCCCAAGTGAGGGTGAGTCAGAGCTGCCTGGTGCAGACAAGAGCCTCTGCGGAATTCAGGGACCCGGGCCGTAAACCCCCTCCTCCCAACCACCTGTCTGCGGGGGCCATGGGAGGCCCCACAACCCCGCACAGCTCGAAGCTTCTGTAGGTGTGTACGTGGGGCTCAGATAAGACAGGAAATCAGAAAGCGTTTCAGAAAAGCAGAAGCAGTAATAAATTTGAAGTCCGTAAGAGAGACACAGACCTTAGGCTTCTGGTCCGAAGATGAGGCTGAAAGGAAAAGTAAACCCCCAGGAAAGGTGACAGGTGACACTTCAATGTGCAAATGGCATCTGCAGCGTCCAGGACTGAGCCGTGGGGGTGAGGCCGGGGCTGTCAGCACCTCAGAGAACCTTGATCTTCTCTGCATGGAAGGGGTCGGCAGCTCCACGCGATTTCTGGAAGAGGCAGGAGGGAAGCAACTAAGATATCGACCAGTGGGGTTTGGCTCAAAACCAGAAAAAACTTCAAGGAAGGAAGGACAGCAGAGGTCACGCTGCAGAAGGTGACAGAGGAGCGCGAAGGACAAGTGACGTCGGGGCTTCTGAGACGTGCCCGGAGCGTGGAGGCGCCCCCCGTAACGAGAACAGATGCTGACACTCACTGAGCCCTTACGCCATATGGACACCACCCATTATGTCCCGTCACAGCTCCACTGTGACCCCGTTTTATAGACGGGCCTTGAAGACGCTGCGTAACTCTCCAGAGTGGGTGTGCGGACGGCTGGCCCAGTTCTCAGCCTCGGGGGGGTCACGTGGGGGTACCGAAGCTAAAACCTCAGCATCCGTGGGCAGAGGAGAGAGCAGGAAAGGCAGCCAGTCACGGTCACGGGCACCAGAGACCAGGGCCCCCGATGCCGCCAAGGCTCCTGAGGGCGCAGCCGCCAATCCCTCCCCCACCCCTGAGGCCAAGGCATGAAGTGTCCTCAGAAGGGCCAGGGGCCTGTCCATTTGGCTCACGGTGGACAGCTCACCCATGCACCCAGCAAGTGCTCAGCACGTAACAGCACCCAGCAAAGCTCAGCAGAAGGATGGCAGAGCCTCCCAGTTTATTTGGGTATTTATTTTATCACAGTAAGAACACTTACCGTGAGATCTTCCCTCTTCACACACTCAGCAATGCGCCGTGTAATACTGTTGACCGTAAGCACTGTCTTGTAGAGTGTATTCATCCTGCATAACTGACACCTCAGGCCTGTTGCCTGGGTAGTTCCCTGCCCCCAGTTCCTGGCAGACACCATTCTGCTCTGTCTCCATGACTTGAGTGCTCTGAGTGCCTCAGACAAGCAGAATCAGGCGGTATCTGTCTTTCTGTTATTGGCTTATTTCACTTAGCATAATATCCTGCAGGTTCATCTATGTTACAGCAAATGACAGGACTTCCTTCCTTTTTCAGGCTCACTAATGTTCCACTGTGTACATACACCACATCTTCTTTATCCATTCATCCATCAGTGGACACTTAGGTTGTTTCCACATCTTGGCTACTGTGAATAATGCTGCAATAAACATGAGACTGCAAATATCTATTTGAGATTCTAATTTCAATTCTTTTAGATAAATACCCAGAAGCGGAACTGCTGGATCATATGGCAGTTCTATTTTCAATTTTCTGAGGAACCTGCATCCTGTTTCCCACAATGGCTGCACCAACTTACATTCCCACCAACAGTACACAAGTTTCCCTTTCCTCCACATTCTCTCCAACGCTTGCTATTTGTTGTCTTTGATGACGGGCATTCTGACAGGTGTGAGGGATAGCTTCTTGTGGTTTTGATTTGCATTTCCCTGGTGATTAGTGACACTGGACATCTTTTCATGTGCTTATTGGCCATTTGTGTGTCTTCTTTGGAGAAATGTCTACTCAAGTCTTTTACCAGTTTTTTAATCAGGTTACGTGTGTTTTGCTGTAAGATTTGAAATGAGAACCAGCGGCATTGAATGACTGCTCAGGGTCACACAACTTCGAGGGCAGAGCAGGGAAATCCTGGGCCCACTACACCACGTCAGGCTGACTCTGGGCTCTGTCAGTTTCCCTGGACCAGACAGCCTGCCGGCCTCTTGTGATTGAAAGCAAACAAGAAAACTACCCTCAGTCCTTCTCTCTCTCAGTGGCAGCACGGCAGGAAGCAACTCCCGTGAAATAAAGTAAAATAAAATAAATAAAAACGCCGGAGGGCAGAGACATTTCAATGACAGCGTGCTTGCCTTGTTGCTTCCTGTCATCCAAACTGGACACTGTCTGTTGACCAGCACCCAGAAGTAGTCGCAGGCCCCTGTCGGGTGTCTGGACTTTCCTCTGAGGGTGTGGAGCTGCTGGAGAGCCAGGCGCAGGAGGGACAGGAGACAGGTGAGGCCTGGCAGGTAGGGGGTCTGCTCAGGTGACCAGCCACCCTGGTGGTCCAGGGCTTTCCTGGTTTTAACACTGAAAATTCTGCCTCCTGGCCAACACTTCCTCTGCACGTGAAGTCCTGGTCTGGGGGAGATGGATACAAAAGTTTAGGGAAAAGATACAAAACTCATACAGCAGCCCCCAAAATAGGGCTAGAAGCAACGGTTTTCCGTGTGAAGTGGATTTGGTGCAGATTAGCTGTCTGGCAGTCACTGTCACTCCCCAGAGAGGCTGGAATGAGATCGCAGCTCACGTGTCGTCACGGGCGTGTGTGACCCCCCCCCCCGCCCCAAGACACGGGACCCGCGCATGCAGTTGTGTGCGAGGGCGACACCCTCCCTGAAGTGGCCTGGGGACTGACGGTCACACTACGGGTGAAGAACGTGCCAATTTAATTTTGAACATGGTGACTACCGTGACCACAATCCTAGGAGTTCAGATAATGAAAATGAAAACAATTATGACACCAACACCCGTATGACCCAGACGGCACGGCAAACGGAGGCTCAAATACGGTGTCGCTCTAATGACAGATGAATAGACACACAGCTAGATTGGGGGGGCAGGTCACCAAAGCAGAGTTGCCCCACACAATACACAGAAAAAGATAGCGTGATTGGGGACTGGGCATGGGGAGGGGACGAGAGGCACACAAGTCCAGGCTGAGACCAGCAAGGGCTTCCACATCAAGTAAAAGTTTTCATCTCCCAGAAAGATACCGAAGCTCAGCGGTGAGCAGTGGCGGTGGTATAGCCTGGACCCGAGGCCTGAAGGAATTTGCATTCTCTTTCTCCTGTGTTGTTCTCTTGATTGCTCTCAGAGGCTGAGTACGGTTACATTTCTTCATTTAAAAGTTGCACCTAAAACGCCCTGTGGGAGAACAAAAGGGGAATCTGGATGAGTGATATGCTGGTGCTTACCATGTGGGCTGTTTCTGGGAGATGTCACCACAATGCACCCTTTGGACAGAATATCAGGTGACATGTGTGAATCACTCAGCAAAAAAGTGGCCCCCAAACTCTTAGGTCCTTTGATTTGGAAAAAAAAGAGTTCCAAGTCATCTTGATTTCTATGAAGATTTTAATGAAACCAAAGAAGATATTTTTCAAATTGTTGACACCCGTCCAAACACAAACTAGACTTGACTCGTGTACCTGCACACTCTGCAGACATTGCAAATGTGAACTGGGGCAAATTCAACTCAGTCTGTGAACTTCTCACAAGGAAAACGTGAAGCGCTTCCCCGCTGAGCGTCCCGGTGCGGCTTTGGCTTCGGGGCGCCGTTCTCTCCCCCATCCAGGGGTCACCTTTCCGTTTCTTGTCCCCCCTGCACACGCACTTCCTGAGGCTTCTGACTGGACAGAAACAGGGGCTCCTCCTCCCCAGACAGAGGCCGCCTGGTATCTGACACTGGTCGGGGGTGTTGGCCGGCCGTCAACTCACATCATCCATGTGTGACCGAACAATGTCCTTGTCTGATTTGGAAACACACCGGGGATGAGAAGGGAGAAATGGGTTACAGTAAAACAAAAATGTTTACGATCTTTCTCTACAACTGGTGATCTTCATAGGAGCCCTAAGGAACCAAGAAAAAGATGAACAGATTTCACCCAAGTTGTTGGATGTTATGTGTGGGTTTCAACAAAGATTCACAAACTGACCAACGGCTAATTTTTTGATTATAAGACTGCTTTCTTACTCAAAATAACGTCATCAGAAAAGGGTGGCCAAATTAACTAGAACTTTCTCAATTTCTTTCCCAGAACTGTCATTTGTTTTGAATCCAACTTTGATTTTCCTGAGTTTTACCACGTGCTTTGAAATCATTTCCCCAAGAAAGGAGATTTAACTTTTGATGGCGTTCAGTGCCTTAGCGTGTTTCAATCGGACGCTACAGAGATGGACAGGCTGTGTGATCCGTTTAGGGTGTGGAGGGCCTAGTGGATGAGAACAAGCCTGTAGGTCCAAAGGGATGGACATTTGCTGAGAGCAGGTGACTAATCCCTGCAGGTGCAAACCCTGCCCTTGCTGGTAAGTAAGAGCCTGAGAATCCAGGCCTGTTTCCTTTGTTCAAAGGATGTTTAGCTTGAGGTCCTCACACTGGACGGGCACCTTGGTAGTTGCAGACCCGCGGGTCCAGATGAATTCATGTTTGACTGTATTCCGGCTGACCGCTTCACAAAGGAAAAGAAAATGTTCTAAAGGCTGCAAGCAGTTCAGAAAACTACTGGAAAAACAAAAAAGAGTAAACATATACTGTTGAAAAGAAAGAGGAAGAAAACATAGCATTGTTCTAAACATGGTTTTTTAAAAATATTTACTATGAACTGTACTTAATATCTGCTTAATCAATCCTATTGCATTTCTGTTCTCCTTTTAAAAGGTAAACACTTGTGTAAATGTCCAGTGGGTAAGACTCCACGCTCCCCATGCAGGGAGCTCGGGTTCGATCCCTGGTCAGGGAACTAGATCCCACATGCCACAACTAAGAGTCCGCATGCCTCAACAAAGATCTCGTGTGCCACAACTAAGACCCAACGCAGCCTAAATAAATAAATAAATAAGTGTATACAGTAATACAGCAAGAGTCAGTGTGTGCTGGAGCCGGGTCTGGGGTTGTCCCACCAGCTTCCCATCTCTCTACAGTGGACAGGAAAATAGATCCTTCTGGGGACAGTAAATACACAGAAGAGGGCTCCACAGCACAGAAAAGGTGAAAAATAGAAGAAAATGTCACAGTACGCTGAGCTTGTGCTCAGTCTCAGCACAAAGATTCTCACAAGAAAGAGGGTATTTCATCTGAAGCTCATTGCTGCCCGGATTACCAGCACTGATAATGTGTGTCCCGGAGTCCAGACCCAAGTTCCAGAGCTGCCTGACAGCCGCAAAGGCCCCTTGGGGGACAAACAGCCCCTCCCCTTTCAACCAGACAGACTCCCCACCATCCCCGGCGTCTTCTACCCCTGCAGACTCCCCTGGGCCTTCAGCATCTCGAATACAGTCACTCCACACGCGGCTGGGTATTTGCTGGGTTCAGTTTTGACCCGTAGAAATCCTGATTTTGGCCTTATCGATTTCACAGCCTGGGAAGTCTGGACTTTCCCTGGAATTTTTGCTATTTCTGGCGCTCTCAGGATTTCCTCCTTACCTCCAGCCTCTCTTGCACCAACCCCGACGTACAGCCCAACATCTCTCGAGCTCCCCCAAAGAATCCTCCTTCACAGAAAAGCATTAGGGAGAGATGGGTCCTTCATTTATGATAAAAGTTAATGGGGAGGAAGAGTCGGTCCACCCCACGGCAAATATTTCATAAAGAGTGACCTCTCTGTAACTGTCTCCGTTCCGGAATCCCAATGCCTGCTCCTGACGACCTCAAACCTCACCCCCATCCCCCATGCAAGCAGAGCTCACCCTGAGGGGCCACTACCCACCTCAGCTGGCTCCCACCAGCCTGACTTTTCAAATCCTTCTCCCACCTTTATTCAGAGCAATTTCCTTCTCCCACTCCCTGCCCAAAGCAGCTCATGTTAAACCATCCCAATCTGAATAACAGATGAGAGCTCTCTGGCATAATCCAGACCCTAAGACAGCGCTGAAGTTACATCCAGCAATACCCTCATTCTGTGTGGAAGCACACCTGTGGTGAAGGGCTTCCTGAGGGTTCATTCTGCTTCCTAGCTTTTCACAAAAATACCTGTTGGACCCTTGAGATTTTTAAAATGCATTTTTTTAGTCAATGGTGAATAGATAGATGACAGAGAGAGATTTGATATAGATATATAGATTTACTGTTTACTTCCTGGGTTTTCACAAAAATCCCTATTGGTTTTTCAATAATTCTCAAAAATAACAATAGATGATGGATGGATGGATAGATAGATAGATAGGGAGATAGATAGGTAGATAGATAGATAGATAGGGAGATGGATAGATAGATAGATAGATAGATAGATAATAGATAGATGATATAGATAGATAGATAGATGATAGATAGATAGATAGATAGATAGATAGATAGATAGATAGATAGATAGATAGATAGATAGATAGATTTCCATTTACCTCCCTGTGTTAGGCAGGCATATAATAGAGTTGCAATACTTGGAACTTCATAATTTTAAAAATTCACCACTGTATTCTTTCTTTTTCTTCATCAACATCCCGGCTAATTCCAACGGCTCAGCCACCACCCAGGACATTTTCCCACCCGCGTGATGAGCCAGCAGAGTCCCCAGCTCCTGCCTTTGTAAGTTTCCTTTGAACAAGAGCCCGCCACAGCCCACCTCCAGAGTCCTGCCGTCTCCCCACTCACCCTTCCAGGAAGGCGGCTTTCTGTTCTGAAAGTTCCCTTACATTCCTCCTGTTCCTGACAATGACATTCTGGCTGATTCCAGCTCTGAGAAGCTCCAAGGCTACAAGAATACCGCATGTAAAATCACCCTTCAGAGTCTGAGCAAACATAACCTCCAGAATAAGGATTTCCAGGTGGTAGAGTGTTTATAAAAATGGCCGATCGACTGTATTCTTCAAAAATTTCAAAATCATAATAGACAAAGAAAAAGTCTGGAGAACTTTTACAGATTAAAGGAAACAAAGAGATACAGTATCACAATACAATATGTGACCAATCCTTCACTGGGAGAAAAACAGCGACATAAAAGGCATTATAAATTGACAAAATTGAAACACAGCTGGTAAATTATATTTAAGTTTGTATTAATAATCAATTTACTGACGTTGATAGTACTGTCAGTATAAAAGAAAATACTTTTTTCCTTAGAAATACACACTGAAATATATTCCTGATAAAAGGTCAGGATGTATGTCATTTACTATCAAATAAATGGTGAGTTAACAGGAAAATAGGTCAGGATGTATGTGATTTACTATCAAATAAATGGTCAGTTAGAAGGAAAATATGTATCTATCTAGAGAGGTAGCAAATGGGAAAAAATCGTTAAAATAGATGAATCTGAGTAGAGGATATAGGTGTGTTTTTTTCCTATTGCAACTCTGTAAATTTGAAATTATTTCTAAAGAAGTTTTTAAAACAGCCCCTTGACTCTGCCCCTCATTTTGAGCTTCTCTGATTTTCCCTCTCACAGCGGCCACTCTCAGAGGCAGCCCTGGGCACAGACCACAGACGTGCCAGTGAGTCTGGACGAGGGCCAGGACCAGGACAGGCACAGAAAGGGTGACGGGCTAAGGCTGGAGCCCGTGTATTAACAATTCAAAGAACCCCTGAGCTGCTGTGCAAGCAGGTGACTGACAGTCCAGCATCATTTCTAGAGGTTCTGGGAGAGAAGCTGGAAGAAAAAACAAAATATCAGAGAGAAGGATTTGAGTTAAACTAGATTTAGGACTGTTGTTTTGGGTTTTGAAGAAAGAATCCACAGCTTTCTTCTTTTTTGTTTTTGGGTTCTTTTTTTATTGAGGTATGGCTGACATTTTGAAAAGTTGTACGTATTGAATGTATATACATCTTGATGAGCTTTAAGATAAGTATACACTCATGAGACTGCCGCTGTGTACAATGCTATAGAATCAACAAGCACTGCTAAAAGTTTTTGCAGTTTTAAAGTTTGCAGTGCAGCATTGTTGACTACAGGCATTCAGCTGAACAGGGCATCTCTAGGACTTATTCTTCTCATGTAAGTTGGAACTTTATACTATTTAACCAACACCTCCCTAATTCCCTCTCCCACCAGCCCCTGCAGCCGCCATTCTCTCTGCTTCTGTTTTAGAGCCTGATCTGGCTGGGATCACGTAGTATTTGTCCTTCTGTTTCTCACTTATTTCACTTGACACAATGTCTTCCAAGCTCACCCACGTTGTAGCAAATGGCAAGATGCCCTTCTTAATAGTCCATTGTATATAAGTGTGTGTATATATGTACACATATATACATATATATATATATATATATATATATATATCTTTTTAAAAGTCAATGTTTACTCCTTTTCAAATGCTCAAGAGACTTTTAAAAGGTCCGAAGGCTCAAAGACATCCAGGTTTCATATAAGATGATAGGCAGGTGCTGACTTTTGGTATCTCCGTTGCTTCAAGCCTAAATTTCAACCGTTCAAGTCTATGCCTCCATGATTCTTGCACTTGGGGAGCGGTGAATTCCTCTGACTTTCTGCATATGTCATCAAAAATCACCATTCCAATAACCATGAGAAAAATAGCAGAAGTAGATATATATGTACATATATGTATAAGTATCTCACATCTTCTTTATTCATTCATCAGTTGACACCTAGGTTGTTTTCCCCTCTGGCGGCTGTGAATAATGCTACCATGACCTCGGGGGTGCAGGTCCCCTTCGAGTGTGCTACGGGGGACGGCACCTCAGCCAGACTGGGGGACAACCAGGGAGAAGCCGATCCCCGCGGCCTCCCCCGTCCGCCCGCGTGCGACCCGGGCACCTCCCTGCTCTCTCTGCCTGAACCGAGTCTACCCAGCTGCTCCCTGTCCGGAGGGCAAACACCTAGAGGTCAGGGCACGGTTTGCTCCTCACCCCTGTGTCCCTGGGTCCAGGCAGGAGCTCCAGAAAAGCCTATTGGTGAATGAAGGGGTGAGACAGGGGACATGGGCGCTGTCCACTGTCCCCCGCCCTGGGAGGGCGAGGAGACAGCCAGCCAGTCCTGGGCCATCGACAGCGAGGTGACACCGCCCCAATCCCCTAGTCACGGCAGGTAACGGGGCCGAGATCCCTTCCAGAGACGGGGACTCAGCGTCTCCCTCTGCTCGAGTGTCCAAGTGTCCACGTTGGGTGACCCCTGGGATCGGCTAACAAACACCATGGAGACTCTGCTCTGTGGGGTGAAGAGTCCATCGGAGAGCTGCCCCTGCAAGGGGGCCTCCCAGACCTCAGTCCCAAGGGACCTCAGCCTCTAATCACGTGTCCTCCTTCGTCCACGGCCAGTGTGTTTGTCCACTTGCTGCCGAGACCATCAGGGGTATGTCAAGAGACCCCCCCCAGATGGTCACCTCAATGTCATATGTGCTCTCCACCCTTATCTTGTAGCCTGTGTTTCCTGTAACGAGGCTCCATTACCCCTGCCAGGAAGGCGCCCCTGTTCCTGGCTTCTTGACACGAGGAGTCCTGAGCAGGTCTTAAATGAATGTGATAAATGCAGAACCCAGCCCTCAAACAGTGCCGGCTGAGACACTGTAAGTGAAAAGACATGCCCGCACTCAGAACGTGTCAGTTCCAGGAGCAGGATTTCTGGGTCATATGGTAGCTCTATTTTTAGCTTTCTGAGGAACTTCCTTACTGTTCTCCACAGTGGCTGCATCAATTTACATTCCCACCAACAGGGCAGGAGGGTTCCCTTTTCTCCATACCCTCTCCAGCATTTATTGTTTGTAGATTTTTTGATGATGGCCATTCTGACTGGTGTGAGGTGATACCTCATTGTAATTTTGATTTGCATTTTCCTAATATTTGTGATGTTTAGCATCTTTTCATGCGCCTGTTGGCCATCTGTATGTCTTCCTTGGGAAAAAATGTCTATTTAGGTCTTCTGCCCATTTTTTGATTGAGTTGTTTGTTTTTTTGATATTGAGCTGCATGAGCTGTTTGTGTATTTTGGAGATTAACCCCTTGCCGGTCACATCGTTTGCAAAGATTTTCTCCCATTCTGTGGGTTGTCTTTTCCTTTTTTGACTGTTTCCTTTGCTGTGCAAAAGCATGTAAGTTTGATTAGGTTCCATTTGTTTATTTTTGCTTTTATTTCTTTTGCCTTGGGAGACTAAGAGCACCTGGCAAAGACTTGGCTGATAAAAGGGCAGGTGTTTGTGACCATTGAATATGTGTACCTTACTTATCACTTCTGAGAGGGGAATATAGAATTAACTGCCTTTTAGGCTTCTAGTCACAGGGCCTTGGGAAATCACCCATGACAGGTACCCAGCTATTGAGCCCACTTCACGCCTGACGCTGCACTCACGCGGCGCGTCAGCCCTGGAGCGATCTCTCCGCCTCCAACCCGAGGCCGTGGGCTCCTCACCCAGGCTGTGCTGGCCCCCACAGCCAAGGTCGCTGGGAACTTCTGTTGTCTGATGCACTGGCATCTCCAAAATAGACGTGAGCAAATATTCCACAGAGTGAAGGAAATTTATAAATCTTATAGAGAAGGAAACTTTGTAAAGTCCAGGAAATGCAGGTGAATCTCATTTGGGGCACCTGCGCTAAGATCTTTCATGTGTTCAAACAATTAGATCGGCACTCAGCTGACATCAGTGGATGCCTCTTTGGTGAAACCAATCAAAGCTTCAAAGAAACTACAAAAGGAAAGGAACATCAATGCCCCTGAGGGATCAATTAACACCTTGAAGTTTTCATCTAAAACCTTTCTTAATGGATACCTGACTCATGCAGGCTTCAATTCCGATGGGGGTTGACAGTAGAACCCTAGTAGGCTTGTTTGGGCTGGTTTTTAAGGTGGTAACGTTTGCCAGTCTACAATGAGCAGCAGAGTCAGAGGATGAAGAAGAATCCAATTTTAAATGAATAAGTGCAGTTGTGGGTGGAAAAAATCATCAGCGGAAGCATTTGTGTATTCTGCTAGAAACCTTATCCATGATATGACATACAATTAAAGAAGTTTCACAGAGATATAGATTTTTACATAAACTTTTAAATTAATGAAAAACATATCTACATAAAAGTACTCACATCTGAGATAGTCTCATGCGTTCTGCAAAGCGGACTCACCGTCCTGTTCTCGGCACTGCTCACATCCCCCTCAGAGGTAACACTGCCCTGGTTTCTGATGCCAGATTCACGCTGGCTGCCTTCTTCTGGAAGTAGAGCAGTAAACACACCCCGTGTCTGGCTTTTTGGCCCAGCATTTTGTTTGTGATGAGCATCCGTGCTGCTGGGTGTAGCAGCAGTTTCTCCTCATTGCTGCACACTATTCCATTGTGTGACTATATTACAATTTGTTCTACTATTGGCGAGTATTTGGGTGCTTCTCATTTGGCACTGGAGAGAGAGCCACCTAATAGGAACCATTAGGGAGGCAGCCAGCCAGCCCAGGAAGGGAGAGGGAGGAGCTCGGTACCCCGGCCTGTCTCCTCCTCTGTCTCACCTAGGGTCCATTCTCTCCGCTGGGGGTCCCACTGGCAACCAAAGCACAAGGATGGGCGCATGGGCACCACTCCCGGGCCTGGGCCTGGAGGGCATGTGAACACGGCCGGCACTTGCAGGCAAGAGCCGGCATGCAGGGCAAGGACCCAGGGCTGGAGACTCCGTGTGCTGTGATGGACATTTGACGGGCAAACTGCAGCCCTGCTCCTGGCAGCCCTGGGCAGCCCCCTGCCCATCCCCCCGCAAGGAAAGGCCAACCCCACTGTGTTAGATTGTACAAGGCGCTCAGCTGCCCGTGTTGCCTCTGCCAGGGGGTGCAGAAAATCTGTCCTCTATATTAGTAGACCCTGCTGGCTGCAGCACAACAGACAGATAGACATGGTATATAAAGAGCAAAGCCATGGCTTTGAAACCCACCGTGAGCACAGAGAGGTTAAGCACGGTTCCCAGAGCTGCACAGCAAAGTCAGCTTTAGGGAGATTTGGGTCATGATAGATAGATAGATTGATAGATAGACAGACATGCCAGCTTTCAGAGAAGAGAGGTTATTAAATTGTGGAACAGGATATCCTGGGAACTCTGAATTCTTCCAAAAAGGCTTTAAAAGTGGACACGAGGCCAACTGTGTAGGACAAGGCCCTCTGAGGCACACGTCAATTCTAGCCTGTCTGCCTGGACTCCCCACCCTGAACCTGAGCTTTACAGAAGCGGATGCTTGGCCCAACACTTCCCAAGGTTGTAACCGGTCCACAGATGAGCAAGGCCCTGGACCCCTGGACCAGTAACCCAGAGCCTCATCCCAGCCCTAGGAGCTCAGAGGACAGTAGGAAAAGAGGAATTAGAATCTCACCTGTAGGACTTCCCTGGTGGCGCAGTGGTTAAGAATCCGCCTGCCAATGCAGGGGACACGGGTTCAAGCCCTGGTCCGGGAAGATCCCACATGCTGTGGAGCAACTAAGCCCGTGCGCCACAACTACTGACCCTGCGCTCTAGAGCCCGTGAGACACAACTACTGAGCCCGTGAGCCACAACTACTGAAGTCCGCATGCCTAGAGCCCGTGCTCTGCAACAAGCGAAGCCACTGCAATGAGAAGCCCGCGCACCGCAACGAAGAGTAGCCCCTGCTCGCCACAACTAGAGAAAGCCCACACGCAGCAACAAAGACGCAATGCAACCAAAAATAAATAATAAATTAATAAATTAATTTTTTAAAAATCATTAAAAAAAAAGAATCTTACCTGCACATTTTTACTTTTAATTTTGGACCCCGTTATCTAAGTAAATGTTTCTTATTTGGCAATGATGGCTGAAGGAAAACAGGAGTCAGGATACCTCTAGGAGAAAAAGTGTCAGCGTGGGCAATAATTTTTGGTTGCCCAATGTCCTGAGTAAGACAGATTCTGTCTCCTGGACAGACCCGTTTAGTGCACAATTTATTAAGCCCCACCCAGTGGGATGTGTTGTACCACAGATCAGGGTGTTCCTGCCCTTGCATGCAGGGTCCTGAGGGCACCTGGCAGCAGTGACCCTCATTTTTCCTGCTCAAAGGCTATAGAAGGTCATAAATCCATATTACAGAAGTAGAAATAAAGACACAGGGGCAGGGAAAGGGCTCCTGTTAAAAATAGAAAAGCCCATCACAAAGGACCTCTCTCTGCAAGGATGATTTGACTTCCTCGGGGGCCAGGAGTGACAAGAGGAGGAGTATCTTTCATGGGACGGTGACAGCACCTTAGCCAGGAGAGACCAGACCCTGAGTCTGTGATGTGTTGGTCTCCAGCCTGTGCCCCCGCAAGACTAGACATGTGGGCTGTGACCCGGGAGACCTTTAAAGGCTGATCACGGGAAGGAGCACCGGGGGGCGGCAGGACACCTGGGGTGAGTCCTGATTCTTCACTAGTAGCGTGTGGCCTTGGGCAAGTCACTCAGCCTTCCTATTTATGCGACGGTAGGCATGGCCTCAGTAACTTACGTAGAGCATCACTCATGAGAAGTTCCAGTCCTAAATCCCGCGTCACGGTGGGGCCTGTAACTTTCCAGGGTGCAAAGGTCTCTCTACTGTAGGGTTCAAGCTCATAACACATTTATTCATTCAATCATTTAGTTGTTTGTCCACACACCCAATTAACATTAACAGAGCATGTTCCCGGTGAGGGAATAAGGAGGCGTCAGTACACTTTGAGGCCGGTTTTAAGCCTCTGTCTTTGTTGCTTCCTTCTGCTGTACCAATCCTTAGGTAACCTGACCTGTTACCACTTTCCCAAGGAAAAGCCTGAGACAAATTCAGTATCGAAATTAATTGTCGGGCTATCAAATCCACCCCCCCATTCCTAGCAGCAACCCCATCAGACCTGAAATATATCCCACCCCATCGTTTATGCTCAATGGGGAGGGTTCCCGTGAGACCCTCACGATTTTCTGTGCACGAGAAAATCGACCCTAAGAGAACAGCCTGCGGGTCTGGCACACGGTGCTGTCCCTGCCGTGGGCAGGGGCGGTTCCAGGTTCACTGTCCCCTCGCCTCTGACTGGGCAGCGGCCTCCTGGCCGCACAGGATTTCCCGGGAGGAGGATGGGGCCGGCGCTGAGAACAGGCAGCGTTCACGCGACCCGGGCGGGTGCAGGAGGTGGAGACTGGGGTCTAGACCCAGGCAACGCCCCTCAGACTCGGTGGAGAGCCGCGTTTCCCGAACCCACCGGCCTTCCTCCCGGCTGGGTGCAGGACCGCGGGCTCACCGGATGCGGACGCAGGGGTTGCGAACACGCGCCAGGCGGCTGAATGGAGACGCCGCCTTGTCAGCACCGGGAGCCCCTGACGGACGGTGCCCCTCCATCCAGACGCGTTTGCGGCCCAGGTTCCCACGGTGAGAGCTGCCGTCCAGAGGGACAGGGCGACCTGGGCCTGCCCTTCTCGAGCTGGAGATAGAAAGTTCCGAGAGTGCAGATTCTAAAACAGATGAAGGCTTATCTTTTCGGCCACCCTTTCTAGTCCACAAGTTCAGATGGCGAGGGGCTCATCTGATCGTCATAGAAACGCTCCGAGGCCTGAGCCTCCCGTGACAACTAAGCAGGTCCAGAAAGGCCGAGGTTTGCAAACATTACCCAGCGTGTGAAGCTGAACCAGTCCTGGACCTCGACCACAGCACCTGCTCTCCCTTCCTGCTCTGCACCAAGAGACGGCCTAAGAACAGCAGTGGTGTGGCCTGGATTTTCGGAGACAGCCCTGATCTTAAGTGGATTCCCCGTTTGCCTGTAACCGCACAAGAACCCATCAGGCCCTTTTCCCACTCGGGACAGTGGTCTCCATCTGTCCAACGTGCAGCCTGACAGACTCAGCATGTGGTGTGAGGTCACTCAGACTGACCACCGAGTCACCCACTGACGCCCCACCATGTGCCCCCTGCAGCCCCACCCCAGGCTGAGACCACCATCCCGGGGACCAGGGGCTCCGGGGAAGGTTCCCAGGCTCCCAGCCCACCAGGAGCAGGGAAAACTCAGGCTAGGAGAACCGCCAGCAGGACGAGGCCCCCAGACCACGCTGGGCATCCCTGATCCCCGCGGAAGCGCTGGCCGCGCAGCTGGCTTCTGTGCTGAGAAACGTAGGTCAGGGCTTCAGAGACGAGAGGAAAAAAGCAAGACCATCGGCATGAAGGATGGAAGGGAAGTGATGCAGATGCAGATTAAATAACCATCAGACGATAAGCCAAGGAACAAGTCAGCCCCTGCAGACAAAGGAAGACAATTGAGTCCAGGCGTGCAGCTCGTCCCCAGCTTCTCAAGACAGCCCCCATCCTGTTTCCAGCGAGGGTGACCGGCTCCTTCCCCGGGATCTGCTTTCCTCCCTCTGCCCAGCACACGGAGCTACCTCGGGGCTGTCCCTTGTCCGGAGAGTCGGGCCTGGTCCCACTACAGGATCCCAGAGGAGGGGGCGTGGGGTGCTTCGAGGGGCTGAGAGCCCCAAGCCTTGACCTGAGGGTGTGATCTTGGATGGCGTTATCCATGGAACCATCCAGAAATGCCGCGTCCAAAACCTCTGCTTAGGTGGAGCTGTCCCATTACTTTCACAGCTCCACTCCTTCCACTGGCAACTCTACCAGGAGAGGGGAGACCAGAGACAGTTCTGGAAAGTCTGGCACCCCTCGAGCATCCTCCCCAGCTCCGTGCCTGAGCACAGCACCCGGGCTCCCAGCTGGCTCTGTTTGCCCACGAAGCCACAGCCCCACTTACCCGAGCCACTTCCATTTGTCAGAAAGGGCAACTTTGCATAATAAATTACATCGATTGATGTAATCAAATATTTCCATAGATTGAATTAAGTGTAATTGGTTGTCCTCAAGATTGTTCCCCTCCTTCCCAGCAGGGCCGGCGGCCCCCCTGCTACCCCCCCACCCCATCCTCTGTGCCGGGCCCTGGGGGAGGTCCGGCCTGAGCCCTGCACACCCCGCCCACCCCCACCCCCCGCCCGGGTGCACTGGAGTGTGGGCGGAGCGAGGGCGAGGGCGCCCCGATGCTGTTCTCAGCATCCTTGGAAGTTGCTCCAAAGCAGTAGCTCCGAGCATTTCACTCTCCTTCTCAGTAGGCGGAACGTGTGCTGTTCTAGGCACAGCGCACGATCCATTTCTCCCCTGGTGATGGAACAGATTTGGGTGGAACCTCAGCCGGTGCTCACCTGGCCACGGCTCTTTATTCTCGGGTCTCCACCCACTTTCCTGTGACAAGGAAAAGGTGAGGCCCGCCCTGCCCACCTCCCAGGACGCTGGCCGGGCTGAGCCAACAGTAACCATGCACGGAGGCCGGGCCGGGCCAGCACCCACGGCACCACTTCACTTAATCCCCAGAGCAACCTTCCATCCACAACAGGGGGGGAAACCAAGGCCCAGGGAGCTTGACTAGTTTACAAGGTGTCAAGGTCACATCCCTGGGAGGTGGCGTGGCCGGGCCAGTGACAGGCTCGGGAGTGGAAAAGCCACCCAGACGACCCCGCTGTGGCCGTGGGGTCAGGGCGATGCAGGCGGGTGTCCCCATGGGAGTCCTGCTGCCCAGCAATACACCTGCAGGCACCTCTATCTGGTCTGGAGGCGGGGCGCTGAGGGCTCGAGGCCAGGGAGAGCGTCCGCCGGATCGGGCCTCGGTGCTCTGTGCCCTCAGCAAGGCTCCGGCCCCGTCCCACACCCCCCCCACTGCTGTTGCTTTGCTTGGGGTCCACGGCTGCAGCCCCTACGCACGGCGCAGCGACCTCACGGGATGGGTGCCTAATCAGTGCGGCCTGCTGAGTTACATCTCCACTGCACAGTGAAACAAGAACAAGAATCAAAGAAGCCAGTCTCTGCATGTGAACAGGGCAGGGGGGCCACGGAGGAGAGCGGGTGAGCAGGAGGAAGAGCTGGCGAAAAACTCGTCCCACCCCGGACCCTCCGACTTCTGGGTCCCAGGAGGGCAGCAGCACGGGGACTCTTGGTTGGGGAGGTGGCGAGTCCTGAGTCAGGACGCAGAAAGCAGCCCCTGCCGCAGAGAACAGCGCCCACGGCACGGCGTGTCCCCCCAAGGGACCAGGGCCAAGGCCTGAGCCGCAAGCCCCCCACTGATGGGAAGGGGGCTTCACATCCTCTGACTCCCTGCTCCGAGCGCCACCGAGCGCCACCGAGGCCACGCGGGGAGGCGGTCACGGGCTCCGCAGCCACACTGCGTGCTCCGTGGACCTGACTGTGCTCGTGTCTCCACAGCAGCCTCACTTGGTGGCTGTGAGACCTCGTTGCCGCGGGGTCTACGGTGTTGACCGCTGGCCCCTAACTGGCCACGCGAGGCCGGGAGGTGGCGCGAGCTCCGTCCTCTGCTGCGGGCCGCTCAGCCCTCACCACCTCGAGGAGCGAGGACAGCCCTGGGCAAGGGGACACTCTGGACTGAGCCGGTGTGACGGGCACCCCCCCCCCCAGAGCAGAGGCCCAGAGACTCACTGCGCCCTTGGTCCCGAGGCCCGGGCCGCAGGGGCCACGGCGGGCGGTGGCCGGAAGCCACACACCACTGACAGCCGGGGAGGAACCAGACAAGCCCGGTCGGCGCCTTTGGGGCGGATTGGAGCCCGGCCTGGCTGGTGGGACCTGCTCGCCCCCCAAAGCCACTGTTTTGCCTCCCTGGCGGCGACCAGAGGGGTAACGGCCCGCTGCCTTTCAGCACATGCCCGCCATGAGCTGCAGAACAATCTCTTCAAAAATAAATCCAGCTGGAGACTCAGTTGAAAACAGCTTCTTAAAATTGCAGGAGAAATTGGACACTTTGTTTCAGTGACAAATAACTGGGCTGCTGAATCTCTGCGGAAAGGGCTCGTTTCAGCCACTCGAGCTCAGGCTGCAGGGCCACCCCGCCCTGCTGCCCCTCAGGGAACTGCAGTCAGGCAGAGGCTCCAGGTGGGCAGACGATCCTCAAATGACCCTGACCCAAAACGCTGCCTCTGCCCCAGCCTGAGGGCCTCTAGCCCCGCCTGCTTTCTTGAAGGTTTTAAATCTGAAAGCCCTAGCCTCTGAATGCTGGATGCTGAGACAAATCAACACAGAAACTGATCACTGATTTAGGATAAAAAAGATCGATGCCGTCCTTCTCCTGGACTGAGTCTTCTGTGCACTTAGCCAGAGCACCGGGGGTATCTGTGCTTTAAGGAGGACAGGAGTCCCCTCACCCAGGGCTGCACTTTCCAAACACCTTCCCAAACTCTGTTTTGTGTTGGATCCTCCCACAACCCCAAAAGATGCTTCATTCTGTTTTCTCCATTTCACTCGGAGAAACCGAGGTCACTGAGCTTACACACCTTTTCCCAAACTACGTCTCAGTAAACGCAGAGCTGCGGACTGACCCCAAGTCCTTAACTCAACACCCCACGCTGGCTGCGCTCCTCCAGCCAGGAATAACCTTGTCTCTCCAGGCGTCTAAATCTCTTCGAGGAGCTCATCCAAGAGGCAGGTGGCACGCGCTGTGGACAGAACATGAACTTTAGAAATTAGAACCTCTTCCCAACCCACGCCTGCCCTGGAAAGTTCTGGAAGGATTCTATGGCATCGAGCTGATAGATGTCCACTTCACCCACGCCCACCCATCCCCCGCGACCATCAACCCTGAGGTCCACCCCAAAGGGCTGTTTGGAGGAAGTGTGTTCACACTGTTTGGGGAGTGTGGTCACACTCCCCCGTTCAGCCCGTAGAGGCAGTGTGTCCCAGCAGGAGAGCACTTCTGCGGAAAGTGAGATAAGCGGGGTAAGTAGAAAAAAGAACAGGATAAATTACAGATATCGCATTTCTACAGGCACTAAAATTCCAGGGAAAAGAGAACGTGGCCAGGCGAGCTGAGGATCACAAGCTGGTTTTCCCAGTGGGCAAATCTGCTGATTCTGGGCTCGGACGGATGGGAAGAAAGAATAACCAGCAAAGCCCTCGGCCGCCGTGCAGGCCCCGAGCGGCAGGCTGGGTGTCTGAGACGCTCAGACGCACACCTGGACACTCGGGGGGCCAGCGGTGGAGACCGGCCGTGGAGACAGCTCAGAGCCCAACGCTTCCAAGAGTCAGGGTGGAGTCGCCTAAGAAACCTTGCTGTTCTCGGGAAGCACAGGCCCCCCCGAGGGAGGGGGCCTGCCTGCGAAACTCGGCCAGCCTCCCCCTCGGGACGTTTGGAGGTTGTGTGTCTCCTTGGGGCCCCAGGCTGGAGTCGGGGGCTCTGGAAGCCTGTAGGGCGGCTCTGGCTGCCCGCTGTCCGGGGCTGAGCCGTGAACACGGGCAAACCAGAGGCTGAGCCGGCCCGTCCCTCCCTGTTGCTTCTGCCTGTTGTTTACAGTTAACATTCCCGCCCTCCCACTGGCACAAGGTGGTAACCAGACTGCCATCCAGACTGGCATTCTCTACTTTCTGTTAGTCCATTGACACTGAATGAACATGGACAACCGGGTCTAAATCTGCCCTCTGGACGCCGGTTTTCTGTTGGATCTTTCGGGGTTTGCTCCTCTGATGCTGCACTATTTCTGCCTTATTTGGGGTCCATTGAACATTTTTTCAGTGGTTTTTAAACTAGACCTCTTCACTACTGTTTTGTGAATGGTTACTCTGGGGATTATATTATCCATCCTTATCATGGTCTGTTTGGAATTAATATTGTACCACTTCCCTTCACATCCAGCCTCATGCTTCACACGTGTGAGGCCTTTAAAAAGGTATCACTTCATTTCCTGACTCCATCCTTTGTGCTACTGCTGTTCCATCTTTTCCTTCCACGTGTTAAATCCCCAGGTGATGTCTTCGTTTTGCATAAGTCATGTGTCTGTTAAGAAAATGGATGGAAGAAAGCAGATGGTTTCTGCATCGACCCACACACTTAGCATCCACTGCTCCTCACGTCTTCCTGTAGATCCCGATTTTTATCTCGTATAATTTCCCTGAAGCCTGGAGAACATCCTTTAGTATTTCTTCCAAGGCAGTCTGCAGGCAACACACTCTCACAACTTTCGTTTGTGGGAAAATGCCTTTATTTTTGCAGCCACGTTTGAGGGATTTTTCACTGGATGTAGAATTCTGGGTTGACGTCGCTCTGTTTCTCCTTTCAGTCCTTTACGCTGTCACTCCGTTATCTCTGGCCTCCACTCTTCTGATGGGACGTTTCTGTCCTGACGTCATGGTCCTCTGTATGTGGTGGGTCCATGTGCTCAAACTGCTTTCAGGATTTGATCTCCATTCTTGATCTTCAGGAGTTTGCCTAAATGTGGTTTTCTTTGTATGTATCGTTCCAAGGGACTGCTAAACTTCTTAGGTCTGTTTTTCAAATTTAGGGCATATTTGGCCATTGTTTCCTCAAAGAATTGTTGTAACCACATTCTTATGGTCTACTTTTTCTAGCATCCAATTACATCACTACATTGTGCAATACTGTCTCACTGGTTAGTGGCACTTCGCTCTTTTTTTTCCATTTCCTCTTCTCTCTTCTGCAGATTGCATCGTGTTCACTGAACTGTCTCCTAATTCATTACTTCTTTTGATCTACCACTTCCATTCTGTTGTTTAGCCCAATTCAGTGAATTTTTTCATTTAAGTAATTCTATTTTTAGTGCTGAATGTCTTTTTGACTCCTGCTTATAATTTCTACTCCTTTGCCAACAATCCCTGTCTGTTCACCCATTAAAATTAATTTTGGGGGCTTCCCTAGTGGCGCAGTGGTTGAGAATCTGCCTGCCAATGCCGGGCACATGGGTTCGAGCCCTGGTCTGGGAAGATCCCACATGCCGCAGAGCGGCTGGGCCCGTGAGCCACAACTACTGAGCCTGCGCGTCTGGAGCCTGTGCTCCGCAATGGGAGAGGCCACGGCAGTGAGAGGCCCACGCGCCGCGATGAAGAGTGGCCCCCGCTTGCCACAACTAGAGAAAGCCCTCACACAGAAACGAAGACCCAACACAGCCAAAAATAAATAAATAAATAAATTTATAAAAAAAAATTAATTTTGTAAAGTTCTTTAACATGTTCACAATAACTGCTTCAAATGTTTTGTCTAATAAACCCAGCATCTAGGCCATCCCAAAAGGTTTTTATTCACTGATTTTATTTCTTGCCAATGGACCTGGTTTTCCTGTTTCTTTTTTCTCTAGAAACATTTTATTGTACACAAGACATTGTGATCACTCACTGTAGGATTTCTGGATTCTGTTATGTTCCTCTGAGGACTTGTGGGTGTTTGTTCTAACAATTAACTCGACTGCAGGTGAGCTGCCTTAACCACAGTCTGGGTTCTATGTGCTATGATGTGACCCTGTGGAAATACCAGCCCCTCTGACTGGCAGAACTCAACCTCCAAATCCAAAGTTATTTTCAAAGTGTTTAACTAATTTGAGGCATTGTTACATTGGGGAGGAGTAGCCTTTACTCTGGGGGGTGTCCCCCCCTGAAGCCGTGGCCTCCCCGTGTTTCCCTAGGTGCTCTGGCTCACCTGAGACACCACCACCCAGGGCTCCTTGACCTCTGAATAACCTTCGTCCTCAAACCCACAGCCTGCTCAACTTCACTGGTCTCACCACCTGCGTGCAGCCCAGGCTTTGGCAAGAGCCCCGAGAAAGTCCCCCCACAGATGTTGGCCACCTCCCAGCAGAGGTCTCTGTGCTCCAGCCTTGAGCTGGGTCTTATCAGAGCTACAATCCAGCCCAAGTCCAGCCCATTTCATGACTGAAGCCATAAGCCCTTCCCTCTTCTGCCCAGCAGAGGAAAGTGAAACTCCAACTTGAGGGATAAAATGTCACCTAGAGTCGTTAAAGCTCTTTACACACAATATGTGACACAGAATAAAGCAAAATATTACTAGGCAGGAAAGAAGTTAAAAAAAAATAAAGTCTCTAATTAAGAGGAAAAGTGGACCAATGATTCAGATATTAGACTTAGCAGCAAAAACGTTTTCAACTCTGATTAATAGTTCTATGAATAGTAGAAAAGATTGACAGTGTAGGTGAAAAGATGGACATTTTGACATGTATAACTGGAACCTATAAATAAGTGAAAATGCACTATCTGAGTATTATTCAGTTATTAAGTATTGACTAATTGTTAATATTTAATTGACAGATTTGAAATCATATTGGATGGAGCCAAACACAAGGTTGGTGAACTGTAAGTGAAGTCAAAGGCACGGAGATTACACCCAGGGATGGAGTCGTGCAGGACTGCCCAGCAGGCTTGAGATGAGTGCGATCGTAGCAGCATGGGGACAGGGTGATGAAAGGGTCAAGGAAATGATGACTGAAACTGATCAAGCACAGCCGCACACAGACTCATGAAGCTCAGCAAACCTCACGCAGGACAGATACCCGAAAATATGCTGGTAGATGCATTATGGTCACAATGCTAAGAGATGGGGGAGGAGAGGGGGGGAGATGGAAACAGACAGAGGGAGGGAGGGAGGAAGATCTGAAAAACAACATAGGGCTAAAAAAAATCACCTTTAAAGAAACAATAATAAGAGCTCACTTTTCAAGAGAAAGGATTGAAACCCAAAGATAATGGAATGTTATTTTTAAAGCATTAAAAGAAAAAGGGTGAACCCTGTAAAAATGAAGATAATTTTTAAAAATAAGCCTTTGGATTAAAAAATATATATATGAGCAAAGTAGTGCCAGCAAACTTAACTACAATAAATACTAAATTAAATTAATCAGTCTGAAAGGAAAGGCCTTAGATAGAAACACAGAATTGCATGAATAAATGAAAATAACCAGAAAGTGAAAATACATGGGCCGGTAAAAATGAATATCAACTGTAGACACAATAGTAGTAATGGCTTGTGGAGTTTCAAATACATGCAGAATTAAGATGGATAATAATCACCATGAAAGCAAAAGGCAGCAGAGGTAAATGGAGTTGAAACATTCAGAGAAGTGGTAAAAATACCATTTTATTAGACGGTGAGAAGTCAAAGATGCATGTTGAACTATCTGCAGTAACAGAAAAATCATAAAAGAAGGTATACAGAGCAAGGTAATAGAAAAAATGAAATTAAAAAATAACAGATTAATCCAAAGGGACTGGAGAAAGGAAAGGAAAAAAGGACACAGAGCTGCTTGTTCAACCAGGAATTCAGTGGTCATGTGACAGCTCTGGACCCACTCACATCAGTAACAACATAGGGGTGAAACAGGTGCCAGTGATGGTCTGTTTCTTGATCTGGGGGCTCATTACTAGGTGTGCTCAGATGGTGGAACTGTAAACTTAAGATTCGTACACCTTTCTGTTTGTATTTGTGTTTGATATATTCTTTAAAAGGTATCTTTAAGCATTCTGGAAATGCCTACATTTTGGAAAGCTATAAACCAAAACGCCAAAGGCAACAGAAAAGGAGCTTATCAAAGATATTTGTGCCTTTTATGTGCATTTTCCAGTATCTTAACAATTTAAACCTCTGTACTTTGCCTAGTTGCCAAAAATGTAAATGTACTTAAAAGCCAGTGGAAAATAAACACATATAGAGATGGTCAGGCCAGAGTGCCTCCTGAGACCCTCCTGAGCTTCCACCCCTGACGCCTCACCTGGTGGACATGGTTCTTCTCCCTGGCCCTGCCCTGGCCGTCTTACTTGGGTTCCAAGCTGAGAGCAGAAACAGAAACAAACCGATTACAAATGTAGGGCTCTTAGCTACTAGGGGGCCCGAGAAGGCTGTCATGTCCTTCTTCCCTCCTCCACCCGACCTCCTGGCAGTGGGGTCGGATGCCCCGGGGGGCTGCCCGGGAAGGCCTCTGTGTCTCTCTTGGTCCAAATTCTGGGGGCAAAAAAAAAAACAATGCCAACAGCCTCCGGGGATCAAAGTGCAACTACGAGGACAAGAGTGGGGACAGGGCGAGGACAGGTGGGCTCGAGGCCGCTCCCATGTGGCCAGAGTCCAGTGACGCCCCCGGCCCGGCCCCTCTTCTGGCAGCGCTGGGTCAACCTGGACGTGGGGAGAACGTGGACGGGAGGAGGGTCTCCGCTTAGACGACCTACAGGCGCCCAAACCCACCCGGCCAGGACTAGACTCCTCCCCACCGGACACCAACTCCTCCTTCTTGCACACATTCCCCCAGGTGGAAACCCGGGCGTCACCCCTCCCCAGCCCGTGGGCCCAGGTTCTGAGGAGCCCACCTGAGACCCCCTCCAGCCTGTGCCTCTGCTTCCCCGTGGCCATCGGCCCTGACCTGTCACACTGACCTTCACCCTCCCCTCACACGCCGGCCCTGCTGGCCCCGTCACATCAACACCCCTGCAAAGCACGGAAAGTCCCACGCGGCCGGCCAGCTGGGTGAGGACCGGCCCTCCCAGTGACGCGGCCGGGGCTGCTCCCGTCGGGTCCCCGCCGGCACCACCAGCCTCGCTTCCCGCGTCCCCGTCCTGAGCACTGCCACGCGGCTTCCCGCAGACGCCCAACGGAGCCATGCCACGTTCCACATCTAAGGGACCCAGGGCCCCTGTGGGGACACAGCGGCCAAGAAGGTGCCCGCCTTCCTCAGCCCCGCACTGGACACAGAGCCCAGGGAGGAGCTGGGCCCGCCCCGCCGGCTCCAGGCCACTGCACCGCAGACAGATGAACCCGCAGATGATGTCTTAAAGCGAGAGGAGGAGGGGATGGAAGATAACAGCACACGGTTGGGAAGCCGCTCAACTTCTGTGCAAACCAGTGAGTAAAGCAGCCCTTGACAACTTCCCCAACTGCCGCCGACGGGATAATTGGGCCTAATTTCTTAATGTTAATGTCGTTGTTGCACTTGGCTTCTGCTAATGAGATGTAAATATGTGTTGTGGGTTCGCGGATTTGTTTTATTGCAGGGTAGCTAAACTGCCATTGGCCGGAAGGTTAGACTTGTACTTGCTTATTTTTAGTATCAAGTGACCCCAAACGGCAGAGGAAGTGAGGCTGGGAGGGGTGGGCGTGGCGTCGGCCCCCTTCCCTGTCCCCTCTGCTCCGGGGGGAGAAGGAAGGTCTAGGGCCCCCCGAGGCTGGAGGTTTGGGGGTGGGGAGTGGACGGAGAGGAGGGCTTCCTGGACCGTGTCCCTCCCAGGCCACCAGCCCTCAGGAGCCGCAGGTGCATTCAGACCAGAGCTCTCGCGAAGGAGCCGACACAGCCGGGACCTCCCTGCGTCCACCTTGTCCCCGAAGGGCAGGCCTCCTGCAGTCACCTCGCCCCGAGGAGGGATGTTCTGCGGAGGGTCTGATTCCATCCCTGCCCCGCAGTCTTAGTGGGGTCTCTGCACCACCCTCTCTCCAGAACAACCCTCCAGACGCTTACAGAAGGGCACGAGGTGCCCCCCAGCCTCCTCCTCGTGGGGACAAACAGTCACAGCCCCCAGCCCTTCCTTCCCACCGACGTTTCTCTGAGACCCTCTGCCGTCGCCCCTCGGGTCTCGTCAGAGCCGCAGGCCCCTGACTGGGGAGGACACCCTTTAGTCAGGGTCAGGGCAGCAGAAGTGTCTTCTTATCGCTTGGTCTTAGGAGGACGATGCTGAGAAATGGGCAGTGTGCCTCTGGGGGGGGCTCCCGGCGCCCCCCTGCCCCCCGCCGCCCAGGTCCGCCTCCAGGCCACGCTGGGAAAGGAGCTGGCACGCCACGTCCTCCACGTTACACTGCGCACACTGTTTCTCCTGGAGGCATCTGCGTTTAGACCCAAAAGCTTTACAATCCAAAGACATGAATATCTAAAGGTGGAATTTCCTAGGCCAGGAAGATTAACAAAATTAATTGTATAAAAAAATATTCAGGCTTCCCTGGTGGCGCAGTGGTTGAGAATCTGCCTGCCAATGCAGGGGACACGGGTTTGAGCCCTGGTCTGGGAAGATCCCACATGCCGCCTAGCAACTAGGCCCGTGAGCCACAACTACTGAGCCTGCGCATCTGGAGTCTGTGCTCCGCGGCGGGAGAGGCCACGACAGTGAGAGGCCCACGCACCGCGATGAAGAGTGGCCCCCGCTCGCCACAGCTAGAGAAAGCCCTCGCACAGAAACGAAGACCCAACACAGCCAAAAATTAATTAATTAATTTTTTTTTAAATATTCAAAACATTTCCCTATCAGGGAGGGGTGCAGACACAACCCCACCAGTGACGACGCCCTGTCTACGTGGCAAGTGTCTCCCTGTGTTTTACTCCTGTGTTTTCCATGCGAGCCTCTCACCGTTTGCCCTTCTTTACTTTCGTGAAAGCACCCAGTGAAGCAGAAAGTCAGGAGACCCACCCTCTAGTCCCAGCTCACGTGGTAACAGAGTCTGGGGAAAACACATCCTGGCATCGAGGGTAAGGTCACCTGGTCTCCCTCCTCTGAAGTGTGAACATCTTACCACTTGCTCCAGGCAAGGGCACCCCCGCCGGTGCTTGAATCCTTCTAAGAAGCCCTCGTCCCCAAGCAGGTGCCCCCCGCCCCGGCAGCAGCTCCGAGGGTAGGGGCTTGGGGGACCTCGGAGGAGGCTGTGTTCCCGAGGGAAGAACTCACCCTTCCCAGCCGCCCTGTGTTCTCGGGGACTGGCTGTTACCTCCCTTTCCTCATCTGTACAACAGGAAAGATAATCTCCATCCCAAAGCGATTATTGTGAGGATAAAATGAGATTATGTTTGTAAAGTGCCTGGCCTGTAGTAGGAGGGTGATTAGTGTTAAATCTCATCCTTCTCTGCGTGCGGCCCCTTCGAATCCTGCAGGTGGCCTCCTTCTGCTGAGTCGAGCATCATGTATAAGGGTCCCACGTCCTGTCGGGGTCCCGGTTTCCTCCCGGGAATCACCTGGGAACAGCCCCATGGGCCTCTCGACTGTCAGGGGCCATGTGGTGTCAGCGCCATCACGAACGTGGCCGGATGCCAGAGCCTCTGGTTTTCTGTCGGGGCACTTCCCTCTGTCCCCCTTTCTATCCCTCCATTCCCCCTTCTCTTCCTCCTCTTTCTCTGGCTGCCCCATCCATCCCAGCCCCTCCCCTCCCTGCCCCTCCCCTCCCCAGGCCTCCCCCACTCCAGTGGGCTAGCAGGGAGCAGGACCTGGAGATGCTCAGGGTTCCTCCACCAGCCTCCGACCGAATGTGTAGCTGTTCATTCCCAAGTACGATTGGTGGAAAAACTAAAAGCTCATTAGTTTCACAACAACAGAACAATAGGTCCACTAACAGGAAGCTCACTGAACACTCTACAAACCAGCCAGGCAGCTGATGAGATGGCTCCGGTGTGACTCACGGTTTCCTCGAGGCCCCGCAGGCCTGAGTCTCCCTTGCTTGGCTGTCTGGACACCGGGCCCTGTCATCCCAGCTTTTGGCTGGAGAACTTGGCTGGGAACCCACCCCGTTCCTAAGTCCTCCTGACAGCATGCGGAGGATGCGGGGTGCATTATAGGCTTAGCCCGGCGCCCCGTTTCCTTTGTCCTCTGCATCTGATATGCTCACTCAAATCACGAGGACTCTTCCTGCGGCCGCTACTGGACCTCTGCCAGAGCAGCCGTGTCCATGTGTAGGCTTCAAGTCTGGGCACGGTCGTCGCTGTGCGTGTTTGAGAATTTAAAAGAGAAACTAGCGACCCCGAGGGTGGCTCTCTGGGAAGAAGAGGACTGTGAGGTCGGCGGGGCTGCAGAGACCAGAACAAGCCCCGCCTGGACCTCCTGGAGGGGACCTGAGCCCAGGCTCCCGTGTGTGAGGCTCAGAGCCCGGTGGACACCGCTGGCCAGGCTCAGCCTGGGGGTGGCTCGTCCTCCCTGGAAAATGACCCTGTGAGCGCCCACGTGCCCTCATTCACTCCATAAACACTTGTCTGGCGTCCACCGTGTGCCTGACCCCACGCTCCGCCCAGCCGTCAGGTGCAGAACAAAGCAGAACAGGTCCTTGTGTTCAGGACAAATAACCTCAGGTGGCCGTGGTGGTGAGAGCAGAGCAGCCAAGAGCTGGAAGGAGACAGGAGTTAGGAAGATCGGGCAGGAAAGCCTGTCTGCCTACAGCCCGGAGGCTGGGACACGGCAGGCGAGGGGCAGGACGCCGAGGGACCAGAGCCGAGGCCGGTCCAGCGCCGCTCTTACTGACTGCTCTCCTCAGACTTCGCTCCACCTGGGGTCAGACACCACAGTTTCCCCGTGTCTTTATATGATGCGGGTTTTGGACAGCATCGGGGCAGCTCTGCACATCTGGACAGTTTGCTTGGGGACCATCGGACAATCCCGGGGCCTGAGTTTCTGCATTTCTGGAAAGGTCATGTTTAGGAAGAGAGGGTCTCGCAGCTGGAGAGGAATGTAGCCAGAGTGGCCTAGGCTCCGGGCGGTGGAAGCGGAGGGCGTGGGGAGGAGGCTGCGAAGGAAGTGGGTCATCTCTCGGTTCTGAGCTCACAGCTCCTCCTGCAGATCCCAGCCCTCCAAGCCCTCATCATCCGGCTTCCAGGCTCCCGGGCCTCGCGTGGGGCGATGCGGACGCCCAGCCTGCCGGTTGCTACACCCACAGGCCCCCGACCCTGGTGCGTGGGCACCAGAGCAGCCCTGGGGTGGGGAGCGAGGGGAGACGGGAGGGGGCGGGGAGGAGGCCGACATCCCTCCAGCAGGGCCTGGTGCGGCGCCGGCTTCTGCTTCGTTCCGCAGAGCGGTCAGTGGACGGGGCACGGATGGGGATTCGGCTCCTGGGCCCCGTGAGCAGGCCTTGCTCCTCCCCCACCCCGGCCCCCAGCTCCAAGCCCAGGGGTCCTTCGGCACCTCCTCACCACCCGACGCCCCCAGCCTCTTCACAGTGCTCCCTCCTGCGTGCACACACGCAGACACTCACATGTACACACATGCATGCAGTGCTTACACACGCGCACGTTCACACACACACACGTGCACACACGCAGACACTCACATGTACACACATGCATGCAATCCTCATGCGCACGTTCACACACACGCACACATGCTCACACGCACTCACATGTACACACATGCATGCAATCCTCACGCGCACGTTCACACACACGCACACATGCTCACACACACTCACATGTGTACACATACATGCAATGCTCACACATGCGCACGTTCACACACACGCACACATGCTCACACGCAGACACTCACATGTACACACATGCATGCAATCCTCATGTGCACGTTCACACACACGCACACATGCTCACACACACAGACACATGTGTACACATACATGCAATGCTCACACATGCACACGTTCACACACACGCACACATGCTCACACACACTCACATGTGTACACATACATGCAATGCTCACACATGCGCACATTCACACACACGCACACATGCTCACACGCAGACACTCACATGTACACACATACATGCAATGCTCACACACGCGCACGTTCACGGCGGGCGCGCAGACCCTTCCCGAGCATCCTTGCTCCGCGGCCCCCTCTCAGAGGCAGCCCCAGGCCCCGCCCTCCAGCCCGAGTTCAGAGTCCGCATCTGTCCCTCACCTTGAGTTTCTTACTCCTCACATCCTGCTGGTCGGCACTCCCCGGGGGCTCCAGCAGCTGGCATCAGGGTCCTGCGACCTGACCCCAGCAGAGAGGGTTACTTCCACCCCTCGCTGGGCCCCTCGTGCAGATGGCAGCTCCTCCAGCCCCTCCCCCTCTTCCCTCCAGCAAATGTTAATTATACATGAAGCTTGCTCCAGCAGAAGGGTTATAATTAATTTATGTCAGGACCGTAATAGATTCCAACACAAACTGCTCCATCGCATCCAACTGTTCTCTGACTGCTGTTGGCTGCAAAGCACGATCCCGAAATTCACTGCAGGATGTGCTTCGCTCCGCCTGCCCCTCCCCAGCTCCCAGAAAGAGGAGACGCAGGTCCGGCCCCCCCCTCAGGCCAGCCCAGGTCCCGCAGACCTGGCACGGAGTCCCAGCTCCTCCTCGTAATTGCTGTGTGACCCACGATGTTCACCCAACTTCTCTGAGCTTCAGCTTTCTTGTTTACAAAGTGGAAGAGTAGGTAATACTTGTGAGGATTGAATCAGGCAGACTTTGGTAAAACACTCAACACAGCTTCAGACACTTGCCGTGGACTCAACAAAAGAAGTCACAACAGCAGCTAAGCTGTGACAGCGTTTCTGTGTGCTGGGCACCCTGCTGGCTCCCCCCACCCTCTGGACACCCCGTGGGGTCAGGCCCCTCCGTGTTGTGGGCAGAACTGTTCTAACGGTGCGGTCCTTCTTCACCCAGTGGGCGGGGGCGGAGGGTGGGCCCAGCTGCTGCCACACAGGGTCCCCTCAGGGAGCAGGGCGCAGGTTGTCCACTCCAGGGGGGGCGCGGCTTGCTGTCCCCCCCGGACCCCCAGGATGTGAGGAGTAAGAAACTCAAGGTGAGGGACAGACGCGGACTCTGAACTCAGAGGCTGGAGGGCGGGGCCTGGGGCTGCCTCTGAGAGGGGGCCGCGGAGCAAGGATGCTCGGGAAGGGTCTGCGCGCCGGGCGGAGAGGGTCGGGTCGGAGGAACAAGCCCCCAGGACCCTGAGAGGGCGCGTCCTTCTTGGCCGGCTCCCAGGATCGCCCAGGGCCCGCGGGGGCCCCCCACGGCTCTTCCCGAAACTCTCGTTTTCTCTGAGCGTTTGTACCGTTTCCCACCCCTCAGGCAGCTCACCAGCAGCTGAGCGCTTTGCTCTGTGTCACGAGCACAGATACACAAGCGTCCGCAAGCGCCTGACGCTCTGCGCCTGGTCAGGCCACCCTCAGCCTTGGACGGGGTCCCTCCCTCTCCAGCCCGTGTCCTGGGGACACCTTGTGATCCTGAACCGGTTCCCCGCTTAACCCGGATTTGGGCGTCTTCAGAGCATCGATCAACTCCTAATATTTTAAATATTTTTTTGTTATTTGGTTATTGGCCGTGTTACCCAGTAAAATGTCAGATTTGGGGTTATGGGGTTTTTGAAATTTTTTTAAACTACTGCATCCTCAACGCCTATAACGGTGTCTGAGACTTAGTAGGTTTTCAGTAAATAGTGTCTAGGGAAGGAAGGGGTGAAAGGAAATGCTTTGTCCTTCTCCCCTCCTTTGTCTGCAGCAGAGCAGGTCAGGAAAACACAGTCTGTCTGCAGTAGAGCTGCTGGGAGACAGCCATGGGTGTGTCCACACACACGTATGCACACAGGTACCGTGTCGGGAGTGGGGAGGGCCCAGCAGGAGGAACTGTCCTGTCACTCAGGAAGCCGCATTCCAGGAGGGAAGAGGCCACGGGCTTGAAGGAGAAACGTCAGACAAGCAAACTGACCCTCAAAGGACGTGCAGGACGGTGCCGGCCAGACCTGAGGGCTGTCAATGACCGCAGACAGGCTGGTCCATTTCCCACGAGGCCACCCCGCAATCCCAGCTTGGGCTGCCCTGCAGCGAACGAGGGGCTCAGGGGTGTGGGAAGCGGGACCCTCCCGCCCAAGCCCCTCCAGGTGGCCACCGCCCACCTGTGCTCTTTCCTGGCGTGAGGGTTCGCTGAGCCTGGGCCAATGCCCCCACGTCTCCGAGCCCAGGTTCCCGTGGTGACCCCACGAGTCAGCTGGCACAGGGCCACCTAGGGGTCCCTAGTGGTCAGGCCTCCGCTCACTTCAGAAGAGTCTCGGTTTGGACAATAAGCTGTCTTGTGACCCTAAAGCAAATCCCTTTTAGAGTTTTTGTGAGGATTCCATGAGCTGGTACATGGGGCAGAGGCCAGCGCACGGGACAATTAAATACAAATCCCGCCCGGGTCCTGCCTGGCCCAGCCCCCAGGGCCCCGTCCCACTGCCCCTCTGATGCTGGGGCCCGTCCCTGAGGCCTCCGCGCTCTCCTTCCAGCCCCTCGGGATCTGCTGCTTTTCCCTCCCCCCGCTCCTAGCATCTGCCTGTCCCCAGCTGAGTGATTCACGGGCCACTAGGTCTCGTGGAGGTTGTCGCCCTGCCTGGGGGCCCACGGCTCCGCGACGGATGCTGTCCTGTCCTGGCCGCACTGGTGATGGACAAACGCGGCTGCTTAGGGAAGCTTCCCTTATCTCACCTGCAAAGGCTCCCTCTTCCTCATCTTGAAAAATGGATGGCTGGCAGATATGGGAGCCATGGCCACTCGTCAGAGCCTTCACCGGGACTGATGGAGGGAATCTCTGCTCTTTGCAAAGAGAAATTTTGCAGCGATAGCTTCTCCCTGGGCTTTGCCTGCCTCTCTGAGAGGAAGCACGGACGGTGGAGGCTGGAAGGAAGTTTCTGCAGATGAGGGGTGGGGGTGGGGTGCTGGTGGCAGGCACAGAGCTCCAGGTCAAGAGCCCAGGCTGGCACGCGGGTCCTCCCTGCTCTGAGCCTCCCGCGGAAGAACCCCAGGGGGACCCGAGCCCAGAGCAGAGGCTGGACGGTAGGAAGGGACACTCCACAGGCCAGCACCCTGGCCGGGGAGGACTCTGCCCACAGAGCTTGGTGCTGGGACTGGACAGCCCGCCGGACTCTGCCCTGACTCTGCCCTTCATGACCGTTCACGGGGGCTGCCAGGCTAGAAGGAACGTGAGAACCACCAAGCCCTGCAGTGTTGAGGATACACACACTTACCCAGCGCGCTGCGGCCTGAGAGGCACGTTTACCCGGGCGTCCCCGCATGCAGGCCTCCTCTGATCAGTGCTTGGGTATAAGCGGGTATTGCCGGGGGGCTGCCCTCGGGGAGCGGGGCCCAGGGTCAGAGCCTCAAAGTCCAGAGGAGGCCCCGACCGTCAAGAGCAGGCGGGGTCCCTCAAAGCGCGGGGAAGGGATCCTGAGCCCTGGGCTGGCCTGTCTCCAGCTCAGAGCCAGGAATCTGCCTGAGACAGGAGGCCTCGGGAGGAGGGAGGGATGGCCCTTGGGAGCAGGTGCTGGTCAGCACGGTGCCTCCTTGTCACCAGGCTGGCCCTGTCCTCCAGGCCTCTCTAGGAGAGTGGGGGACAGATGAACCTGGCCCTGAGCTGAGCCCCACCGCCGGCCCTTCACGGGAGACACCTCTCCCAGCGTTGCCCCTGGACCCAATGTCCACGCACGCAGGACGGCCAGTGCCCGGAAGGAACTCAAAAAATTGCCAAATGGATAGATGGACTCAGCCCATAATGTACTATGTTTTCTGCCTGTATGTCCTCAATCTGCAGGTTCCTGTCTTTCACCGGCTTTGTCGATTTCTCAGCCAAGCCTCACTGAATGCGGCCCCATCCTCCCCATTCTCTCCTGGAGCCGACACGGGGCTTTCTGATTCTGTCCTCCAGGTCCTCTTCTCCGTGACGTTTGTCATCCCATCTCGGGCGCCGGCCACTGGGGGTGTCCTCACCTGTCGTCCATGCATTTTCTTCACTGCAAGTTCAGCTGCTCACCTTGCCTGTTAGTTTTTAATTTTAACACAATCTATGTTAATTTTGAGACGTTAGGTTTTCAAACCCTTGTGTTTTTTATAGTGATTTCCTGTTCCTCCTCATGGTTTTATGCCTCTTTCTCTAATAATTTCTGTAGACTTTCACAGTGTTGTGTGACCCTCAATCCTGGGGTTCAAGTACCCCAGTTTCTTGGGCTGCGGGGTCCAGCTCAGGAAAGGATGCCTGGGACACGTGTGACATTTTTATTGTGATCTCATAATCAGCAAGGACTTTTCTCTCCATGGGATCCTACATCACCTAAGTTCTCTGTTAGCTTCTTCCTGGCACACCAGACCTGGGATCGAGTTCATGTTCATTGCTCAGCTTGGGGACCCTGTCCTTCCCATCTCCAAACCCAGGCACGGCAGAGGCTGAGGTACCAGTGACGCCTGGGAGATTCTTCCCCCCAGACCATGGGCAGAGCTCCCCGGGGGAGGCAGGCTTCGCCTCTGAGGCTCAAGGTCGGCTCTCCCATCCCCGTGTGGTCAGAGCCCAGAGCCCAGATCCTTGCACACGTGGGCGCACAGGCACAGGGACACACGGGTGCATACATGCAGGCCCATACACACACACACACACACACACACATACACACACACACGCGCACACGCAGTCACTGCAGTGAGATCTCACACGGTTCCAGTGCTGGCTTTCAGTGCCTCCCCGGGGCTGTCACCTGGGGTCCCCATTTCTTTCTTGCATCCTCATCTGTACCTTCCAAGCACATGCATGTGGTCACTTGGTCAACACTCCTGTGTCTGTACGGACCCGGCTCTGCCCGCCTGCCGTGATGCCAGCGTCCGACGCCACACGGGTCCTGGGGGCGTGTTCTGCTCTGTGTCCCCTTTGGAGCATCCCCAGGGCACAGCATCAACTCACCACCGTCCCCCAGGATCTCGTCACATCCGCCAGACACTGAAGAGACACTTGGGCCCAGGCCCCCCCTTCTAGGAGAGGTAGAGTCAGGTGCCTGGTGGGGGCCCCGGGCACCCCAGCTCTGCAGCCGCACCCGGCCTGACCCTCCTGGGATTCACAGACAAGAGGGAGGGACTTGATGAGTACAGCCCCGCCCCCGCCGGGACACGGAGGGCTCCAGCCCTGCTGGCCAGGGATTCCGCCAGGTACACGGTGGTTCCCGGTGCCCCTCGGCCCCTACTGACCTGACCACAGACCTGGGGCAGGTTGCTCACTGGAGGCTGGCCCTGCTGCACCCACTGCGCTCTCCAGCCTGGCCTGCATCCTCTTCGTGGTAACCAGGAACCTCCCCGGCCCTGCTCTCAGCGTCACCCCTCGCATCCCTGGAGACCGCAAGACGGAAGACAGAAGGCACCTCACCACAGGCAGGGCCAGCACCGGGGCCCTGGCACTCGACCGAGCCGCTGACACGTGAGACCCTGCGGTGGTCCCGTAGGACCGACCAGTGCAGCCAGAGCCTCAGGACCCGAGCCCCAGCCCCCTCCCATGTGGCAGCGAGGGCCAGCCCGAGTCAGGCCAGCCTCCCTGGAGAGGACGCCCCTGAGGGCCTCATCTCCCTGACCACCCAGCTGGCCCCAGCCATGCCCAGGGCTCGGGCACCTCAGCCCCGACCACACAGGGGCCAGCAGGTGCTCCCCGACGTCCTGCCCCACGTGGCGGTGTCCTGAGAGGCATGAGGGCAGTGCGGGCTCCTGCGCCCAGGGGGCTCCTGCCACGGCCCTGGTGGGAGTCGGCCCGGAGGAGCTGAGAGGGGGAGACGGGAGTCGCCGCCCCCAGCCTGGAGCTCCCCCCCCGCCCTCCCTCCTTCACCCTGTTCTCATTCCTTCCTTTGCCCAGGAGCCCATCAGACCCTGTGCAGCCCTCGCAGGCCAGCACTGCGCTGGGCACTAAGGAGGCAGTAATGGGTACCGAGGGGCAGGGGGAGGGGCGGGAGGAGGGGCCCGAGCAGACAACGCCCATCTCCCAGGGGAGGGCTGGGAGGGGAGGGGTCTGCACAGCAGCCAAGGGGCTGGACCCGCCCGAGAGCAGTGGAGCCGCGGAGGGCTTGCAGGAGGGGACCCGGCTCTGACAGGGCTGCTGGCACAAGTGGGGTGGGGAGGCAGGTGCCAGGGGGGCAGTCGGAGGCTGTGGGACCAGCCCTGGGAGGTGCAGGGGGGACCCAACCCCGCAGGGGGCGGGGATGAGGGCAAGAGGGTAACCCTGAGGCCCCAAGGGCAGCAGAATCTGCTCCACAGGGGCAGGTGAGGCCGAGGCCGAGGCAAGGGGGCCCCCAGGCCTGGGAGGGTGGGGAGGAGAGGCCCTGGGCCAGCGTCTTCAAGCTCCCCACCCCGTGTGACGTGAGGACAGGCCCCAGCAGGCTCTCTCCGGGGAGGGAGGCGCTCATCCATGATGAATCCCCCTGGGGACCTCCGGGCCTCCAAAAGCAGCGGCGTTATTTAAAACTGGCTTGAATTTGGCCCAGGATAGAGACGCCTGCCTTTCTTGTTGATCGTCACCCCTGCTCCTGCGGCATCTCCCCGTTTCCTGAGAAGACGGGCAGCAGGTCCCCCTCGCAGCCCCACGTGGACGGCACCACCTCCCTCCACCCGGCTGCAATGGAGCCGGTCATTCCTCTTCTAACCTTGCCAGTTCTCAGAGGAAAGCTAATATAATCATTTCTGATGGCATTTTGGGGAGAAATCCAAGTCATTTGGTTCCTTTTCTGGACCACTCCGAGTCAGAAGACCACACAGGTCTCATGACAGCCATGGTGAAGGGGGGCTGGCCTGTCCCCTCGAGGCCAGCACAGCTCAGGTGGCTGGATCCTGGGGCCGGGCTTCTAGCCTGGGGAAGAAGGAGGCAAGGAGCAGCAGGAACCGTTGCTATGGAGACATTGCCCAGCAGCGGGGCAGCCGAGCTGTCAGCTGGACGTAACCTTGAAGGATTTCACAGGAGAGAGAAACAGCAAACAGGCACAGATACAGATACAGGATGTGAAGCCGACCTTTACCTGGGAGGCTGGGGAGGGTGAGAGGCCAGAAAAGAGGGAGGGGAGATGGGAAGGGGAGGGAGGGGGCACAGGCAGCACCTCCTGAGAGCTGCCACACCCAGAAACCCCGGGTACAAGGTGTCAACGGCCCCCCTGACCGATGAGGACACGTGTTAGGTCACGCATCCAGCGTCTCAGACCAGAAAATGATGCGGCTGGAGTTGGAACTCAGGTTTTTCTGACTCCAAAATCCACACCCCTTCTCCCACTGCCTGGTCCTGCTGAATCGGCCCAGAGACCCAGCTCCCTGGGAGGCGGAGGCTGCCGGGCTGCACACGAGTTGGACAGAAGAGACCCCTCTCTCAGCTGTGCTACTGGGAAGACACCCAGCTGTCTCCCACGTGGCTCTCCTGGGCTCGGGGTCCCCGGGGTTTGCCCCCTCCTGCCCTCCAGGAGCTGCGGGCCCTAGGCCTCTGGCTTCTGCATCCACGCTGAAACCTTCAAAGCAGTCAGCACCCACAGAGGATCAGGATGAGGATAAATACATAATTGGTACCGCTTTTCTAGCTAAAAGATAGGCTGTGCTGGACCCCCAAGAGCTGGTGAGCAGAGGCGCTGGAGCAGCCCCAGAGGCAGATAAAGACAAGCTCCTTTCACCACTTTGTTGCTCTATTCATCTTAGACTCGGAGTTGAGGACGAAGGACTGGAGACCTGGGGGCTCCAATTTCAAGGGACAGAAGCTTCCGCTGCAGAGTGGCCCTAAATTCTGGAAGCACAGATGGTAAAGCATAGGTAATAGACGGTTTTCCAAAACAGGTAATTCTGGAAGCACAGGTAGTAAAGCATAGGTAATAGGCATTGCATTGAAACACACAATCTAAGTGAGGACTCGAATCAATAATGTTATAAATGAAAGAGGAGGCATTTCGACTGAAGCCCAAAGGCTCCTAAGAGACCATGAACATTTATAGGCCAACAAGTTGGATAAACTGAAAGATACAGACACATTCCTAGAAACATACAACCTACCAAGTCTGAACCAAGAAGAAGTAAAAAAATCTGAACAGACCAACAGTGAGTAAGGAGATTGAATAAGTAATCAAAAACCTCCCAACAAAGAAAAGTCCAGGACCTAGTGGCTTTACTAGTGAATTCTAGAAAACATTAAAAAAAATTGGCACGATTCATTCTCAAATTCATCCGAAAAAATTGAAGAGGAGGGAACACTTCCAAACTCATTTTATGAGGCCAACATTACCCTCATACCAAAGCCAGACGAGGATACTATAAGAAAAGAAAATTCCAGGCCAAAATCTCTAATGAACACAGATGCAAAAATTCTCAACAAAATACTAGCAAACTGAATTCATCAGCACATTAAAAGGCTCATACACCAGTGATCAAGTAAAATTTATTCCAGGGAGGCAAGAATGGTTCCATATCTTTAAATCAATAAATCTGACACACCACGTTAACAGAATGAGGGAGAAAAAATCGTATGATCATCTCAAGAGATGCAGGAAAAGCATCTGACAAAATTCAATGCCTTTTATGACAAAATCTGACAACAAATTAGGTGTAGAAGGAATGTACCTCAACGTAGTAAAGGACGTATATGACAAGCCCACAGCTCACATCAGATTCATTGTTCCTCTAAGATCAGGAATAAGACAAGGATTCCCACTCTCAGCACTTTTATTCAACATAGTACTGTAAGTCCTAGCCAGACCAGCTGGGCAATAAAAAGAAATAAAAGGCATCCAGGTTGGAAAGGAAGGAGTAAAATTGTCTCTGTTTGCAGATCAGATGATCTTATATATAGAAAACCCTAAAGACACCACCAAAAACTTTTAGTACTGATAAACAAATTTAGTAAAATTACAGGATATGGAATCAACATACAGAAATCAGTTGTGTTTCACTCGCAATGAGCTATAGGAAAAAGAAATTAAGAAAACAATCCCATTTATAATAGCATAAAGAATACTTAGGAATAAATTTAATGAAAGAAGTAAAAGATCTATACACTGAACACTTTAAAACATTGATGAAAGAAATTGAAGACACAAATAAATAGAAAGATACGCCATGTTCATGGATTGGAGGAGCTAATATTGTTAAAATGATCATACTACCCAAAGTGATCTACACATTCAATGCAATCCCTTTTAAAATTCCAGTGGCATTTTTCACAGAAATAGGAAGAAACAGTCCTCAAGTTTATATGGAACCACAAAAGATTATGCACAGGCAAAACAATCTTGAGCTAAAAGAGCAAAACTGGAGACATCACACGTCCTGATTCCAAAATATACTACAAAGCTATAGTAATCAAAACAGCATGATACTGGCACAAAGACAGAGCCATGTAACAAAGAGAACCCAGAGATAAATCTATACATTTATGGTCATTAGAGCTTCTATAAGGTGCCAAGAATACACAGTGGGGAAAGGACAGTCTCTTCAATAAATGGTGTTGAGAAAACAAGTTATCCACGTACAGAAGAATGAAATTGGATCCTTATACCATTCCATATACAAAAATCAACTCAAAATGAGTTAAAGACATAAATGTAAGACCTGAAACTGTAAAACTACTAGAAGACAACATAGGTGAAAAGCTTCTTGACATTGGTCTGGGCAATGATTTTTTGGATCTGACCCTAAAAGCACAGGCAACAAAAGCAAAAATGGACAAACAGGATTGTATCAAACTAAAAAGCTTCTGTGCGGCAAAAGAAATATTCAACAGTATGAAGAGACAACCTACAGAATGGGAGGAAATATTTCCAAACCATACATCTGACAAGGGGTTAATATCCAAAATATATAAGGAACACAAATAACTCGATATCAAGTAACCTAACTAATAAATGAGTAAAGCACCTGAATAGACCATTTTCCAAAGAAGATATACGAAGGGCCAAGAGGCACATGAAAAGATGCTCACCATCGCTAATCATCAGGGAAATGCAAATCAAAACCACAAGAAGATATCACCTCACACCAGTCAGAATGGCTATTATCAAAAAGACAAGAAATAGCAAGTGTTAGTGAGGATGTGGAGAAAAGGGAAGCCTCATGCACTGTTGGTGGGAATGTAAATTGGTAAAGCCAATTATAGAAAACAGCATGGAAATTCATTTAAAATTTTAAAATAGAACAACCATATGATCCAGTGATATATCCCACTTCTGGATATATTTTCAAAGGAAAGGACATCTGTATCTCAAAGAGATATCTGTACTCCCATGTTGATTGCAGCAGCTTTCTCAGTTGCCGAGATATGGAATCAACCCAAGTGTCCATCAACAGATGAGTGAAGAAAACTGTGTGTGTGTGTGTGTATAAAATGCGATATTACTCAGCCCTAACAAAGAAGAAAATTCTGACACATACTACAATGTGGATGAATATTGAGGACACTACACTAAGTGAAATAAGCCAGCCACAAAAGGACAAATATTGTCTCAATCCAGTGTTTACACCTGAGAGGTGGGCGAGCTCAGCCTGGAGCCCAGGTGGATTCCAAAGCCTGATGGTCAGCACCACACGGCTGTCCTTCCCCAGGGCGGAGGCGAGTGGAGGGACCCCGGGAGAAGAGTGGGGGGCAGGTCCAGGAGGGGGGTGGTCTTCAGTCAGGAGGCCTTGAGCACCAGGCAGAGGGGGTACAGCAGCCGTCGGGGTCACCCACGAGGAGGGGCTTGGTCAGGGCGGACCCCGCATGGAGCCCCCCAGCAGAGCCGGAGCACCCGGACTGGAGAGTCTCCTCACAGGCTTGTGGGGAGTCAATGAGGTGCGTGAGCTGCAGGTGCAGGGCCGGCTCAGCACACGCCCCACGGATGTGAGGGCCGCCACTGTCCCATTTCTCAGCTGAGGAAATAAGGCCCAGAGAGGTTAAGTCACTTGCTCTGAATCACACAGCCGGTGAAAGGAAGAGGTAAGGACTGAGCCGAACTTCTCGACCGTTTGCTGCCCACCCCGCGCCCTGCCCCCCGACCCAGGTGGAAATGCGTGTGGGCAGGTGGGGAAGTTCTGCAAACCCACAGAAGCACCTCCCACCGGCCTGAATCTCCCACCTCCTTCTCACCTCAATCCTCCTAATTAACCCGAAAGCTCGACAAAAGCCCCCAGTCCCTGTGTCCCCACCGTTGAGAGATGGGGTCCTGCCGGCCGGGAGAAGACACAGGTCCCGGAGGCCAGTCAGGCGACAGCTCTTCTCCTTCCCTGCAGCCCCAGGTCGCATCCCGGGGGCCCTGGAGGGGTCTCCTCCCCATCTCGGGGGAGCGGGCTGCTCTGCTGTGACAGGTGCTGGCGGCGGCACCGGAGGGACGGGCATCCAGTGCTTTCTCAGCTCCCCGGCCGTCCCTCAGCATGGACGTCCCCAAGCCGGCAGCCCCGGGAGGCGGGCGTGAGAGGCGGCAGTGGCTCTGTAGCAGCTCTATCGCCCCGTGTGGGTCGTGGGTGTGAGCAGGAGGCCTGGCCCGGAGGCCAGCGTGTCCCTGAGGCCAGCGTGTCCCCGGCAGAGGTGGGACCTGGGAGGGCCCTGCCTCCCTCAGAGGCAGGCTCTCCTCCACACGGGGGCCAAAGGGGTTCACTTTGCCCTGAAACCTCGGTTGAGATTCTAGATTTCACTGGGCACTAGGCACCAGGCTCTGAGCTGGGGAAATGGAGGCACGGAGGCCGCAGAAGTGGAGCTACCACAGAGGGACCCGAGGTCCCCCCACCCCATTTCCCCTCTCTGCTCCCGTGGCCCCCCTTCCAGCACTTTGTTCCAGGCTTTTAACTTACTTTACTATGAGCTCGAAAAAAAATCATAATGAGGGAAGTAGATCTTCTTCCAGCCCAGCACATAAAGCGTCTTCCAGCCTGTCCGGACTACCTGCTCTCTGACGGGTGCAGAGGACACAGCACCGTGCCCACCGCCCCCGCTGCCCTGGGCACCCCCCAGACTGCCCTCCCCCACGCCCCGTGCAGGGGAACTCGGCCTCTGAACCGTCAGCCCTGGAGGCCCCGAGTGCAGGAGCACCGTCAGGGTTGCAGAGAATGAAACAATAAATTCAGGTTCCAAATCTCTAGGGTATTCAGTTCTAAATTTTGTCCTTGAGCCTTAGAAACCAGATAGATCTAGACAACAATTTAGTGCAGGGCAGTTACCCACGGGCACTGGGAAAATACTCACACATGGGCCCTGGGAGCGGACAGGCTGGGAGTCAGGAGGCAGCTCAGTGTCCTGCCTTCGTGACAACACTTTGAAGCGGGTCCCACTGTCCCTGTTTCACAGATGAGAAAACTGAGGCTTAAGAAAAGAAATAAGCAGCTCACCTAAGGATGCACAAGTCGTGACGACGACCCTGGCTTGCACCTGCCAGCCCGATGCTAACGTGCTCCTTCCCACCTGCTCTTTGGTGGAGGGAGCCCTGTAGGTTAAGGCGGGCTGGACTGATCCTGCTCTGCCCCCTGGGCTGTCTGTCCTTGGGCCAGCTGATTAGCTCTCTGTGCCTCAGTTTCCCCAGGAAAAGGGGAATGAGAGCAGTGCCTGCCCCACAGGGTGTCGGCGCGTGTGAGCCCCGGGCCCACGCTGCCCTCGCTGCATCCGCTCTGCGTCCCCCTCCTCGCTGCTCAGGGCCATGTCACCAACATCAGGCCCTTGGTGTGCTCACCCCTCAAGGGCAAGAGCCTCGCTGCCCCAGGGGACGGGGTGTACAACAACCCAGCTTGTCTTCTGAAAGCGAAGTTGCAAGTCTTCTAAGCAAGAGGGGCTGCTCGGGGCAGGAGCCATGCGTGGTGACAGGAGGGAGGTCCCCAGAATTAATTGCTCACCACATGTCACCACTGGTGACAACTTTGCAATGACTGTCTTCCTAGGAAGAAAAATGTCCCATCCTCCCCCAGCTCCGGTCCCCACAGCCTCCAGCCTGATTTAAGCCGGTCTGGAGGCAGCACCTGCCGGTTCCAAGGGGGAAAATGACACCCCGCCCCACCAGCCAGAGGAGAAAAGGACCCCGGGCCTTAAATGACAGCCTGGTCTTTCTCATCTGTTTAATCAGAAATGGACTGGCCATGCATTGATATCCCCAAGATGGGGCCTCTGATTTGGATGGAGGCTGGCGGAGTCTGACGTGGGGCAGGACTGGGAAGGATGACATTCATTCCCCAGGACGGATCCGGGGGAGAACCCTGCCTGCTCCCTGTTCCCACCCGGCCTCAGATCTCTGCTTCAAGGTTCATCAGAGCCAGCTTGGGAAAAGGACCAGAGTAAACAGTGGTGAACGTGGAGCCTGCTGTGGGGATGGCAGCCCGCCTGGCCCGACGTGGCATGGTGGCTGAGCCATACCGTGGGGACGCGGCCCGGGCGCCAGTGAGGGTCCCCTGAGCCTCTGAGGCTGTGGGGTCGGTCGTCACGGCAGTGCTGGGTCCAGTGCCCCTCCCTCCAAGCCCAGCTCCCACCCTTGCTTCTGAGCCTGGCGGGCAGCCGTGTGGCAGCCTGCTCTGCCCCCGGGTCCCCCACTAGGGCCCGCAGGGGGCAGCAGGGTCACCTCCCTTCCCTCCACCCTGGGCATAGTGACGAGGGGCAGGGGTGGGGGAGGGAGAGCTCTGCCAGGGATGGCTATGGGGCTCGGGCCGATTTCTGGCCCGTCCAAGCTCCGGTCCCCATACAGAGGCGGGTGTCGCCAGACAGTCGAGGTGCCCGGGCAGTGTGATCCAGGGCCCCCGGGGTACCAGCCCCTCTTCCCAGCCACATAGGGGTCCCTCCTCCCTGTCGTCCCTTCCCCACTGAAAGCCCAGCACCCCTCCCTGGAGATTTGTGCCTGGGTGGGTGGTCTCCGCACCCCCTCCAGGGAGGCGGGCCCACAAGCTTCTCAACCGGGTCCAGATTCCAACATTTTATGCAGAACGACACATTGTTCCTGCAACACAAGGAGCAGAGGTAGCACGTGGGGGCTCAGCCCCGGGGCTGGAACGAGAAAGTCTGTGTTCCTTGTCCCGGTCCGGTTCTGCCGCCTTGCCACTGAATAGCTCCGCATGTGAACGCCCTGCCCAAGGCGGATGTGTGGGGGGATGGGTCCCGCCACCTCAGCTTAAAGGCAGTGAGAGCTGGGGTGGCCCCGGTCCCAAAGTGAAGCAGAGGAAGTGAGGGTGGGACAAGACCTGCCCAGCCACGCCCAAGCCGCACGTGCGGGGCCTCCAGCCCCAGGGCCCCTCACCACCCAGGCTCGGGCAGGCTCGCCAGCTCCGGGCAGAGCTCGTGGCTTCAGCCCACGTCCAGACCCCTGGCCCAGCCGCTGTGGACACTGAATAATGGAGCGCGTGTCTGTCTAGTGCACTGGTTGCTGCTTACGGCAGCGGCGGCAGGAGCAGGGAACCGATGATGCCCAGGCAGCTCTGCCCGCGGCAGGTTCTCAGGTCTTCGGTCCCCTAGGCGTTTTGCAACCAACGTGGCGCCTGGAGCAGCAGTAAAAACACCCCGGGCTCCTCTGGCCGCAGCCCTCTGGCTCCTCTCAGGGCAGGTGCTGAGCTACATGCTGCCCCCAGCCCGCCCTGCCCTGCAGGAGCCAAGGGACCTGGAGGGGCTTCTCCCCGGAGGACGGAAGACAGGCAGCGCCCTGAGCACCCCCCGGCCCCGCCGACACGGGCCAGGCCAGCACCGCGCCTGGGGAAGCCAGGACTGGCCTTTTCCCCTGGGAGGCACTAATCCCCTCCCCAGGGCCCCAGCCCTAACGCCATCACACTGGGGTATGAACCTGGACAGACAGACATGCCGTCCACAGCATGAATCAAGTTCTGGGGAAAGTGGACAGAAAGGTGGGTGTTGGGGGGGTGGCTTCCTCCTCTGTCTTCCGTTGAAGGAGAACCCACCTGTGCCAAGCAGCTCACCTGTGTCCCAGCTCATCCTTACAATGACCCTCAGGAGGGGTGTTATTTACCCATTTTAGAGATGACAAAACAGAGGAACCAACTTCCCCAAATCACACAAATTGCAAAAAGCTAAATCAGGATTTGAGTTCATGTTTGTCCAGCCCCTTATACACTGGAGAACAGATGCTGGTGTGTCCCATTTTACAACTCAGAAGATTTCCGTGATCATGTCTTGGTATAGACCAAAAAGTTCTCAAGGTCAGCATGCATCAGACTCCGTGGGGCTTGCTGGTCCCTCCGCAGGAGTTTCTTCCTCATTAGGCGTAGAATGGGGCAAGAAAAACGCCTTTTCACAAGTGACCAGGCAGGGCTGATGCTGCCGGCCCGGGGACCACACTTTGACAAACAGCCCTGTGGACGCTACACCCGGTGCTGCAGAACCGAGGGGGGCCCCGCGGGGAGCTCCGTAGGGGTCACAGGTGGCTGACAGTCCCCACCCGGGCCCTCTGGAGAGAGATTCCTGGGGGCAGGCTCAGTGCCCAGGCACCCCCAGAGCACAGAGGCCCAGGGCATCCTCCCTGCGACTGCGTTTCCCCTGCAGCCTCTCCCTCCTCGCTCTAATTACCTTGGTTCCTTTAGGTGGGGAGGCACCCTCACCAGCAGGAGGTCTCCGTGGAGGCAGCACGAGAACAGGTTTCAGAAGATCCCACGTGCCGCAATGAGACCCAGCACAGCCAGATAAATAAGTAAAATATTTAAAAAGAAAAACAGGCTTCAGAGACTCACTGTTAATTTTGTGGGGGGCAGGTGTATATTTGAGGTAATTCCTGTGTTTCTGGGATTACGTTTCTCAGAAGCAGGTGCAAATTTGGGGGCGTATATTAATTTACACGAGCCCGAGACACAGAGGAGGTACGGGAGACATGGGTTCCACTTTACAGATGAGAACTGAAGGCCCAGAGGGTTTTCCCAGCTTCAACAACGGAAGCGCTTCTGCTACGACAGTGACTCATCACGGGTGCTTCTCACACACGACGGCTCGCGTGGCCTCCAAGTTAGTTGTCCCAACTGACACTCGTCAGACACGTGCAGGCACCTGTCCTTGGATTCTCTCATTCAAGCCTCACGACAGCTTGGTGAGGTAGGTCCTACTATTCCTCACGTTCAGAACAAGGAACCAGGCACAGAGAGGTGGAGGTCTGTTCCCAAACTCGCTCCACTCAGAAAGCGGTGGGCTCTGGATTTGACCCAGGGCCTGTGCCCCGTCCAGCCTCCCACGACAGGGGCCGGTCCTGCGTCTTTCTGGCTGCAGCGGTCACATCCCCAGGCCTCCGGACCCCGCAGCCGGGCTCTGCTCACTAGCAAACATGGGGCACGGTCACCCCCTCAAACTCTGAGGCCAGTGTTGGAGCCGATACACCTACGGGTCCAGCAGCCGACAGAGATGCAAACTGAGCTGTGGATCTTGCCTCCGAGGGTCACTACCTTCCCAGCCTTTGGCCTCAGAGAGCAGGGACGTTTCCCAAGAGCACACAACTCAGAAGCAGGACATCGCTCTTCTTGTTGGTTCCAACGCTCTCAGTTTCCCCTGGTCGGGGCACCCACCATGGGCCTGGATGTAGCAGGGCCTCTGCCTTCCAGGCTCACCCCGACCCCCGCGGGGCAGGGCGGGCAGGCGGGGCTGCTTCCCAGAGCCTCTCGACAACAACTTCTGCTGCCCTCGAGTTGCTGTGATGTTCCCACTGACACGAACATGCACCCAGCCTGTGCAGTCCTTGCTTCTCTGGTTTAGGGGGAGGGGCGGGGTGGGGGGAGGGTGGGAACGAAGAGGGGGCGCAGGGGCTGGCCGGCCGCTCAGAGCAGCAGTGGAGGCTTGTGTGGGAAGGTGAGGAAGATTCTAGCAGCAGCATCCCATCCAGGGCTCCCTCCCCGCCAGGATCCCGCGCACGCGGCCCACAGGCTCCCTTCTTCCCACACTGCGTGTGCAGAGGCAGACTGGACCTCGTCCCAAAGGGAAGGGACGGGGCCACCTCGCCCTCCTGCGTGACCTTGAGCCCCTTCCCCGCCTGTGGGCGCCAGGCTCCTCGGAAGGGAGGCAGCTGTGACGGCAGGGCCAGGGCCGCCTCCTTCCCGCCGCCAAAGGTGCGGTGCCAGAAGCACAGCGGGAGGTGCCACACGCTGGGCTTGGGCTCCTGGCACATCTCCTTCTCCCCGAGCTGCTTCCAGAGACGCTCGCTTCTCCCTAGACGCCTGTCTGTCCGTTAGTCCTCCGGAGGGCAGGTGAGCCGAGACCTTCGTGCAGAGGTTCGGGGCCCGGCTTAGCCCGCTGCGGACGTTGCCCTGACACCCGCCAGCTCCTCCCGGGAGGACGGAGAGGCGTGGGGCCAGCTGCCACCCACCTGCAGGGTGAGGGGAGGCTCCGGGCAGAGAGGGGCCCAGAGCAGACGGGCGTGGGCCCTGCGTGATGCCCGAGTCCAGTGGGGGGGCAGGAGGCAGCCTGAGACACAGCTCCTGCCCCGGGCCCGGAGGGAGCAGGCTTTTCTTCCGGGAGACTCCGGGAGGCAGAACGGGAGCCAACGTTGGAAGATTTGGGAAGACGGAGAGTGACTCACCGAGAGGAGGCCTGTTCTCACACTGAAATTGGAAACTGCTTCCCCAGGACGGTGCGAGAAACCTGTCGCTCGAGTGTCCGAGCGCGGGCTGGGCATCGCCGGCCGGGAGCCGGGCTGTACGGGTGCCGCGGCGGGCGCCTGGCTCTGGGCGACCAAGAGGCGCCTCCCACCCCGCTGCTGGCTGGAAGTACTGACAGAGAACCACCAAGTGCCCAGAAGAAGCATAAAAGAGCCCAAGTCAGGGGGCTCCTCAGAAGGCTGGGCGGGGTGGGGAGCCTGGGGACCCCCAGCGGGCAGGGGCATGGCCAGGGAGCTGCCCGCCCTGCGGCTCACAAGCCACGGCCCTGGGTGTTTGCTGCGGGTCGGGGGGGGGGGCATCCTGTGCGGGGAGGGTCCTGGAGGGGTCAGGAAAAGGCAGGCACAGGCCACACAGCTGCCGGGCTGGGGGCCCAGGTGTCTGCAGCCGGCCAGAGCTGCCATCCAGGAGCCCCCAGGTGAGAGCCCAGCTGTGGCCCCCGGGATGGGGACACAGGAACGTCTCTGGACACGTGTAACTCTTGGCCCCTGAGAGCCCACAGCTCTGGGTCCCCTCCCACGGGAGGTTAAGACGACGATGCGAGTGGCCCACTGGCCTTCCAGCCCCGTCTCGAATGATAACGCCCTGTGCAGGTGTCTGACCTCTGGACCCAGACTGAGTTCCTCCAGAGCAGAATCCATCCTTACCCCCTCCTCACACCCACCCCGGCCAAACACCCTTACACACACACGCACACAAATACTCGTTAATGTGCTGACACGCCAACGTTTTTCAAAGGGGGAGGGGCGGGGTCTCAGCCCTCGAAATCTGGCCTGACTCGTGGAGTGACGCCAGATCCACACCAGGGAAAGCCTGGGTTTAGGACCATAAGTATTTCTGATAATAGAAAAGCTGAAGGAAACTGAGGTTCGCTCAGTGGAAGATGGGAAAGTGCCAATACAGGCCTCGACACCTACAGAGTGGAGGGTACGAGCTGGCCGTTCTCTCAGGTCCTTGTAATCCTGGGTCTTTGCCCCTCACCACGTACGGCCCACTCACACATCCACGTGTGCGCACGCCCACGCACACACGCAGACACACGCACACACTCCCTCCCGGTGAGTTCTCCTGTCTCGCCCAAGGCCTCCTCTGGCCTGGAGGAGCAGGGGTGGCTGAGCTGGTCCCCACGAGGGCCTGGCCGGGTCTCCCTGTTCCCTGGCCCTTCGCCCTCCAGGACCTACTTCTGATGAGCGGCCTCTTAGCTCCCTGGTTGTCGAGTTCTACCCTTTCCTCCCAGGACAATTACTCAGCCTCACTCTTCTTTGAAAGAGAACTTCCCCCATCGAATACTGGGGCCGAAGGGGCAGCACCCCGACCGCAGGTGGATCAGGACCAGGACCAGGACCCCGGCCTCAGCATCAAGCTTCCTGCCCTGACACACGGATGACCCCTCGGGGGCCGGGCCTCCTATGAGTCTGTTTCTCAGAACCACATTTCCGCTCAGGTAAGAGGGCTGGCAGCCTGGGTCCCAGGGCAGCAAGCAAAGGGAGGGGCAAACACCTCTGGATTCTTCTCGCATCCAGGCAGGGGGCCCCACTGTCTCCGGGGGCTTGGCCCCAGCCTGCAGACCTGTGTGGGACCAGCCAGGAACCCGAGGGCGCAGGCTGGGGGCTTGGTGTTTCTCTGCGGAAGGAGGAGAGGAAGACGGTGGGAGGGACCATCTGTGGGAACGAGGCCTGAGTTGCCTCCGCTGGTCACCAATGACCCCCTGTGTCTCAGGACGAATGCAAGGGTCAAACGTAACCTCACGTGGTCAGCACGTGAGGTCGGGGGTCTTTCTGGCAAAGCTCCTGGGCCCCCAGCCCGACTCCACTCTGGTTCACCTTCACTGTGTCTGTCCCCACCAACACGGGAGCTCGTCTGTGACGAGTGCTGCTGAATGCACAAGTGACTGAATGCACAAGTGACCCCCGGGCTTCATTGTTTCTGCCAACTGTAAAGTGCTGTGCTTCGGGGTGAGTCTGCAGTACCCTCACTGGGCATCCTTCCCGAGGACGGCACGCCCATCAGGGAGTCCCTCCCTGTCCCCGTCCTCCTTCACAATCACAGCCCCACCCATGACCATTAAAACAGACGCCTGGCACCCTCTGTCCGGCCCCGATCCTGCTGCCCCCGCTGCCCCCCCCGGCTCCCACTCAGCGGCACAAACTGAGTGGCCCTAACGGGCCTGCCCCTCTCTGAGCCACGTCCGCGTTCCCCCAGCCTGACTGTCGTGGCCAGCCCTCAGCTCATTTCCGGGCTGTTTTGAAAGAAGGGACACGGGCTCGGGAAGACGCTGCTGTACAGAAAACCGCTCGGCCCAGAGTCCTCGGCGCCAGGCCCTGTGCTCAGCGCGGCCCCCGCACGGGGCCCGGCAGACACTGCGGCGCCGGTGGGCGTGGAGCCCGTGTCTGTAACTCCCGGGGGGCCGGGACTCACGTGCTTGTTTTTCCAGGCCTGCGGGTCCCAGAGTCACAGCCAGGCCCCGGGAGGTGGGCAGGCTGAGACCCCCCCGGGGTCCCCAGGAAGGCATGGGCCCCTTCCCTGTTCATTTATTTACTCCTTTATTGGTCCATTCAGCAGATGCGTGTTCAGCTTCCACCTCGGCCGGGTTCAGGCCCAGGAGCAGGAAAGGGAACAGTCAGCAGAAAGCAGCCCGGCCGCCTGTGCAGCTGGGCACCCGGCCAGGGTTCCCCCCAGCACACTGCCCGGCCCATCCCGTCTGCCCAACCCCACCTGGTCAGGGGGCCCAGGCCCTGCCCTCCGGGTCTAAAGCCGTCCCCTCCTGGCGATGGGGAGGTCGAGAGGGGCTGCCGTTGGGTGAGTAGAGCACGCGGCTGCACGGACAGCAGAGGACCCACCGGGGTCCCCACCTCCTCGCCACGCGTCCCCTCTTCCCTCCAGCAGCGGCTTCCCTGGCTCCGCGTGGGCCTCAGGACTCTGGCCCATGGCTCCCAGGAACCTGGGTCCAGGGGTCCTGCCGTTAGGCCCTGGCCCATCCTCCTGCCTCTCCCTCCAGGATGAAGGTGCCCAGGGAGGGGGGGCAGGGGACAGCAGGTGTCCAAAGTCCCCCATTCATTAAATGCTCTGAATAAAACATTATTCACAGATTAACTGAGCAGTTTTACGTGAACAACCATTTTCATGTGTTTTAATTTTTCATGGGTACTTTTCTGAAGAACAAGTACATTTTTAATAATTTAGGGGAATGAGACCTTGTTAATCTCCGTATTTTAATAAGGTCCTCCTGTGCCCCCGCCATTTATATTTAAAGCAGCTTCACTTTTCCCCAAAGCTGTTCCCTTTGAGGCGAGTCCTGGTGGGGTAGGCAGCAGGGAGGGGTGGGCATCCAGGTCTGGAAGGAGCCCGGGAGCTGGTCTTGGGCTTCAGGATGGAACCAGGGAGGCCGTGGGTCAGCACCAGGGGCGGGGAGGGGAAATGCAACCGCCACAGGGGGCCCAGCCCCGCAGCGCCAGCGCGATGGGGCCACGGGCTGCGGCACAGAGAGGACCCAGCACGCGGAGAACAGAGACCGGGGAGGGAGGAGGGCTTCTGGGCGGGGAGACGCCCAGCACCCCCGGTTCCCCGAGGGAGGCCCTGGTTCCCCGAGGGAGGCCCCGCTTCCCCACGTGTACTCCGCGGCAGCCCTAAGCCTGAACACGCATCCTCCCAGTCAATGCTCACGATGCCCAGAGCAGGGGCTGACAGCACTCCCCCTTCGCAGACGCGGAGGGAGTGAGGCTCAGGCCAGAGCAGCCTTCAGTCAGCAGCCAGGACCCCACGAGGCTCTGCTTGGCTTTAACACCTGCCCTTCTAACCACCACGCAGCCCTGGGGAGGTGACCTGCCCGCACCTGCCCGGCCCAAGCCTCTCGTCTCTGCTCCTGGGGCTGCCTCCACGGGAAAGGCCTCCCGTCTGTGCTCCCACAGCTCCCTCCCCACCCGCCGTGGCTGAGCCCCAGCCCCTACCCGGCCTGGCCACTTAGACGGGAGGCCCCACGGGGGTGAATGTGCCCCGAGGCCTGCGGACTGGGCGGAGGCCGAGAGGGAAGGGGAGGAGACAGGCTTGGGCAGCCCCGCCTGGACGGAGGGTGCTGGAAGCAGCTGTCATCCAAGCCTCGCTCTACTGGGAACTCGGGCCTTTCCTGTTTCCAGAGGGAACGCAGTAGCCCCTCTCTGGACGAGACTAAGGAGGCGCCTGCCAGGAGTGAGAGACGGGAGGGCCCTGGCTCCCGGGTCACACGGAGCACGGGCTGGTCAGGGGCGGTGTGCGGGGTCGCGCCCTGCCCTCCAGAGCAGACGGTGCCTGGCTGACGCTGGGGGCCTCGTCCTGCCCGGGTTGTGTCATCTGTGGGAAGGCCAGCCCACGACATCGGGACAGCAGGGGACTCTCCTCTCCACCCGCCCCAGATCCCCCATCGGGATCTGTCCCTGCAGGAGCGCAGCCAGGACCGCGGAACGGCCCGTCAGATTCTGCCCCCAGCCCGGGCCCTCACACGGGGTCCTCTCGGCACAACTTCCCTCTGCTCTCTTGGGAAGGCAAGCGCTCCGACGGCTGGAAAACAAGCGTGTCTCGCAGACATCTCTAAAGTCAATGCCAGCGCAGCCCACGCGGCATCAGAGCGCACGCCCTCGGCGCTGGGACGAGAGGGTCCCCCGCGCTCTCGGGGACCCACGACTGCGTTACAAGAGCACTGGCTCCCCAGCCTGGAGCCGCGGCCCCACTCGCACCCCATTCGCTCCTGTCTCAGCCCCACCACATAGGAATGAGGAAAACACGACCCACCGGCTGAGCCAGGCTCCGAGCACACCCCAGCGCCCGCCGCCCCCAGTAAAGCACCCGCGTGGTTCCTGTCGCTCCCTGTACGTTTGCTCAGAGCGCTAACCTCACCAGCTTCCCTGCAGCCACCCTGCTCCCTGCCAGGCACTGAGTCAGCCTCGCTTGGTGGAGACGCTGAGATTCTGGTCCTGGACCCAGGTTCCGAGAAGCAGACCCCCTCGTTCCCCCCACGCTGCCCTACACCCCTAGGTGGGAAGACACTCCCGGTACCCACGTCAGCCAATCTGCCTGAGTCCTGTCTTGCTGGGAGAAATTCCTGCCGCCCGTCTTGTCATGGGCTGAATTGTGTTCCCCAACCTCATATGCTAAAGTCCGGACCCCCAGCATTTCAGGACATGACTGCATTCAGAGACAGGTTCCGTAACGAGGTAATTAGGGTAACTGAGGTCACTAGGGTGGGCCCTAACCCCACATGACTAATGTCCTCCTGCCAAGAGGCGACTGGACATAGACAGACACACAGAGGAGAGGCCAGGTGAGGGCATGACAGGGAAGCGTCTGCACCCCAGGGAGGTCCCAGGAGGGACCATCCCCGCTGACACCTGGACCTCAGATTCCAGCCTCCAGGACTCGAGAGAGTAAACGTCTGTGCTTCAAGCCCCTCATTCTGTGGTCCTACATTCTGGCACCTGGAGCCGCCTTTCACTCCCGCTCTCTCCACCCCTGGCCCCCCTCCCTTCCCCACCTTGATGAGCCCCTGATGGTTCGTTTAAGTCCCCCAAGAGGCCTCCTCTGACCGCTTTAACTTGTTTGGGAGCCTCTTGTCCCAACTTCCACACTGCCATGTCCACATGTGTGAGCTTGTGTGTACATGCATGTGTGTGCGTATGTGTAATTGTGCATGTGGTTGTGTATTTGGGCATCTCTGGGACCCCGTTCATAAGACACACTCCCTCAGGGCAGGGGTCATGTCGAGACTCACGGAACATCAGGCTCAGTGGGGCCCCAGGGACCGCGAACCTGCGATCTTGGTTTTACAAACAGCTGGAGGAGGAGGTGACGGCTGTGACGTGTGGCGGGTGCCTCCCAGGCCCAGGCCACCCCGCTAGGCCACACGCCTGCTCTGTGCCCTCTGAGGCGACCCAGAGCCCAGTGGAGGCTCTGTCCCCTGCGGCCTGTTGATGACTTTTCTGGGCGTCCTCTGATGCCGCCCCCCCACCAGACCCCCAGATGCACTATTTCCACTAGTGTCCCATCTCCTAAGGACGCGGCGCTGGCCGGCGCTGCCTCGGCAGACACAGGTGCACACGGGGCACCAGCGACGTGAACCCCCCCCAGGCGCACAGACACCCCTCGAGCACACGTGCATGAACTTGAGAACCTTCAGGAGCACATCTCACACCTGAAGTTTACACAGCTTGTCATCCTGATTCACATGTCTCCGCCACTAGACAGGAAAGGCCGTAAGAGCTGGTCTGTCCCCTGGGGCCCGTGTCGGGCACGTAGTAGGTCTTCAGTAAACACTTGCTGAATGAGTAGACATGTGTGCGCAAAAGTGGGCACACGGGCACACACATGCATAGGCAGTGTCCCCGGGGCACACACAGGCGTGCACACTGTCACAGAGGCGCACACATCCATGATGCTTGGGAAGGGACAGAGCAGTGGCTCCAGGGCTTCTGTGAGCAGGCTGGGCTCACTCCTGCCCACTGGTCAGGGCAGGAGGTGATGTCCAGGTGGACCTGCTGTTTTTCCCTCCTGGCTCCTGGGTGAAATACAGACGGTCTGTGGGCAGCTGAGAGACAGCTGTGAACTTGACACCATGACCCAGGGGCAGTCGGGGGCTGCAATAATAGAGTGGTGTCCAGCTAGGGGCCCAGCCTCAGCTGGCCAGTGCCAGGCCCCTGTGGGTGCGGAGCTCTCCAGAGGCCCCCAGCTCCGCAGGGAGACTGGAAAACACCTGCTCCTGGCATGGAGTCCAGGGGGCTTTGAGCACCAGGGCTGAGCCCAGCTCCGCTGGAGGCCGCCCCGCCCCTCCCCCACCTCTGCCTGCACTTGTCTGCTTGGAAGGTGAGCGGAAGCATGCCAGCCAGGACCCCACGTGCATGGTCTCAGGCAGCCCAGGCAGGGCTTCACCAGAGTGCTCAGCTGCAGAGGAGGTGACCCACGCAGCTCTGAGTGCCAGGGGTCCCCGGCCACCCTGCCTGCCCTGGGGGCTGACACTCAGAGCTGTGGCCCCTGCCCGGGTAACTAGCTGCCTTGCAGCCGAAGGCAGAGGGCGGACGCGGCTAGCTTCTGGTGGGCCCTGGAACACGAGGTAAAGCCAGACAGCACCACAGGGGCGAGTCTCTGCCCCCGGGCGTGGGGAGCAAAGGCAGAGGAGCCCCAAATCCACCTCGACGAGTTCGCCACGCGCTGGAGACCACTCTCTGCTTGGCCTCTGCCCACCCAGGCCCATGAGAACCAGGACCCAGGCCGTCTGCTGGGCAGTTCCGCGCATCCTTCCTCGTTTCTCTTCTTAAAACGTCCTTAAGTAGCCTGTGATGACTTTCACGGGGTTAAATGACTGGAATCTACGTTTCCTCGTGGTGCAGTTGACCACCTTGTTTCCCGTACAAAGTAACATGGCCACGGAAACACAGGCTCAGGGGTCCAGCAGAGGAACTCAGCTTTGGTTCCAGAGTCACCACAGCTGTGCCCGAGTGGCCATCAGAGCTCACCCTCAGCCACGGGAGGAAAGCACGACAATCGTGCTGCGGTGACTCATGTCAGCAGGAGGGGAGGACGGTTGGGCGGCTCCTGTCGTTTTGGGGGGGGGCTGTTGACACCAGGGGGACACGCGGTCTTCGTTAATCCACGCCCCCGAGCCCGCCTTTCCCAGTCCCTGAGGTCAGACGCCCCCTCCATCTGCCGTCCTCTCCACCTTCTGTTTCCGTCTTTCCTGCGACTCCTCCCCTTGGCCCTAGTCCCGAATCCTGGGAGTTGCCCCCACAATGCCCCTGGCACTCTCCGTAGCCGTGTCCTCCTGGCTGCAGGGAAGGGACAGGGGCGGGTGGACCATCTTGACAAAGTGACCCATAAAGCAGCTGTGTCCTGACTGCTGCTGGGTCTTGATGGGATCAAACACCAGTGTGACCGTGTGGTCCCCTTAGGGGAGCCCAGGCCAGCTGGAGGCCAGGGGAACAGGCAGGACCACATCATCCGCTCACACCTCCGCCAAACCCGGGCAAAGGGGCAGACTCACCAGCGAGCAGGCAGGAGTTCGGCTGAGTCTCAAAGAGCAGGATAAAACCGCACAGGCCCTCTGGAGACGCACTGCCCGCGGGCAGCCTGCAGCTGGAGACGGTGCCTGTTGTCAGCCGCATCTCGGGCGGATGAGTCAGTGCGGGGGTGATTTTTCAGAGCCTGACTGCTGATAGACAGCGTGATGAAATGAGAGATACAGATTGTCACCCTTTGCCATCAAAGCTGCTCTCACTGCTGCAGTTACGTTCTGCCTGGAGGAAGAGGATGGGGTGCAGGGCCGAGCCTGGCTGCTGCGTGAGAGGACCCACCCCGCAGGTTCCAACCTGGCTGGCTGGCCTTCCAGAGGACTCAGGTGAGTGTAGCGTAGCCGTCAGTGTCAAAGAAGCAATGGCTCTGCAGTGGCCTGAGCACACCTCTGCACTCCCGTGCTGTGTGGCTTTGGGCAAGTTAATTAACCATTCTGAGCATCAATTTCTTCACCTGCAAAATGAATGTAATAGTAATACCTACTTCATAAGATTGTTGGTTTAAGAAATACATGCATGGCTACCTATGGGTCCAAGTAACCCAACTCACAAGCCAACCCCAATAAGGCAATTTATTATCCCACAAAACACACTGTCATAGGGAGGGAAATTCCAGGGTTTTTTAATTGAATGACTCAGCAATGTCATCAAGAACCTAGGTTCTTTACGTCTTTTCATTCTTCCGCCCTCATTATGTTGGGGGTCTGTCCTCATGCTAGGTGTCCATGGTCACAGAGAGGCTGCCACTGTTCCGGCATCACAGCTGGGAATGACACATCCAGAGGAAAAAGGGATGTGCCCTCTGCCTCATGTCTCGTTTCGAAGAACCCTCCTCAGAGCCTCTCACCTCCCTTCCCTGTTATCTCATCGGCCAAGATCATGTCCCAGAGCCCTACTTACCCCAAGGAGGTCAGCCAAGGCCTTACCAGGGAAACGTGACCCTCATCCACTTGCCCCCTGGGTGAGGTCAGCTTCCATGAAACACACGACCACATGGTCCCCAAGCTGGAAGGAAGGGTGCCGGGCTTGTGTGGGAGCCCAGCCCCCATCCCCTCCCCCTCCGCGGGCTGCAGTGGGTACAGAACCTGCTAAACGTCAGCTGCCTGGTGTTCACGTCTGAATGGAGACGTCACGACATGAATGCCAGGCCTCGGCAGACCTGATGACCCGGCTCAAGCACCCCAGAGCCCCAGCAAGCTCTTCTAGAGGACACACTTGCCTTATAAAAGCACATTTCCTAACAAGTAAGCAGAAAGCTGAAGAATCCTATTGTGGGTTTTTGTTATTTATTCCGAAACTGAAGTCAGGCAGTTAATTAAATACAATTACAGAAAACTACACTGACACTAGATTTATAGTTTAAAGAATTATTTAGAAGAACATAAACATATAAGTACTTTTAGATACGAATCATACCAGTTTTCAGCTTCTGCCTTTTGGAGTAAGTTAACCAAATTCCTACTTACAGGAATCAGCCCTCCTTCCCAGCCTGCCTGGAATCCCTCGTCTCCCCGCTTGTCTGGGCTGCGGGCCGGGCTCCTGGCCACCAGCACTGTCAGCTTCTTGGAGCTGCGTCTCATTTCCTCCAACTGGAGAGACAGCATTGCGGCTCTCCACCTCTTCTCCCGTCACTTTGGGTTTGCCTGTTCCTGGGTTTCCCTGAGCGCTGGAAGGACAGCTGCCCTCTCAGGTGCGGGCTGTCTTCCCTCAGCTCTGCTCTGTTGGCCTCCTCAAATCTTTCCAAAATGAGTTCAGAATCTATCACTGAAAATATGTACTGATGCTTCCAGCCCCTCAACTCCATCCATCTCTCAGAGAAGTCAAGGGGGGTTCTTCCATTTTTAAGAATCCTTTTTTTCTACCTACACAGGCAGAAGGAAGAAGATGGAAGCCTGTAACTGTAATGGGCCTGGTGCCCGTCCATGGTGGGCAGTGATGGCCAGGCGGGGAGGGGGCAGCAGGGCTGGGAACCCACTGCTGGCGCTGCTGCAGGTGTGGCCCCTCCACCCAGGCCCAGGCCTGAGGAGCCTGCCATGACCTGCAAGGGTGCAGGAGGCCCCTCTTAGGAGCACAGTGCGTCCCCTGCCCGCACTGCAGGAACCCTGGGCCAGCGCCATCAACCCACCTGGATGGAAAGGGCAGAGGACAGCAGCAATTCCCCCGACAGCTGTGCGTCCCCCATGTCCACTCCTGGTCTGAGCAGACACTTCCAGCTTGTTATACCAGGAGTTTAGATTTTATGAACCTGCTTAATTTAGTTTTTAAATGCAGGCAGCTTCAAATTATAGCAATTGATTTTCATAATGGATGTTTCCTTCTCTTTCAGAGAGGAGAAAATAGCTCAGGTCCCCAGGGCAGCACGGAGCGGGGTGGGGGATGGGGGGTGTGGGGGGTACCTTGATTTCAGCCAGAGATTGGCGATGTCACAAAATCTGAGATTTAGGCCAGGTGACCAGAACTTTCAGCCTATACTCTTCTCGATCTATTTTAGATCAACCATCCCTCTCCACTTAGGACCACCCAGGACCCCCTCCCCAATAAAATGCACCCACGGAAGTCAATGCTTGACACCTGGGAAGTTCTTATGGAATACAACCTACATCTCCCTCTCTGTGAAAGGTTATTGCTCTTGCACTTCCTCGGGAGGGAGCCTGGCCCCAACTGTTATTTGATACTGAACACTTGAAAGCGTGGGCTGAACTCCCATGTGAAGCCCCAGCAATAAATTACAAAAGGAAACAATTCCAATAGCCATAACTGCTGTGAGAGGCCTTTGTCTTCACTGAAGAATATCTTTCTAAAAGCCTATCTCCCACCCCACTGCCTGCCTCGATTTCTAGGTGGGAGGGGAATAAGGAGAGCATTGTGGGGAAAGGAAGCTCAGGCACAGAAATAACCCAGTGTGTTCTGCTGGTGGGGATATTAACAAAATCTCATTTAGCACAAAGCCCTCCTCTTGGACCAGCTTAGACGGCAGGAAGGCAGCCCTGCAGGTGTAGGCCTGTTTAAACGGGTTAAGGAATGAAAAAACAAGTCAATTCTAATCTATTGAGTGGAAAATTCAATAGTTAAGCTTTGAGTAAAGATGATGCTGGCCTGGTAGCTTAGGCGATAAAGACTTCTTGGAACCAGTGGGCTCCAAGGGGGTCCCCACAGAGGGAAGGAGGGAGGGGGTAGTCTAACCACAGGCTCGGGTGGTGGGGACGTACCCCTCGTTTACCCTGAAGCGTGGACAATCCTAGAGGCGGCTGACACCCCAGCGCAGCAAGAATGCCGCTTGTGCAACGTTCGTCTTGGCGCCGTGGGCCACGGAGCTTCCGCCAAGGGATAAGCGACCCAACAAGTGGGAGGCGGTCAGGGAGGAGGGAACGGCAGGGCAGCTGCCGCCCTTCCCCTGCAGCTCCGGCTCCTGGACCTTGGACCCGTGGTTGGGGGCAGGGGTGTCTCAATTAGGGCGCCCCCTTCCCTGTCCCTCCTCCTGTTCCTCCCGTGCCCCCCTGCACTCAGCTCTCTCCTCCCAGACTGGATTCCAGGCCCACAGCTTGGAGCGGATCCAGCCAACACGTGGGCCTCACGCTGGCTTGTCCTCAGGTTTCTCTGCAACTGCCTCTTTCCGTCCCCTCCCGCCCTCCTCCTCTTCTCCAGTATTCTCCTTCTGTTCCTCCTCTCTGTGTTTCCTCCTCACCACTCCCCCACCCCACCCCTTACAAAGCTTGCAAACCTCTTTTTGCTGGTGCCATCCCTTCCGCATGAAATTCCACCGACGTGCCACTAAATTGTACCCACGCACGACTCAAGCCCACTTCAATCTGCAGCCCCTCTGGGCGAGCGCTCACAGCTCACGTCCTTCTCTGTCCTCTGAACCCCTCACTGTTGGTCGTCTTTTCCTGACAGCGGAGCAGCGGAAGTTGCAGTGCTGGTGACCACCCCCGTCCCCGGGTATAAGCTCCTCGGGGTCGGGTTGAGGTCAGGGTTGCAGGGCCTCCCTCCCGGCACCTGGCACAACTCCTACGTTGTAAGGACCAGGTTCTCTGGGACGAATGAGGTCTCCCGGGTTTCAGGAGCTTACCCCGCTGGACAGTTCCCGCCCCTCCTGCCCCTTTGTCACCAGCACCATCCCTTAGAGGTCCCTTGCACTTCTCTCTAAGAGGACAGGTCCACAGTCAGAGATGGGAATGCACGTCTCCCGGGTCCCCGGGGTCACAGGGGCCAATTTAACTGACTCCCCACCAGCCTCTCGGCTCCACTAAACACCTCTAGTCTCCCAACCAAGGAAGAGCGAAGACCAAATATGATGAAATAACGATGAAGGTCTCTTCTCCCTGAAGGCTTCTAGGAACCAGGATATCAGGACTGGTGAAATCTTTAGAAACGAGCTAGTCCAAAACCCACAATTTACAGGCGAGGAAGCTGAGGCCCAGCGTGTCCGAAAGCCACCTGAGACCACCCAGCGGCTGGTCAGAGCCGTGCTGACACAGCCAGGGGTCTTGGCTGCAGGACCCTCTCTGTGCCCTCCTGGAGAAGCTCTGCCCACCCCCCGCCGGCTCCCCCGCCTCGCCCTGGCTGCCACTCTTCCCTCCCAGCCACGGCCACTTGATAAGCACAGTGTGTCTTCAGTCTCACCAAGCATATTACGGGGAGCACTGGCCCCTCCCCGGGAGCCAGGTTCCAAAGCAGGCAGACACTTGCCAGCCTGTTACCGCAGCCCTCAGCTCCTGTCCTGCAGGGGAGCCCTTGCTCGGTTGCACTTCACCACGGCACAGATGTACGTGTTGGATCGTGTGTTGCAGGTCCATACTGGGCGCCCCCGGCCTCCTTCTCCAGTGAACAGATGTGGAAACTGCGGTTGTGATTCCCTGAGCACTGAGGCTGGGAGACCTCGGGCTCCGGGGGAATAGGAAGCCGCTGCAATCACGGGAATGTGTTAGCCACCTCCGCGGTGGCCGAGGAGCTGCCAACTGCTTACCTCAGCAAGAAGCCCCGCGGGATGGAGGCACCCGGCCCGGCTCCTGTTCCAGTCCTGGAGCCTCTGCACAGAGCCCAATAGGTGCTGGGGGGGTGGATCCCACCTCAGCAGGAGGAGCAGCCCCTGGGGGGCCCAGACAACAGCCAGCACCGGCTCCAAAGCTGAATCCGCAAGGGAGATGGAGCCCCCAGATCCCCTCTGCCTCCTCACCCCAGGCTCTGTGTACTCAGGCCCCCCAGCCCTGTGTACTCAGACCCCCCAGCTCTGTGTACTCAGGCCCCCCAGTTCTGTGTACTCAGACCCCCCAGCCCTGTGTACGCGGGCCGCCCCCCAGCTCTGTGTACTCAGACCCCGCCCCCAGCCCTGTGTACTAAGGCCACCCCCCAGCTCTGTGTACTCAGACCCCCCCCCAGCCCTGTGTACACAGGCCGCCCCCCAGCCCTGTGTACTCAGACCCCCCAGCCCTGTGTATGCGGGCCGCCCCCCAGCTCTGTGTACTCAGACACCCCAGCCCTGTGTACACGGGCCGCCCCCCAGCTCTGTGTACTCAGACCCCCCAGCCCTGTGTACTCAGACCCCCCAGCCCTGTGTACTCAGGCCGCCCCCCAGCCCTGTGTACTCAGACCCCCCAGCTCTGTGTACTCAGACCCCCCAGCCCTGTGTACTCAGACCCCCCAGCCCTGTGTACTCAGACCCCCCAGCCCTGTGTACTCAGGCCGCCCCCCAGCCCTGTGTACTCAGGCCCCCCAGCTCTGTGTACTCAGACCCCCCAGCTCTGTGTACTCAGACCCCCCAGCCCTGTGTACTCAGACCCCCCAGCCCTGTGTACTCAGGCCGCCCCCCAGCCCTGTGTACTCAGACCCCCCAGCCCTGTGTACTCAGACCCCCCAGCCCTGTGTACTCAGGCCGCCCCCCAGCCCTGTGTACTCAGACCCCCCAGCCCTGTGTACTCAGACCCCCAGCCCTGTGTACTCAGACCCCCCAGCCCTGTGTACTCAGGCCGCCCCCCAGCCCTGTGTACTCAGACCCCCCAGCCCTGTGTACTCAGACCCCCCAGCTCTGTGTACTCAGACCCCCCAGCCCTGTGTACTCAGACCCCCCAGCCCTGTGTACTCAGACCCCCCAGCTCTGTGTACTCAGGCCGCCCCCCAGCTCTGAGTACTCAGACCCCCCAGCAGTCACTCCCCAGGGCTGAGCAAGACACAACCAAGCTGCACATAGAACAGGGGTGCTGCCCCGGGCCTGCGGTCCCGTGTGGTGGAGGGGAGAGGGGAGCAGCGTGGCCCAGCTCCCACACAGTGTGGTCCTTCGGAAGATGGTCCCTCCGGCTGTGACACGGGACAGGAGGGAAGGCTACCTGGGTGAATCTCCTGAAGTTACACGTGACCCAAAGCCGCCTCCACTGAGCTCTCAGGCCGACGTGAGATTCAGCCACGGGTTGGGGGCGGGGTGGGGGGAACAGGGCAGGAGGGGCACTGCCCCACCAGTGGGTCCCCAGGTCCCACCCCAGCTCCTTCCCTTAGGAGTAACAGGACTGAGGGCCAGGGGCTTGACGCCCATCCCAAGCCTCCGCTGCCACGTCTGAAAGCAGGGCCAACTTCCCCGCGCGGCCAGTGCTGGCTTGGTGGAGGATCCCCCCGTCCTCCTGCAGAGGACGATGCCGCCCCGGTCACTTCCCAGCTGCAGAGGACGATGCCGCCCCGGTCACTTCCCAGCTGCAGAGGACGATGCCGCCCCGGTCACTTCCCAGCTGCAGAGGACGATGGCGCCCCGGTCACTTCCCAGCTGCAGAGGACGATGCCGCCCCGGTCACTTCCCAGCTGCAGAGGACGATGCCGCCCCGGTCACTTCCCAGCTGCAGAGGACGATGCCGCCCCGGTCACTTCCCAGCTGCAGAGGACGATGGCGCCCCCGGTCACTTCCCAGCTGCAGAGGACGATGCCGCCCCGGTCACTTCCCAGCTGCAGAGGACGATGGCGCCCCGGTCACTTCCCAGCTGCAGAGGACGATGGCGCCCCGGTCACTTCCCAGCTGCAGAGGACGATGGCGCCCCGGTCACTTCCCAGCTGCAGAGGACGATGCCGCCCCGGTCACTTCCCAGCTGCAGAGGACGATGCCGCCCCGGTCACTTCCCAGCTGGCAAGCAGGCTCCAGGCTTCCCCGCTCGCTGCAGACGGGCCCCGCGCAGCCCCGTCTGCCCACATCCCTGACCAGCTGAGGGGCCGCCGAGCCCAGGGCGTGCCCTCGCGCCCAGAGATCCCTCCCCTCTGAGGCTGAGGAAGGGGCTCCAGCCAGGGCCCCGGTCGTACCCCATCCTGGCTCCCCAAGAGTCTGCAGGGGCAGGAGCGGGAGGGACAAGTGGCCGGAGAACACAGGGCCTGGGCAGTCTGGACCCCTCCCTCCTCATCCTCACCCGAGGGCCCCCCGCCAGGAGCGCCAGCCCCTGCAAGAGGGAGGCCCAGCCATCCCCCACTTACCAGCCCAAGGAGAGCTTTCTTTTTATTGTGGCTGCTGTACGTGGCGAAGAAGGGTGTGCTGGACTCTTTGCTGCTTCGTCTCCCTTTTTTTCAACAAGTCAGTGCATGTTACAAGAACCCGTCAGAGGTGATGGGCCTGGGTACACTTGCCTAGCTGCTGTAATTCACGCCAAAGCCAAAGACTCTGACGTTTCAGTTGCCTTCGCAGCTTTCAGGTGAGTCTAAGCACACTTTTTATTAGACTCTTGTGAAATATTACAGGAGATTCCAGAATTCCCACTGCTGTAAAAGGCCCGAGGGTGTCCGGACCCTGTGGTGAAGGCCCCTGGGAAGGCTCAGGCCCTTGACCCTGATGCTTGGCTGCGGCGTGGCGGGGGGCAGAGGGAAGAGGCGGGGGGCACAGGGCTCTGACCTGTGTGGCCTGACTCCCTCGTTCTGCCCCCCAGATAAATGCTCTTTACGGGGAAAGCAAAGAAATGGCGGTTTCAGCCTCTGTCCGAGCCTTGCGGGAGGCCCGGCTGTGACTCGCAGCTGTGGTCCCCAAGCTAGGGGGGCGGAGGCATCTCTCCCCTGCCCCCTTTTCTCTCCACGAGCCCCTGCTCTTAGGCCATTCTCCAGCAAAAGGAGCACGGAGCCCCAGAACATCAGGGCCGGGAGACATGGAAGGAACGTGGGGCCTCCTTGCTAGTTTTAGGGACGGGAACCCTGAGGCCCAGGAAAGCCTAGTGACCTTCCCAAGGCCGCACACACCAGCTGGACACGTGGCCAAAGCGGAGCTCGGATCTGAGGCCAAGGGGCTGAGCTCTTGCTGCTCACAACCCCTGCCGAGTGCAGCCCAGGCTCAGCACCGTCCTGACCGCCCGGGGCCCCAGAGCTGCCGACCTGGAAGAATCCCCCACAGGGCAGGTAGGGACAAGCACCCTGACGTGTCCCCACCCCGAACGCTCCTCTGCGCGCACTGACACAGCTCCCAGACCAAAGGCTAGAGAGAAGGGCCGTCCCGTCACTCCCTCCTCCAACCCCGTGAACAGCAAGCCGCCTAGTCCAGAGCTGCAGTCAGGGACCCGGCACTGATGGGCACAGACGCACGCCGGCCCGTGCAGGGCAGGGGGCAGAGGGCAGGATCCACAAGGTCAGCGGCTGGGGGAGGGGCTGGGAAGGCTCCCGGGAGGCCTACCTGAGCCAGGCCTGCAGGGGCGGCTGGGCGCTGACCAGAAAAGGCTGAGAGGGCCCAGGCAGAAGAGGGCATGGAGGTGAGAAACACGTGGCCTGGGGCGTCCCTCCCAGGGAGGCACGAGTCACAGACCTGGCACAGTGACCCCACAGCCCCTTTCAGAACAGCAGTTTTGTCTCTAGGTGATGGGGAGCTACTGAAGGCTTCTATGCAGGGGAACGACCTGGCTCAGATCTGGTTTTAGCTGAATTACTTTGGCAATAGAGGAGGATGAATTGTTGACTGATCAGGAACGCAGTCCCCAGACGTCAGGATGCTCTGGGCAGTGACTGCCAGGGGACATCAGAGGCCTGGATTCCAGCCCGTGTCCTACCCTCAGCCCCTGAAATGCGGGCGCTGTGGGGAACGCCGTGCCAGATGTGCGGAAAGCAAGCCCCCCAGCCCCGGGGATTGCCCAGGACAGCAGAGCCTGCTGGGGGCCGCGCCCTGCCCCCCCTGCAGCCCCCATGACTCCCAGCCTCCTCCTCTCCCACATCCAGAACCACGGCCTTCCAAGCCCACCACGGACGTCCCCAAATGTCCCCATGTGCATGTCCGGGTCCCCCCTGCTGCCCAGCAGCCAGCCAGAGCTCAGCCACCCTGCACTGTCTGTCCTGTGGGGGCCACGGGGCTTCTCCAGTTTGGTGCCAACTTCTGTGAGAAACCCTCCTGGTCCCTGAGACACGGGCTGCCGGTCCCCTCCTGACCTCCTGGCTCCTCTCAAATGATGCTGTGCTTGGACATCCTCCCTCACCAGGCCAGCTCCTGCTCAGGGTCAGGGCGGGGGAGGGACGGAGCTGAGGAAAGGGTTTGGGGTCGGGGAGGAACGTAGGAAGGAGGAGATGGTGAAGGATGGCAGGGAAGGGGCTGGAAGCTGTCACCAGTGTCCTGTGACCTTGTAACACTGGCCGGCCTGATGCCTGAAATTTCCCAATAGCATCACTCCTTTGGGTCTGACTTTGAAAGTTCCTCTTAGATGCAAATCAGCTTCTCAGAGGTGTAAACACTTTAATGGTAACATCAGATGTTCCCAGGGCATCCCCAGGATGACGTCGAATGTTCCTAGGACAACATATGGTAAAAAGTACCTTTACACCATACCTCATCATCTCAAGCAGCTCCGCAAGGCAGGAGAATGGTGGCACCTCTTTGTCAGGTAGAGTGACCGCAGCTGGTGACACGGAGGGTGGCCCCTGTGCTGGGCGGCGGCGGCCGACCCCACTTCCTGACCTCAGAAAGAGCGTCTGCACCGTCCGTAGACCGTCACGTGTTTCAGCTGCCTGTGGCCAGGCCCTAGTAAGCGCCTAATAGGAGCCAGAGGCCATTTCTAAGGAGGACCGGCGGCCAGAGGTGGGGCTGCACCGGCAGAGCTGGAGGCGGCAGAGCTCTGCCCTGGGAACCAGGCGGCACCTGGGGAAGCCTTGGGCTGGGCGGCTGGCACAGCACCCACTCCAGCCCGCGCGTCGCTCCCTGGGAAGCGCGGCTACAGGCCTCCTGAGCCACAGCCCTGGGAAAAGGTGGAAGTAAAGAGAATGTCCCACTCTTGTCACTGTCAACAAAATGCTGCAGGAGCGAGCTGGGCCCAAGCAGAGCTGGCTGTGTGTGCAGAAGGGGAGGGGTGCCGCGTCCCCCCACCAACGCCCCATGCGGTGGCTGGAGGAGAGTTCTTCCAAAGCTGAGACCCAGCAAGCCGCCGTCCCCCAAACTGAGAGTTATAAATGGGGGCTGTGAGCCGGAGCTCTGGTGGAAGAGAAAACCGTGACCCCAGCATTTATCAGGCCCTTTTATTGAGTCCTGGCGGACAGCAGGAGTCTGCGCCCCACAGAGATCAGATAAGGGTGTTATCACCACAGTCACCATTAATTTACGAGCTAAGGGGGCGTGTCAAGCTTCAGGGGCTAGTGAGTAAGACACACAAATATTCCGCTTAAAAGCTACGTCCAGACGTGAAGAACTGTGGCTGCGGTGATTTGCTCACTGAGACACTCAGTAGCAAACAGACCAGCCTCCGATCGGGTTTGAGGGAACCGTGCCTCTGCAGAGTTCGCCCTGCAGCATCCTGAGGCTGGAAAGCCCGGTTCCCCAGCCCCACCAAGGAGGCAAGGACCCTCCCAGGCTGGAGCTAGAGACACAGCGGACGTGTCCAAGGAGCTCCCCGTAAGGCCGAGGAGCGGCTCCCCCGTCCCTGCCCGGCAGGGCTGACCATCGCCATGGACGGGTCATCGGTTCCTCTTCCCCTTTCCTGGATGGAGGGTGGATCATTTTCCCTGGTGGTTATGTTAGCTTTTCTGCATGCTGGAGTCTCAGGTGGGCTGGAGTGAAGAGCTTTCTGTTCATGGGTCTCAAGCCCTTGGGAGCCGACCTGGGACGGGGGTGAGGCCTTGCCAGTCACACAGCATTGAGAGGCCTGGCAGCAGTGACCGGGTGGGATTTGGGGGCTGCCGTGGGAGTCGGGCGTGTGTCCTGTCGGGGGGAGTGGGGGCGGAGTGGCAGAGACAGCTGGCCTGTCAGTCGTCTACAACGGCCCTTCTGCGCGTCTGCGTGGTGAGCGGCGTGTCACTGCTGGGCTCAGAGTGACCGCGTGCAGCGGACACCATGCCCAGCCCCGGGCAGTGGTTACGGCCGGGGGACTGAGTTCTGACCCCTGAGATGCCAGCAGCAGATTTTGTGTGAAGCTTGTAGGGAGACGACGGTCCTGCCCAGTTCCCTCCCCGTCATCCTGGGACAGAAGGTGGTGTGAGAAGCAGAGCCTGGGTGTGAGCGAGGCTGCCCCGTCCCCCAGGCCTGCTGGCCTCCTGGTCTCTGTCACGGGAGGAGGGCCGCCCTGCAGTTTGTTTAAGGAGCTGGTTTTGCTGAAGCGGAACATAATTCTTAACTGGTTCAAGCTCATCACTTAGATTCTATGAGTCTTCGTTTAAAGACTCTGTAAAATGGGGACAAAAAGGACCTGTGTCCAGGACTTTTTATGAGAATTTAAGTGGAATAAAATATTTTTAAAGTCCAGCCTATCAAGTGACAGTTGCTGAGTTAATAGAAACTGTTATCTGCATTTACTACACTCACTACCTCGTTATTATTATTACACAGCGTCAGTGACCAGTTGGAGCCAGATCCCAGCGTAGGTGCTCTGACTGCCGTGGCCCCGCGTTTGCATCCTATCGTCATATTAGTGCTCAACACCTGACATTACTACGTATACTCAAGGCGCCAGAGCGGAGGACGGGGAGGTTTTGTTTGAGGTCCAGCACCAGGAAGGTTTACTGCCAGCAGCGGAAAGCTCTCGGGGCAAGGTCAGGCCCCTTCTGCAGAGGGACCGAGTGGCTGCTGTGGCCTTGGGGCCGCCGGCCCTGGCACAGCCCCTGGGTGGGGCAGCACAGAAGCCGCCATGGGTGGCCACGGGTGAAACAGAAAGCACAAAACAGGCAGCGGGCGGGATGTGGCCAGAGGGCCACGATTTGCTGGCCTCCAGCCTGAAGGGATGATGCGCTGTGAGGAGAGACACACGACAGACGAGGGGTCCCCAGTTCCGGCCTGCCCCCCACCCGTCTCCCTGGCTCGTCCTGGGGCTCTTAGAGCGAGTCAGGTCCAGCTCGTGGCCCCTGCCTTCCACACCCCCGCTTCACCCCCAGAGCTCCTACCCACCCTGTGGTCCCCAGCCTTGATACCTACCGGGCACAGCCTCAGAAAGCCTTCCTGACCCCACACCCCAGGAGGAGCCCCGCCTCTCACACGCTCTGCCCAGGTGTTGGGAGGCCGAGGTCACGGTCGAAACGCTCAGGGTTAATCAGGGAGGATCCCGGGAGCGGGAGCTTCGGGCTGGAAGGTGGATAAGATGGGGGGCTGGTGGGGCGGGAGGGAGAGGAAGCAGGCCTCCGGGGCCCCAGGGCAGGACAGGTGGGGGTCAGCCCTGGGCCCCGGCGGGGGGCACCTGCCAGGCCTGGCTCTGGTGCCGCTCCAGGCGCTGGTGTCTCCAGCAGGCTTTTAAACTTGGCAAAGAAAAGCACGACTTTATGGGCACCAGAAACTGGCTAAACTCATTAGTTTTAGTCTTAATAGGAAATTAATGCTGGGATGAGTGAGCCGGCTGCAGAGGGGACCTCTGGCTTCAGACGTGAAAAAACGGCAGAGCCATTTCCTGATGTTGACGGTTATTTCTATCTTTACTACATCACAGCAGAAGTAAGTTTTAATTGTCTTCTCTTTTGTAGGGGAAGCATAGCTTTACAGCCCCAGAAATTTCATTTTTCTCCAGAGGAGGAAGAGAGGCCACCAGCCCTCGTTTTCCTTCACCCTCCACCCCGCTCTTTCCCTCTCCCGTGTCGTTAGGGCGACAGTGCCGTGGGGCCGGTCCTGCCCCCAGGGCCAGGGAGCTGAGGGCAAGGCCATGGGGCATCTGTGCAGCCCGAGAGGTCAGCTTTCCTCTTCGTGTCCTAACCCGCCAGCAGCACCTGGTTCTGGAGGCTGAGCCTTGACAAGTGGAGTCAGGGGAGGAAGATAGGGAAGATGGAAGAAAAGAAGGAAGGAGGGGCGAGGGGAGGGGGAAGGGAGAGGGAGGGGGAGGAGGGGGAAGGGGAAGGGGAACGGAGAGGGAGGGGAGGGGCAGGGGAAGGGAGGGAGAGGGGGAAGGGAGGGGAGGGGGAAAGGAGGGGAGGGGGAGGGAGAGGGAGGGGTGAGGAGGGGAAAGGAGAGGGAGGGAGAAGGGGGAGGGGAAGGGAGAGGGAGGGGGAGGAGGGGGAAGGGGAAGGGAGAGGGAGGGGAGGGGAAGGGGAAGGGAGAGGGAGGGGAGGGGAGGGGGAAGGGAGGAGAGGGGGAAGGGAGGGGGAGGGGGAAAGGGGGGGGGGGGAAAGGAGGGGGGGGGGGGAGGGAGAGGGAGGGGAGGGGAGGGGGGGGGGGGGGGGGGAGAGGGGGAAAGGAGGGGGAAGGGGAAAGGGGGGAGAGGGGGAAAGGAGGGGAGGGGGGAGGGAGAGGGAGGGGGAGGAGAGGGAGGGGAGGAGAGGGAAGGTGAAAGGAGAGGGAGGGAGAAGGGGGAGGGGAAGGGAGGGGGAGGGGAGGGAGTGGGGGGGGCAGTGCCTAAGTAGCATCTCTGAGAGCTGACCATGAGCTAAGCACATTAAGGGCTTTTACATATTTAATCTTATTTAAATTTTGCAACAATCCTCTGCGATTGGAGTGATTTCCTCCGCCTTGAAGAAGGAGAATCTGAGTGTCTGGGAGGCGGGTGAAATCAGAACGCGTGAGACTCCAAGGGAGGCCTGTACCGTCTGCCCTAGCGGCCCCCTCCCCCCCCACGCCCGCCCTCCCCATGCCTGCTGCTCAGACCCCACCTGGAGCCCAGGCGAAGGGTCCCTGTACTCACGGAGAAGCAGGGGCTCCAGAGAGGGCCCGGGGCCTCGCAGGAGCTTCTGTGAGTGTGGACGGGTCCCTGGGAGGATGGCAGCCCGGGGGCCGCGGGGCCAGCAGGACTCCAGCCCAGCACACCGCCTGCCCCACTGGAGGAGCATCCAGTTCCGAAACCAGCGTTCCACCTCCACCCAGTCGCTGCAGCCCTGTGGCCTGCCTGAGCACCTGCGACGGGGTCGCCCGGCCTCGGCGCCTCCTCCAGGGGCTCCGCAGGGAGGGCCAGTGACGCCTGCCTCCGGGGAGGAGACCGTGAGAGGACCGGCTGCCTCGGGGGTGCTGGCCTCAGCTCCCCTCCAGGGCAGACGCGGTGAATCGGGCCACACGGTCCCCCTGCAGCATGGGCTACAGGCCAGGCGTCCGTGTCAGACACAGGCTCAAGTCCACACCTGACCCTCACTGTCCGTTACTTCAGGCAAGACGTTCACCCCCAGCCTCGGGCTCCGCGTCCACGGATGTAATCACAACCCTACACCATCACCGTAAGGAGCGAAGAGGTCACCGCCGGGAGGACCGTGGGCCTCACGGGCCCCGGGACGTGTGAGCAGCTGAAGCACACTCGGCCCAGGGTCCTGCTAGCACGGGGTGTGGGGAGGCGCTCTGTCTGCTGGGCTCTCAGCCCTCCCCTATAACCACCGCACTTCACCCATCACCAGGACGCCGCTGAAATGTGGCTCCCTCCCCACAGAGCAGGAGACCGGGGTCTGTAGAAATTCTATTGGTGGATGTGGCACCCACCAGGTCTCCCTCTGCAGCTTCTCTCACCAGCCCACCAGCCTCCCCTCCTGCCTGGGCAGGAGGCAGAATGGAAAACGGAACAGCCCCGCAGGGGACTCAGGGTCCCTGACCAAGAGCCGCTGGGACCACACCCCAGCGTGGAGGAGCTCTGAGCCTCTGTTCTAGAAGAATTCTCTTCCATAAGTGAATTGGTGTTGTGTTCGAATTCAGGAGGAATGATCCTGCTCTGCCCTTGGAAGCTCCCAGGAGCTTAAGAGATTGGCTGACAACCTCCTGTAACAGCCTGAGTGCCTCCAGCACAACGTCTCCCTGGTGTGAACTGGCCTGAGAGCTTTCACACCGTCTTCTAGCAGGAAGGATGTGAGAGAGAGAGCCATGCTCATCCACATCCTCACTTGCAGGTGCATCTTGCTGTGATCCGGGAGGGTGTCAGGTGGCTTAACACCTCCAGCCAGAGACCTCTGAGAAAAGATTCGGAAAAGCGCTGCCTTAACTGTTGACACATCTCGGACAGACATGATTCCCACCTTCTCTCAGGGCCATTGAATGAATGAGTGCTCCTGCAAATGTCCAAATACTCAGCGCTGAAATGCATCCTTATCTAGACGTCCTGAGCCGACGCTGCGGGAGCGTAAAGGTCAGGACTAAGCCAGCCCCCGGGCAGTGTTCTGACGGAGTGGACCCTAAGTGCACTCGCCCTCCAGGGGCGCCTCTGCTGGAGTCGTTAATCCATCAGCAAAGTGGCGGTGTAGATCCTCCGAGGGCTTGAGCCCACTAGGAGTAATTTGGAATAAGCTGGGGATTTTAAGCGCCTGCGTTACTTGGGGCTGATGGACCCTTGTTTGAAAAGTACCCAAGATTAGTTCTAATCAGGCACAGTGAAGCCAGCAGATCAGGAAGCGACTGTCCCCAAAGGTAGATTGTTACTCACGGTTCCCAAGAAGAGGGTGCCCGGGGGAGCTCCAGGATCCAGAAGGAGTAGAGGAAACCCGAGCAAAGCCCTTGCTTGTGGCTGTCGGGGGAGGAACGGGGGAGGCAGCTGAGCAGGCCGAGGACTGGACGTTTGGATGACACCTTTCAAGTGTAAAAATTCGAACACCGTGAAAATTGCCCCCAGAAAGGAGAGGAAAAACCTCCCCGGCCTGGAGATGCCAACCATTGACTCTGCGGTGACCGTCCTTCCAGAGCAGCCCCTTGATAGACGTGTGCATATAGTTTTCTACAAATGGCATCATTCTATACAAGCTGTTCTGCCATCTTGTTTCATGCAAAATGTCATTCAAGGATTTCACCTGAATCACCATTTTTAAGAGTTACAGTGTCTTGCTGGTGGCAATGTAAATTGGTGCAGCCACTATGGAAAACAGTATGGAAGTTCCTCAAAAAACTAAAAATAGAACTACCATACCACTCCTGGGCATACACCCAGACAAAACTATAATTCTAAAAGATACATGCACCCCAATGCTCATAGCAGCACTATTTACAATAGCCAAGACATGGAAGCAACCTAAGTGTCCATCGACAGATGGATGAATGGACAAAGAAGATGTGGTACATATATACAACGGAATATTACGCAGCCATAGAAAAGAACGAAATAATGCCATTTGCAGCAACATGGATGGACCCAGGGATTATCATACTAAGCGAAGTAAGTCATAAAGAGAAAGACAAATACCATATGATATCACTTATATGTGGAACCTAAAATATGACACAAACGAACATACCTACAAAGCAGAAACAGACTCACAGACAGAGAGAACAGACCTGTGGTTGCAGAGGAGGAGGGCAGTGGGGGAGGGACGGATTGGGAGTTTAGGGTAAGCAGATGCAAACGGTTATATACAGGATGGATAAACAACGAGGTCCTACTGTATAGCACAGGGAACTATATTCAATAGCCTGTGATAAACCATCATGGAAGAGAATATGATTTAAATTCTGTCCAATATGGTCATGAAGAATGTCTCATTATTGTTGCTCTTTGCACTTCCTGGAGTTTTACTGGAGATGGAGATCTTTCTGTAGGTTTATTGTGCATCAGTGTCTCATGTATGCTGCACGTGAGAATCTCCTGTTCTAACACTTTGCCCATTTTTCTATTGGGTTTTGTCCTTGTTCTTGCTGATCTGCAAAGGCAGTGACGCCCAGTGGTTATGAGTCCCGGCTCCACCTCTTCCAACCTGTACAACCCTGGGCAAGAACAGACCTCTCTCTGTGTCTGCATCCTTACCTGGCATAGTGATAACGTTCCCGTCCTCCTGGAGGCGCTGTGAGGATCGTGTAAGTTAGTGAGTCCGACACAGATAAGCCCGTGCCTAGCACAAAAGAAGCATTCAGGGCTTCCCTGGTGGCGCAGTGGTTGAGAATCTGCCTGCCAATGCAGGGGACGCGGGTTCGAGCCCTGGTCTGGGAAGATCCCACATGCCTCGGAGCAACTCGGCCTGTGAGCCACAATTACTGAGCCTGCGCGTCTGGAGCCTGTGCTCGGCACGCGCGCCGCGATGAAGAGTGGCCCCCGCACCACGATGAAGAGTGGCCCCCGCTTGCCACAACTAGAGAAAGCCCTTGCACAGAAACGAAGACCCAACACAGCCATATATACATACATAAAAAGAATGTAAGCAGACAAGAATAGCATTAAAAAAATAAAAAATTTTTTTTAAAATTTAAAAAAATAAAAAATTTAAAAATATAATTAAAATAAATAAATAAATAAATAAGCATTCAGTGACATGTTAAAGCCGGGGTGAAATGCAAAACATTTTGACAATCGTGTAGCACAAGCATCAACCAATTAGGATGAACATCGGCTGTGGCCTTGGGCAGCACCCTTCAGGCACAAATCTGCATTTTCCTGTGGGGGGGGCAGGGGAGGCGGGTCCTAGGGGAGCTGGTGACAGGGGGGAGGCCACTCGGAGCCCAGGGAGGCAGCTCTTTGCCAGCTGGTCTGCAAGCCGAGCAGCACCCTGGCCTGTGGTCCAGCTGCACCGCCCTTGCAGGCCAGGTGACGTCAGCAACCTGCCACCGGTGAGACTTCTCACCTGTTGCTCGGTTTTGCCCACGGTTTCTAAAGCTTTAAAATGTTATGTGATCAGAAGCATCAGCCTTTTCCTTCGTGCTTCTGAAAGGCCTTACCCACCCAAAGATCATACAAATATTCCCCCATGTTTTCTGTCCTCTTTTAACACGTAAAATCTTTGAGTGAATTAACATTTTCTGTTGCTGTTTAGTTTCTTAAACAGACTCCTTTTTATTGCAGGAACCATACCCTACGGGTTGCAATTTAAAATACACATATATGTGTGCATAATGTAATGTCTATTCTATAATATATAGTATATGTAAGATATAATACATATTCATGTGTGTGTGTATAATATTATATATCTCATGTAACATACACGTACCAACAGCAAAGCACCAAGGGGCTTCAGCTGCCCCGGTGCCGTGGCACAGGCCCTGGTGGCGGCCCGTCAGCGAGACTGACCCTCGGGCCACCCACACCCCCTCATGGCACACTCGGTGCCCATCTGGTCAGTGCTCGACGCTCCCGCCCACGTGGGGAGATTCCACAAGGACGAGGGTGAGGTTCTTCCAGCTTCTCATTCTTCCCCAGTTTCCAAGCGCAGGGCCTGGCGTGTGGTGGGAGCCGCACAGGTGTCTGTTCAGAGAGGAAGAGACAGACAGACAGACACATGGAGGAGAGAGCGGAAGGTGGGCTCCAGACTCTGCCTTCCCACCACCGCCCTAGCCCCTCAGCCACGTGCTTCCCCAGAAATGGGTGCTCAGCACAGGTGGCTGAATTAAGGGGAACAGAGGTGAGTTGAAGGGGGCCGTTTGGCCCCAGGTCCCAGAGCCCAGAAGCACTCCCCCAGCCCCCAGCCCCCAACGCTGCCAAAGCTGAGTTATTTCTCTCCTTGGGTGAGAAGCTCCTGGAAAACAAAGACCGTTGACCGCCATCGTTACCTCCCCCGCTGGCACGTCCTTGCCTCAGTTGTGCCCAGAGACGTCTGGGGAATGAAGCGGGACCCTCAGCACCCTCCCCAGTCTCGGCGTCCCTCATCCAGGCGTTACAGTCACGGACCTGTGAACTACCATCGATGGAGGGACAGAGACGCGGTTAGAGGGGGAGGTGGGAGTCACAGCTCTCGCCTGGAGGGCTCGGACCTCACCCACGTGACAACAGAAGCCCAGCTCCCCGCAGGGCCAGGGCTCCCTCCCTCCGCCCCCGGCCGAGAGGGTGGTCACCATCACAGACCGCTGTCACCTCCTGCTCACGGGACCTGCGCCAGGAGGACCAGGCCCTGCTGGACTTCGCGGCCCACATCCCGGGCCAGGAGCAGGGGAAAGGCTCTCTCTGCGCCCTCTGGGAGAGTCATTCTGGCCAGAGAACGCTCGGCAGAGCTGTCGCACCCGGGACAGAGCAGCCTCCCGAGTCCGGAGGCCCCGGGGGATCCCCGCTCCTCTGCAGCACAGACCCCGCGCGCCGGACAGGCCAGGGAAGAGACCCAGGCGAGGCAAGCTGGCCACAGCTCCCTGGGTCTTCTCACTCCCTCTCCCCTTCCGTGCCTGAAACGGGGGCGCTTACCACGAGCGCAGCAGCCGGCTGTCAGGGAGCCAGGGAGGACCCGGGGTTCAGAGCCGCCTCTGCCACCTGCTGACTGCCCAGGCCTCGGGCCAGGCTCCCCTCCCTCCCGGGCCCTCCCTCCCGTTCTGCCAGGGAGGACCATGACCCTCACCCCGGCCGCCGTAATATAAAGGACGGTTTTCCTGCCTGGCATTTCTAAAAGTTCACCCTCTCTTAGTCCCCAGGAGAACTTTCTAACCTCATCGCCCCTGCGTACCAACCACAGCAGACCACCTCCTACAGGTAATACAGTTCCCTTTCGTGTGTGATCCCACAGCAGTTTTTACCTCTACACTTCTCGTGTTACCTTATTTCCATATTTTATATTTTCCTTACTCTGTGATATTTTACACAGAGTTTAACTCAGGGGTATGTACATACTATGCACCCAGTGAGTACTTCCTGATGGACGAAACACACATCAATGAATGAGTAACCCCAGCTCACCTTGTCTGTATCCGTAAAAGGGGAATGACAGTGAGTCGGAGAGTCAATGTGAGGAGAAATTGAAATACCCTGAGTAAAAGTGCTTTGCAATTTGAAAATAACTGTTCAAACGTGGATTATTATTGAATAATCATCACCTGTGCTCTCTGGCAGCAAGGATGCTGTGACAGCACGAGGGCCAGGGACGGGGTGGGGCGACCATCCAAAACCCAGGATTTGAGTGTCACTGAAGCAGTGGGTTGGGTTGGGTTTTTCAAGCCTGAATAAGTCTTCTGTCCCTGAAGTCACCCCTCGCCGAGGCCTCACCCACGCCCAGGATGTTTGGAAAAGAGACAGAGGCCAAAGAAGAGAAACAGGAGGGAGGGTCCCTAGAAGGATGGGGGTGCTGCACCACAGTCCTGGCAGGAGGAGAGGTTGCAGCAGGTGACCCGGGACCCTCACTCCACAGGGGAGCCCCCCAGGTGCACGAGAGAGGGGCCTCAACCCCCAAGCCCTTCAGCGGCAGCATCTTCTAAGGACCCCTCCAGCCTGTACAAAGGCTCCCGGGAGTGAGAGAGCATGTGAGTCAACGGGGGAGAAACACAACAGAGCCCGAGAGCCTGAACTCTTCCGACGCCTGGTGGGAGTGACCTGGTGGAGGGGCATGAGGCTGAGGACCCCGCCTCCGGCAGGGCCTCTGCGGCAGAGACAACGGGCGCCTTTCCTTAGATGAGACGATCATCCTCTGAGTCCAGGGTGGGGACGCCGGCCCTTCCAGAAACCCCTGGAACAAAACAAAGCAGAACAGGAGCCGGGGTGCAGGAGGGAGCCCCCCCCCCCCGGGGGTAAGACCCAAGAGGGTAAGCACGACCTTGCAGACAGTTAAGGAGCCATTCGGGTATAGTAAAGGGGCGGAGTCACTTTATAAAGGCACCGTGTCTCTCTGCTCCTAGGTGACGTCACACTGAGTCTCACTGAAATCCCGCCGCGAGGTCGGGAGAAACATGCGGACGGACAGCAGGTAGAGAAGTAAGTCTGCGCACAGCCGTCTCTGCTGCGGGGAGAGGAGGGCGGAGCAAACGCAGCATCCCTCCACCCGTGGGGCTCCAGGTGGTGAACTAGTCAGCTTCGATCTGCTGGCATCGCAGTAAGCGGAGTTTCCTCTTTAAGGCGAATCTATAATTTTCACCAAAACTGTCTTCAGAAAGGCTACCCCCAGGACTGAGCATCGGAGGGACAGCCGCTCGTGCATCTGGAGGTGGCCTTTCAGTTACTGCCATGTGACGACGGGCACCTGGGGCTGCCGGGAAGGGGGACCACAGCGCACATCCCAGGGGAGCATTACTCAGGGCAGAGCAGCGTCGGACTCATTCTCGAGATGGGCTACATTGCTTCCAGCAATTATAAGTCAATATAGGAAAAAATTAAAACAGAGTTTAATTGAATAGCGAAAGCAGAAGAAACCGCGGCCTTTTCCAATATTCTCGCCATCACACCCGCGATCCTGGAGTCCTCAGAGGTCCGTCCACTCAGGCGCGTGCTGAGGACCGCAGTGGCCGCCGTGAGGCTCCTGGGAAGGTTTCCCTCAGAGTGGAAGGAAGAAGGTCCTCCCTGAAGCAGAAATGCAGTGGCTTCGCTAAATGCACACTCAGGCAAAAATAACAGGGCCCACGTTCCTTTTCCTCGTACGATGCACACAGGCAGTGCAACTTGCGCTGTGGACGGTCCTCAGAATGAAGGAAATACAGGACAGTTTTAAGGACCGATCTGGGCCGGGCAGTGTGCGCAGCACCAGGACCACTGGGGTCCCTCCTCAGGGCGCCCACAGGCCACGAAGAGATGGGGGAGCCGTGGAGGTCAGCTGAGAGCCGTGCGGGCTGGACACGGGCGGGGCGTTGGGAACCCCTGGGGGACACAGCATAGGTGCCCAAGCCGAGCTCGGAGGGTGAGGAGCTGGCCCCACGGCGAGCGGGGAGGAGGGTCACGCGAAAGGGAACCGGAGACGCAACGTCCACAGAAGACAGAGCGCGAAGCAGCCTGGGGGCAGGACCGGAGTTTCACAGGGCTGGAGGCCAGGGCTGTGGGCAGAGGGGTGGCTGGAGGAGTCATAGCTTGGGATCAGGAAGGCCCAGGGTAGAGCTGGGCTTTACCCCTGGGCAGCGTGTAGTCATCGGGGGTTCAGAGCGATGGGGAGAGACTCATGAACAGTGAGAGCTGGGGGGCGGCTGGAGCTGCTGCCGGGGGCAGGCGGGACCCGGTGGAGCTGGAACCGGAGAGAAGGGCCGGAGAGCCGTGAGGAGACTGGAGGACACAGGAGGCGAATCCGCGGCGGGGCGGCGAGTGGGAGGGACCCTGGGGCACAGGACAGGGCAGGCCAGTCTCCAAGACGAGGAGGAACAGGGTCCGACAGGCCACGTTCCAGCTGCTCTCTGTCGGCCCCGGGGTTGGGACGCCATCCACTGACCAGCGCCCATGTGCTGGGCCCAGCCGGTCATGGGAGGGAGGACACAGCGCCTGGAGGAGCTCTCAGGCTCGGAGGAAACGCAGCCCGTGGGCTCTGCCTTCCCTGCCAGGCTGACCTCAGCTGACCGCCGACGTGGCCGGGCAGCTCCTCACGGCCGTGCATCCCGCTGCCCTGCGTCCAGGGCCCTCCCTGTCCTCCCTCAGGTCAGCCTGCGCGTGCTGAGCGCTTCCAGGCCTTGGATGCTGGCCCTGAGAGGGGGCCTCTGCAGCCCCGTAAGTAATGCTCTCAGAGTCCCCTGGCCCTCCCTCCAGGCCTGCGCTGCAGGCAGCAATTCCTGAAAGGCTGCTCCAGGCGTCCCAGACCATGGCCGCCACCCTCTCCTCCCCTGCTCTGTCCGTCCCGCAGACAGAGAGCTGAGAGCTCACCCCCGGGTGTGTGCGTGCGTGCACACACATTTACAGATGTGTACGCACGCACACACACAAGCACACAAAGACACACACGTGTTTCCTGGTCTACTCAGCACCCGCTTCCCCTGCTCTGTTTTGGAACCTCCAAGGTGCACTCTTAAAACAATGGGATCCCAGATTTGTCAGGACCTGCATGAGCTAAAGCCATCTCCTCCTTCTGCAGGGGAACCAGCAGAAGCTCCTACGAGTCCCAGCCCCACCCCCAAGCCCTGGGACCCCAGCCACCGTCCCTTCTCACCCTAGAGACTCTGTTCCCACCTCTCTCTCTCCGGATGCTGACAAGGTGGAAAGGCATTCCTAGGGGTCTCTACTCATCATGTGAATCAGCCTACACAGCCCCGCCCCAGTTCCTGAGAGCCCCGCGCAGACAGACGGGCGCTCCAGCCTTCGAAGACCCACCGGAGCAAGTGGGTCAGCTGTCGGTCGCAGGGGCTACAGCGAAGCTCCCAGGCAGCCCCGCCGGCCCGGCTGGACCAAGTCCTTGGCTCACCTGGGACTTCGACCTCCCCCATGGCTACCACTTCACCTCCGCCAGCCCAGGCCTCAAACACCCCTGAGTGAACAAGAGGTCTCTGCCCTCTTCCCTCCGGCTCAGGTAAGGCCTGCGGTGCAACCAGGCCGCCCTCGCTGCAGAGGTGGGGCAGCCGTTTGGGGCCAAGTGCATTCGCCCCCAGGGAAGGTGTGGGCGGAGCCTCTCTGGAAACAGCTCTCTTTTGGCACTTGGTCAGTGGGCCTGGAGGGTCTCAGCCTCTCTGAGCTGCAGGGCAGGCATCTGCTGCAAGCAGATGGGAGGATGGAGGGGGCTTCCAAATGCAGGACAGGGACGCCCCCCACAGAGACAGTCCAAGATGAGGGGCGGGACCCCTGCCCAAGCTGCGCCTTCCAGGCCAGAGTCCCTCACACCCAGCCTGGGCTGCAGGGAGTGCTTCTGTGTCCAGACGTCTTTACACAACACAATGTGGAAATGGCCTGGAATGAAATTAAATGGCAGTTTGCTTACACTTTAATCACTGCCGGCAGATGAAGATGCAGCTGTGATTACGACCAAGGAATCTATATTTATTGTCTTGTGGGGATTTGCATCCGAGATACTGTGCTCTTCCCGCAAGGCACCTGATTGATTCACGGAGCTGTAACGAGGCATTTCCACCTGCGTCACTGGGTTGCGTCTCCCTCCTACCTGGCAGGGCGGGGGGCAGGGAGCGAAGCCCCCCCATGGGCAGGCCTCCCAGGTCGGCTGGTCTAGAGCATTGGGGAGGGGCCTGAACGCAGCCCCAGGGGGCGGGGGTGTGGTCAGCACAGACCACTTGAGACCCAGCTGGCCAGGAGCACTAAGGTATGGGCCGCCCACCTACTGCTGTTGAAAGCAGAAGAAGACCAAGCTCCTGGGTGCAGCTCTCAGTGGGACAGGAGAGACGCAGGCCCCCACGGGCCCCAGGCCTCGTGCAATGGGATCTTCACGGGCTCCTTGATTTTCCTCGGCTGTGCCCAGTGTGACTCGTGATTGACAGCGTCTGTCGTGAACACTGGGCCACGTTCCACAGCCGGCTGTGGCTTCAGAAGGGACGCAGTGACACAGGGGGTGAAAGGCCACTGGCTCTAGGAGGTTCTGGGCTGCAGCTCAGCCCGAAAGCCACCCAGCGCCACTGTCGTCCCAGACCGGCTGTGCGTACGTGGGAAGAACCAGGCAGAGGAGCGGCCTCAGCCTCCGGCGGTGTGAGCGAGGAGGGGGGTGAGAACAGGGTGTTGGACCAGCCAGCAGTCCCGTCTCCACCTCACTGGACCCGCCCTCCCTGGCGGTCAGAGCCAAAGGCCCTCATCCCTCCAGCTCCGACGCCAGACCAGAAGCTCCAAGGCGGCCACGGCAGGAGTTCCGAACCACGGGATCCACACGCTGCACACCGGGCCTCCGGGCCTGCGGGCGATAACGTCCACCCCACAGCCCACAGCACACAGCCCAGGGCTGAATGGCCAAGATAAAGTGAACTCCGGTCGTCTCTAAACTACTCCTACAGTGGTTCTGACACGTCCCGTCCCTAGACCAGCAAAGGCTTCCGTTGGGTCAGAAGGGTCTAGAAATTTGCCCACCCCACCCCCCAGCAAGGCAGGGCCGGGAGGTGCCCTCTCCCCCAAGGACGCAGCTCCTGCCTTTTGGGAGACCGAGAATGAAGGGTCGTGGTAGCTCCCTCTCGTACTCGTTGAGCACTTTACAGCATTACAGCGTTTAGTCCTTTTCGAATTTAAGAGACAGACAGTTTTATGCCCGTTACACAAAGGAGGGAACTGAATCTCAGACAGCCTAAGCGTGCGGACCTGGTCCCAGACTAGAGCCCGGCTGTGGGTTCTAATCCCTGGGAACCACCGAGGGCCCTGCACGGGGCGCCCAGGGAACGTGGCTGTGCCCCCAGAGAGTACAGCAGGACACTTCCCTGGGGGAGGGGCGCAGACCGAAGGTTATCGAATGACGCTGGCTCGTCGCAGGCCCCAGCCCGGTCGCAGTCCTCTTGGTCTCTGGGGTGGGACCGGCCCCCCACAAGGTGACGGCAGAACAGAAGTCAGCACCACCAGGTGAGCCAGGGACGCTTCTCCAGCAGGTGCAGCAGGTGGGGCTGAGACGGAGGGGCAGCCGGAGAGGAAGGCTCTCGACTTGCTGAGCAGCTGGGCGCCCTTGCAGGAGGCCAGGCACCTCCCCGGCCAGCAGCAGGGTCCAGACCCAGGTGGACAGACAGGAAAGCACGGCCGTGGGACGTGGGGGGATGTTTGCATCCTCTTCCTCTGAGGTCCCTCTAACTCACGCTTTCCCATCTCCTGTCCCCCCATCACTGCGGCTCCAGGAAAGGCAAGGCTTTGCTGCCTTCAGCCCAGCGGCTTCCCTTCTGTCCATCCCTGGACCCCTGCCCATGGCCAGGGAGGTCGGGCCCTCCATGTGGTGAAGGCGTCTGAACCCACTCGGCAGGATCACTGGCTGAAGACGCGCTGAACAGGGTCTGGCAGGTGCGCTCAGGAGGCGTCCGGGACCAGAGACCACAGACCGGCTGCCCTGATGTTTAGCAGTGGTTGTCATTCTAAACACGACGTTCGTTATTCCGCCGTGTGGATTCTAATTAACTGTCAGAAACGCATTGTTGAGGGATGATGGATTATTCCGGGGAAACTATTAACATAGCCGTTCACTTCTGCCCACGTGCAGCCAGGCCCAGAGCAGGTGGCTCTGGTGATGCTGGGCACCCCGGGGCAGCCACTCCATGCCGGCCGCTGGGAGGATGGTGTCAGCGCCGCCCCACCTGCCCCACGGGACAGGGACGCGGCCTCCTGGGGCACTCCCAGCAGACCTGGGGCGGCTCAGTGCCGGCCCTGAGCGGGGAGGGCACCCGTAGCCTGAAGCCCGGGCCGAACGCAGGGAGACGGGGTGACTCGGGGCAGACACGGGGTCCGCTGTGGCCGAACCACACTACGGGCACGAGGTGGGGCGCGGGGTTTGCAGCGAGAGCCACTGGTGCAGAAATCGTCTCTCTACACTGACCTCTAAGGCTCTTCTTTGCTTTACGTGGCCACACTGTTCAACTCGAACCAACACGTGTTAAAAGATTACGTGTGTCGGGGTTCTCCACGGACGCAGAACCAAGAGGAGAGAGATTTCTTCTAAGGGACTGGCTCTCGGGATTGCAGGAGCTGGCAAGTCCCAAATCCTCAGGGCAGGATGGAAATTCTGGGAAGAGCTGGTGCTGCCGTCCGGAAGCGGAACCCTTTCTTCTTCTGGTCTTAAGGCCCCCAGCCGATTGGATCAGCCCCTCCCCACATTGTGGAAGACACTCTCTTTACTTCTTTGCTGTCCACTGATTGTAAATGTTAATCACATCTACAAAACACCTCCCTGGCATCTGCACTAGCATCTGACTGAGCAACGGACACCATAGTTGGCACAAAAATTAGCCGTCACGAAGAAAACATGGGCAAACCAACCCAACCTCAACCAGGAGAGGGAAAACACACTCACTGGACCATGTCCTGTAGAAATTACTTAAAGGAACCACAGATATTGGCCACTCTCCTAATACTGTATCTCACCGAATCTAAGACACTAACAATTGCATTGTATTTTTTATTTTATGTACTATTTATTAAGAAAGAAGGGAATTCCATGGCGGTCCAGTGGTTAGGACTCAGTGCTCTCACTGCCGAGGGCCAGGGTTCAATCCCTGGTTGGGGAACCAAGATCCCACGAGCCAAGCAGTCAAAAAAAAAAAGGAAAGAAAAGACTGCCAATTAAACTAGGTGCAATGCATTCTTATGACATAATTTTTATTTTATATTTGTTCAAAGAGCTGTTTAGGCTTATTTTGGCAATTTTTTTATTATATATTACTCTTTTACCCATGCAGGAAGAAAACTATCAGTTTGATAAATTGGCTAAGATGTTCTTAAAACTTCTTCCCATTCGGAATCCAACTCTCCTGATTCAGTGACGTTCAGGTTTTTCTACGCGATGTCATCTGTGCCATCACAAGCTTGGCTGGTGCAACATTTTTAAAGGAAACTATATTAGAACTAAAAGCCTTGGAAGCCCAGAGCAGGTGTGCAATCACGCAGAGCTGACCGACTTTGGCTCTTGCTTCGGGAAGTTTACTACACATGCCTGGTCCTCCTTCCCCCACGGCAGTTTGATTCCTGTAGGTTAGAAAACCCACCTGCATTGTCCTCTGGGCGCTTTTCTAGGCCAGGCTGCAGGTTTGGAGGCTGGAGCCCTGGGCATCTGTGCATGTGCCAGCGGCGAGCCCTGGGGTGGTTGACACCCAGTGGAAGCCCCCGTGGGAAGTTGTGGCACCAGCTGCACAGGAGTGAGATCTGGGGGCAAACGGAACCAACCACATAAGGTAATGACTGAGCTCGCCCTTCCGGCTGCACCTGTAACCCACACGCCTCCCGCCCAGTGGCTCTGCCCCTTCCCCATTGTACAGGTGACAGGCAAGGGTCAGAGAAGTTAACGACTTTCCCAGTTTACTCCACGTCACTGACGAGAGCGGGTGACAAGGGGAGGGGGCTGCTCTCACCAAGCCCCTCGGGGAGAGGACAGTGGTCTGCGGGGCCCAGCCCACCTGTGGAAGGCCCTGATGATCCTGCTAAAGTAGACGGGGCCACACTAAGAACTCGAGGACGGCAGGCCTGCGCAGGGAGGGGCTGGCGCTGGGGGCAGGAACGTCCATCACCACGCTGGTGTTTCTGGGCAGAGTCCACGGTGGGCCACCCCCCCAGGGCTGGTACAGGAGGGGCACCCCCACACGCGCCGGACACTAGCCCCGTTAACACGCACTGGCGGATTTCTGAGGTCGCGTCTCTGCTTTTCCTTCTCTGGACACAGGAGTCCTCTGACGAGATCAGCCCCTCCCCAAATAAGGGAGTTCTTTATGTCAGTAGGAGAGAAAGAAAATCAACGTCTCAACCAACAGAAAGATCACTAATGTTTCACTCCCCTGGATAAACTCTACGAAATCCTTATCGACCTTAAATGTGCTACTGGACAAATACATCTTCCGAGAAGCGGCCTTTTAGAAGTTTGCTCAGACTGTATAATCAGGTACAACGTTTGCCCTCCGCTCACCGGCTCAACCCCACACGGTCGCCCTCTCGCACCTGCACTGGCCACCAGGAGCACCCAGAGGGAGGTCGGCTCGGCCATTCACAGGAGCAGAACCCGTGGTGACCGTGTGTGCGAGTGTGGGGAGCCCCGTTCCCTTCTGCACTGCAGGTCTAACTGATGGCAGCGTCTTGTGAGTGTGCTGCGCCCTGGCCAGTAACCCGTCATCAGGTGGGGTCTGGAGCCCAGGTGTTGGGGGAAGTGGTCACTAGAGGGATGTTTAACTCGGGAGCTTAGGCAGCAAAGGGCTCGCTGAGGACCACAGCCCACGTTCTGCAGCGAAACTGGGCAGAGGCTGCTCGGCAGTGCCGCCCGCCGTGCAGACACTGCACACTCTGCCCCTCCCGTGGTCCTTCACGCTCTCTGAGGGCCACGTCTGGCACGACAGCCCCTGACCCCCGTGGATCCAGGTGCCGTGGCTTCACCCGACATCTCTCCGAGGCCCGGCCACCCCTCCCTGCGCACACGCAGCTCTGCCCCCGCACTGAGCACACCACCCACACCTGCAGTCCCGTCCCTCCTGGGGTCCTGCTGCCCCCCCCCACCATCACTTTTTCCCAGGGAAGGCGCATCTCATCTCGGAGGCAGGCCTCCCAGGACCTCGGCCTCACTGAGGACCAGGGGCTGGGGCCAGCCTGCCCTCTGCACGTGCCACCCTGGAAGGTGGGCACATTAGGGCCCTCCCCTACCCCTCAGGGGATGGTGACGCTCGTCCTCCACACAGGCCGGGAGGACGGAGCCCAGCGTTCCCGGGAGACGGCTGGCTCAGCAGTGCACCTCCTTGCCGGTCTCCCTCCCCCAGCCCCTCACCCCGGTTCTGGCGTCACTGTCCAAACAAACAGCTTCCAAGCCCTTCCCTCAGGCCTGGCCTCCGGGGGAAACCACGGTAGGACAAAGCCTACAGCACTATGTATCTAGACTCCAACCGCGGAGAGAAGCTCAAGCCGCTGGAACAGCTGAGATGTCGGAGAGAAGGTGCGGAGGGCGGAGACAGGGGCTCGCACTGACTCAGGGCAGCAGAGGAAGGGGCTGCGCTGGTCCTGATGGTGTGGTGGACGACCTCCCCCCGGAGGCGCCGGGGCTGCGAGTGCCGGGCGGCGTGTGCAGCTTCCCCGCAGGGAGGCTGGCCGGACAGCCCCTCCAGACGCTGGCGTTCCATCCACAGAGCCGATCTGGAAAAGGGGATCCGGTCACTGGCCCGTTCCCTGCTGTTTCTTAAGCAAACACAAAGCACGTTTCTGCTGCTGAGGATGCTTCTATCTGTCATGCCAGGAGATGAAAGCCAAAGACTAAAGGCGACCAAGCAGAAGCCCGCGGAGCCGGGTGCACGGTGGCCCCTGCCCCCTCCCCTCGGGCTCAGTCCTGCCCTCAGCCACCTCCCATCCCTGGGCTGATCTCTCCAGAGGTTAAAGGGAACCCTGGGGGGCAGGAGGGGGCAGGAGGATGCAGTGCCGCCAGGACAGCAGGGGAGCTGCGGGCATGAAGGCTGATCCTGCAGGGAGGCCCGGAGGGGAGGCTGAGGGTTTCCTTGATCTGCATTCCTGGAGGAAGCTTGTGTGCAGGATCCAGCAGGCGACGCTGAAGGCTGGCGGAGGCCGGGCCAGAGGAACCTGAACCTGGCGGAGGGGGAGGGAGCCGCAGCCGGGGGCGAGCGTGGGCAGAGGCTCTGCAGAGACGGGACATGGGGGGCTGTCAGAGGACACACACGAGGAGGGGGACGTGGGGAGGATGCTGGAGAGGCGGCCAGTCTGGGTCTTCACCCCCCACGCCAGGCCACCACCCCCAGCGGGAAAGACCCGGCTTCTCCATGGCCTGCACAGCAACCAACCAAGAATCCAGCACAGACGGAGTGAATGGGAGACGAGAAGAGAGGGCGGCAAGGGAGGCAGAATTAGAGGTACAAGAGAAGGGAAACGGGGGTCTCCCCTGAGCAACCTCAGCCTTCCCAGTAAAGGAGGAGAGAACGCCGCCTGCTCGGAGGGAGGCAGACGGGGCACTGCAGGGTTCGGTGGGGAGGTTGCCGAGCAGAGCTCCCGGGTGGCCAGGAGCACCAGCGCAGAGGACAGAAGGCCGGGTCGGCCCGGGGGGCTTCTCAGGGGCGGGCCACCGGCGCAGGACGCATTGCCTGTGGCCGAGGGCGGGGTTGCTGCTCTAGCAGCTCCTTGTCGGCAAGGGGCCCACGGAGGGTCTGTGTCCCCGTCACCCAAGGGCACGTCTGCAGCAGGTGCATCAGGGTCGGGGGTGGGGGGGGGGCTCGGCAGGGCTTCCAGCAGGTGCAGCTGCGGACAGAGGGCCACGCGGCCACGTCCACACAGCCAGTGGCGGACGGCCTCCCACGGAGTCTGAACCCGCTGCTCTCACGGGACACGCAGCCGTTATTTCATTATTTGGCTTGAGATGATAAAAGGCCAGCAAGGAATCAGGTCAAACTAGGGCAGGAAACACCAACATTCCCCTGGTCCTGAAGGAAAAGGAAGGACTGTCTGAGCCTTTAAAGAATTTCAACTATGGTAAATTTCTGAGCAGCTGTAAAAAAAAAAAAAATGGTTTTAAAACTTTTATCACCTACTTGTGTGAACAAAGTTTCTAGTCAATGGTCCATCAGGAATTTGAATAAATTATCACTACGTCTGAGACAGAAATGGCCTTGTAGCTTTTTTAAGCATCAAAACTGATACACATAAAAAAGTTATGCTCGTGAAAGCCAGCTCAACTTGCTCATTTAAAAAGTTTTATGGATCTCTAGAACTCTTCTACAAATGTATTACTTAAAATCTTTCTTTAAATTGCATGTTTTAGAACTTCCCATCACCCTTAGTAATACAGAAAGAATGTGATGACCATTTTCTCCAAGTCCCACATAGACACCCCCGAATCACTTTCAAGCCCACCCTGTACGCCACTCAACACTGTTCTCTACGCAAGGTTGGGAGGAACCAAGGAGAACCGGGTAGGGGTGATGTTTAGGTGGTGGGCACGCCAGCCAGATTCCGCAGCTTCCCAGGGAGGCTCGGGGGGCAAGGCCCTGAGCTGCGGTTCCAGCGGCAGGAGTCCAGCCCGGCCAGGTGGGCAGGGGGGCTGGGGGATTGTTTACCCTACCTGGGGGCCCAGACTTGGGGTTCAAATCCGATCCAGGTGAAGGCCTGCAGGGCCAACTGCATTTACCTGTCTCCTCCGCCCCATCAGGAAGTCGTCCCAGGATGCTCTAGAGGAGCCCCCCACCCTCTGGAGACGTTACCACACGTCCCACAGGCATGAGGTGTTTCCACTCTACAAGTGTTGCCACTCACCCCAGATTCCAGTTGCCTGAAATGTCGCCATGTTCCCTGTTCTGACTGGGACCACAGTGTGCTCTCCTCAGTCTTGAAAACCAGCCACTCAGACACCAAGCAAGCCTGGGACCGTGGGCAGGTGGACCTCACTATGCCAAGCGATCACTCTGGCCGCTGACCAGCTGAGGGACCTCTGGCCCCCGCATTCCTTTTCTGGCCTCAGATTCCTCGTTTGTAAAATGAGAAGGTTTTACTAGATGATCTATAAGGTACCTTCCAGCCCTGACATTTTCCGTTTCTGAGGTAACCAACATCCAAAAGACTTAATTAAGTGTTGGTTCATATCACTCTATCACTGGAATGCAGTCCCCTTGACAACAACTAAACCTGCATTGTTCACGGCCATGTCCCCGGTGCTGAGAACAGATCTTGGCATAAGGTAGGGGCTCAGTGAAACTGGATGGAGGGAGGGAGGGAGGGAGGAATAGATGAAGGGATGGAGGGATGATAGATGGGTAGAGGGAGGGATGGAGGGATGGAGGGAGGGGTGGAGGGAGGGAGGGAGGGATGCGGGGATGGAGGGATGGAAAGAGGGAGAGAGGGATATGATTTCTAGGAATCTCCTGGATTCAAAGCCTTTGTTAAAGACCTTGTAAAGGCCACTCATTTGAAAAAAAAAAAAAAAAACTGAGTATGGCATGGGGAATTAGCCCACAATGGACCAAAGTAAGTTGATCGCAGCATATTTCATATCAAAAGCACGCTGGGAAAAGAATACTGCGAGGTCAGGATTCCCAGACAGTGGGGCCAGAGAAGCTGTTGATTCTCCCTTGACCAATCTTGGAAAGTTTCTGGAAGGAGGAAGATGTAAAACCCCGCTTGGAGGATGAAACTCAGCGCTGGGTGGAGGGAAAGAGCGGGCCGCCCACGCTGAAGAAGGTGTGGAGGTGGATTGGAGGCCCAGGCCAGTGGGGCCGGGGAGGCAGCTCTCGGCGGGGACGGTCCTCTCTGTGACCTGGAGAAGCAGCACGCCGCAGCCCTGGCTCTTCTCCTACGCTCTCCTCCGGGCCCTCCACAGTGCCGGGAGCCGAGGAGCCGCCCCTCCCTCTGAAGTCTGCACTGCCGGCCCCATCACGGCCGCCCACCCGCGTCTTAGCTCCAGCAGCTGACTCCCGCCCAGCCCCGGGGTCCCCTTCTCTTCGGTAGCCAGGGCTGGTCCAGGAGACGCAGCCCCACAAATGACCGGCCCGGGTGGGACCCTCCACCGGGCAGGCTCCTCTGCTTCCACGCCTGGCAGATCTGCGTAAGAACCTCCCTCCAGGCCGGTCTCTGGAACCCACCTGGCGAGCTCGCTCCCTGCTCCCTCCGTTACCGCTACCGCGGGGAGGAGACCCGGCTTCCCCACCGCTGGCTCTGCTCTTCCCAGTGACTTGACTCTGAGTCATCCGGGGCCGCCGGCGAGTCACAGAGCAGCACGCCTGACACCTGGGCTTGTTTGCTGCTGCTGCGCGACAAGTCATCCCTCATTACCTGACAGCGCAGGAGGTCAGAGCCCAGGGTGGGCCGGCTGCTGGAGCACCTCACCCCTTGGCTTGCGGCCCCTCCTCCATCCTCAGAGCCACCAGCCAAGCACCTCCCAGCCTCTCTGACTGTGACTCAGCTTCCCCCACCCCGTGGCCCCCTCTCTCTGACCCTCATATAAAGATCCTCATGATGACGCTGGGCCCACCCAGATAATCCAGGGTTATCCCCAGGTCAAGAGCCTTAATTTAATCACCTGCACATATTCTCAGGGCCCCGTCTTTGGGGCCATTACTGTCTCCATACCAGGGCTCGGAGGCTCCAAACTGCCCCATAACTTCCTGTCAAAGATAAGCTAAGGCCCTGACAAGGCCTGCGCGGTCCGGGCCCGTTACCTCTTTGAGGACTGCATCCACCACCCTCCCTCGAGCTCAGTCCCAGCCTCATGCGCCTCCTTGGGATGCCTCAGTCACGCCAGGTCTGTGCTCCTCTTAGGGCCTCTGCCGGGGAAGCCCTGCGCTCTCGGACACACAGCATCTCCCGCTCCTTGAGCCTCTGCCTGAATGCAAGAACCCTGACCGCCCTTCTCAACGCGCAGCTCCCCCGTGCCTGCCCTGCCCTGGCATTTCCACCCTGCTCCTTTATTGCTCTTCTTGTCCTCAAAACCATCAGAATACTGTACATTTTCCTTTCTTATTTCTTTACAGTCCGTCTTCCCTCATTAAAGCAGGCCCGGGAGGCCCCTCCACGTCCTAGTCTGTGGACCAGCCCAAGGGGCGGGAGGCCCTGAGCACCGCTGGAGCAGGGCCAGGAAGTCAAAGACGGCGTCTGCCCTCGAGGGTGGACATCTGGGGAGGCTGGCACAGAGCAGCGATGACAGCACGCCGAGGCGGGCACTGGGCCGTGAAAGTGCAAACCCCCTCCACCTCGTCACCTCACGATTCGGCGACATCACGGCCGTCAGGTGCGGCCCCAGCCTTGACAGCCGCTTCCTGGAAACAGCAGCGTTGTTTTCACGGCCCGGCGGGCAGGCCTGTGATGACTCGGGCTCTTCCAGTAGCAGATCAGCCCGTGACTGCCGCAGCCTCGCTCAGAGCTGGGGCAGATCACAAAGCAGCCCGTGACCGCCGCAGCCTCGCTCAGAGCTGGGGCAGATCACAAAGCAGCCCGTGACCGCCGCAGCCTCGCTCAGAGCTGGGCCAGATCGCAAAGCAGCCCGTGACCGCCGCAGCCTCGCTCAGAGCTGGGCCGGATCGCAAAGCAGCCCGTGACCGCCGCAGCCTCGCTCAGAGCTGGGCCGGATCGCAAAGCAGCCCGTGACCGCCGCAGCCTCGCTCAGAGCTGGGCCGGATCGCAAAGCAGCCCGTGACTGCCGCAGCCTCGCTCAGAGCTGGGCCAGCCCATCAGAGGCCGTCACCCTTCAGCAAGGAGCTGGTCCCCACACCCCCCGCCCAGCTCACCAGGAGCCGGTGGGAGAGAGCCAGAGCCTGGAGCCGGCAGTGGCTGCCACGGCCCGCGCTCCCGTGACTGCGCTGCCCCACTTGACGGGAAGGAGGCATTTGTCGCCTTTTATGAGGATGTGTCTCTCGCTCGGCTTCAAAACCCGCATTCCCTCTCTCTTGTCTCCTCCTGGAGACGCAGAACATGGCTAAAGTGAAAGCAATTAATTGAAGCCTTTTACTAACACCAAAGCCTCTTCTCTGTGTAGCTCCAAGTAAATTATTTAATGGCACAGAAAGCCTGCTTCCTGCGGGCTGACGCGCACGGCGGAGCCAGCCTCCTCCCAAGGGCCCTCCAAGGTAAGGGCTCTCCAGATCGGGTTGCCGCCGGCTTCGGAAGCCCAGAGGCCGAGTCCACATTGGAGACACGTGTGCGTCTGCAGTGCCAGGCCCTGCACAGCCGAGGGGGCGGCCATCCCTGCCTGAGCTCACCGTCCACTTTCCCGCCTCGTGGACCCGTCCGGGAGCCCTCCTCCAGCTCCACGTGGGGCAGCGAGGGGCAGAGGAGCCTGCTGGGCCACGCTGGTTCTGAGCCTTGCGCAGGTGGCTCTGGGGGACAGCAGTGAGAGAAGGCGGCAGAGCCAACCTCAGGCCTGTGGTCGTGCAGCAGGGGGACCCGCGTGTCCCCCGCCCCATAGTCCCCCGGCCACCAGGCAGCAAGCACGCGGTCTTGGCAGTGAACTAGCATCCATCAGACAGAATTCCTGGCGTGCGTAGGGTCACACTGCACACCGCAGGGTCAAGGAGGAATTTGCATAGAGTCCACGTTCCAACAGCACATGGACAAACCAGCCGGGAAAACAAGTTCCAGCCGCGTTGACACACGCAGCTCTAGGAGCCGCACCGGACGCCAAGGGGACAGTTCCAAGAGTGAGTCCCTGGGACCAGAGGACGCAGAGGCCTCGGCGAGCTGAGTCAGCCAGAGGAAGGATTCACTGGGGTGGAGATGCTAGATAACCAAACTCGACAGCCCTCCCATGGGTGGGAGCAGGGGCGTACCCTGGGGCGCAGGCCCAGATGGGGCGTCAGGACGACACACAGCAGACCCCGCCTGGAGCAGCAGACCCACGCAAGCAAAGCGCAGGAGGCAAGTTTAGGACAAGGCCAGCCAGAGGGTGAGCTGGTCAGCATTCCTACGCAGACCATGCGCTGCAGCACCTCTGCCCTCAATACCATCCCCCTGCACCCCTCCCCACGGCTGCACTTGCTGTGCCAAAGCGCTCTTCAGGTCCTGAGTCGCTCATTCAAAACAACAACCCTGTTCTATACCCATTTTACAAATGAAGAAACAGGCCAGAGAGGGTAAGTGTCAGGGCCAAGGTCACACAGCCAGTAAGGGTTAGAGCTGGGTTCTAAACTCAGGCAGTCTGACTCCAGAACCCACCAAACTGTTTTTATTTCCCAGTGCCTTCATTCCTTCAGAAGTGCTGGCTCTTTCATTATCACCATGTGTGGCAGCAACATCAACTGGGTTTTAACAGAAAACAACCCCTCGTAGCCCAACCCCAGCAAATCCTGGCTTCATTTCCATCCAGCCCCATCACGGAGTGGGTGTATTTGCTCCCCTGCTGGTCGGTTAATATCTGCTGCTGACGCCTGTCTGCTCCGCCCACCCCAGCGCTTCCCGAGGACACCCCAGGCTTCCCCCATCCAGCAGCTGAGAGATTGACACCCCATGACCCACATTTTTAACCGCTGTGATGTATGGCCTCTCACGGAGGAAGCTCACAGGGTCCAGAGGGAGCGACTGCTCATCCCTCTTGAGTGAAACAAGCCGGAGGCCAGCGCGGGCTCTGGGCGGACCCAGGAGGGGCGGGCCTGGGGTGGGTCAGCGCCGGCCCCGGCGTGTGAGGTCAGACCTGGGAGAGGACACAGCCCTCAGAGCCGGCTCTGCGCCCGTGTCCCCAGGTGCCTGCTGCCTCCTGCCCGGGCAGGTGCTCCCTTGGACCCTGGAAATGTGGGGCCTTCAGGGCTGGTGGCAATTTTGATGGGCTGCACTAAAAAATCTGTAAAGATGGCTAACATTTACCATGACTGACTGCCTAACTGCTTCTTTTTTATGTGTCTATAAAAGTGCTGTAATCAAAGGAGAGCCTCGGGATGATCAATCTGCCCGCGTCTGCAGGGAGCCCAGGAGGGGATCGCTGCCCCGCGGAGGTGCGGCCAGAGGGCCTGAGTCAGGGCTGGGCCTGGCGGGAAGGATGTGGCAGGAGGTGAGAAGGACGCACCAGCTGGACACAAAGACTGGATGGAGGTGGGCAAGGGGCTGCGTGGTCACTGGTGACTCTGGGGTTTCGGGTGTGACCGGGAGAATGAAGATGCCAGAAACTACAGGAAAGTTATACGGTGATGAGTTTTGTGTTGAATACGATGAGCTGGGCATACAGCCAGCCTGGAGCTTAGGAGAAGAGGAAGAGCTGGCCTTTGCCCTTAGTGGGAGGGGGGCCCCTCCTTGCTGCCCGTGGTACCATCAGAGCATGAAACTGCAGCGGGGGACGAGCCCTCTGCGGGAACTCAGAGAACAGAGACGTCCCCGGGCGCCACCCCCAACCCAGAGACAGAGAGAAGGGGAGCTCCACCCTCCTCAAGCCCCCAGCGAGGGGCAGCACCGCCCACCAGAGCACTGCTGGAGGCCCCACCCGCGGAGGACGCGGCAGAGGCTATCAGGGGATGCTCTAAGACAGAAACGACCCTTGTAGGGCAGATGGCGACGGGTGAGCCGTTCTTCCTCCCGGACTCTCCGTGCAGGGGCGGTAGGCCGGGCGGGAAGACGGGCGGTAGGCCTGCGGGAAGACGGGCGGTAGGCCTGCGGGAAGACGGGCGGTAGGCCTGCGGGCCGCCCGGGGACGGGGACGGGGACGGGAGCAGGGCTGTGGGCCACCCGGGGACGGGGACGGGGACGGGGACGGGGACGGGAGCAGGGCCGCGGGCCACCCGGGGACGGGGACGGGGACGGGAACAGGGCTGGCCCCTGTCCTCAGCGTGGGCAGCTTCCTCCCCTGCCCGCAGGCCTTGGGTCTTCTGTCCTTGAGGCCTGGATGGGGACCCGCTTGTGAAGGGCCTCTTATCTCTTTCTCTCTCATCCTTTCCTTAAACTCATTAAATGTGTCATCACCCCTCTCCACCACCCGGGGGAAGCAGGCGGGGTCCCTGCAGCAAACCATGGAGCTGGGTGGGGAGTGCTGGTGGGGGATGAGGGAGGTGGTCCCTCATCTCTGGGTCGCGGGGAGTGAAGCTTTCCTCCACATGTCCACTGCGTGGCATCTTAAGGCTCAGCCAGGTTTGTGAGGACGTGGGACAGAAAGGCCATGGGTGTTAGGACCCGCCCAGAAAACTGGGCAACTTTCCGCTCGTTCTCAGATGGGAACACAGAGGCTGGAACACACCCAGCCCACGGGCATTTTCCAGAAGCTTCCAGTCCTCCCATCCACCACAAGCCCCCAGACAGACGGCTCCCCCAGGGAGCAGACCCTAGAGTCAGACCATTTACAAAGGGGCTTTGGGCTCACTAACATGGCTTTGATGCTGCAGAAAGAGCAGCAAAAGCCTCGGGGAAAGTGCAGTGAGAGATTAGACCCGCTTCCTTATCTCTGGATGATTCGAGAAGCCACTGGTACCCAGACGGCTGGCTCACGGTCGAGACTTTACCTTCCGGGGCTGCAGAGTCTGGACCTCCCAACCCACGTGCACGGGAAGTCCTCCCCACCCGGCTGTGTGATGCTGGCCCTCCATGGCCCGCCACGCGGGCTCACGGTACAGGGCCCGGCCTGCCCCAGTCACCAAGGGCCGGGTTCTGTTTTTTGTGCTTTCTGGAATCACAGAAGTGGTTCAGAACGTGCCAGGTAGAAACGTCCCCCCAGTGCCACATTGGCTTCCCCGGAACCAGGGAACCAGGCCCACCAATGGGCAGCAGGGCCCAGAGGACACTGCACCCCTCCGAGCAGGACGACCCCTGGGGGAAAGGGACTTCGGGGGCTTTGCCCACGTTACCTGATTGGACCCTCAGGGAAACAGATGCTCCAGGAGGTCAAATGAGCTTTCCAGGAAGTGGGGCAGCCCATGATCTCACCCAGAGCTGTGTGACCCTTGAACCCGCGTGGAAGGGGGGGCCAGGAATAAAGACGGGGGTCCGGCCAAAGGGATCCAGAAGAGTTAGCATGGCCTCAGAACTGCGGTAGAGGCTGCAGAGCTCAGCCCAGCCAGAGACAGCCCTTCCCAGCCAAGTCCCCGCTGGGGTCAAGCTCCTCCCACAACCCTGGCTCAGGGGTCAGGCTGGCAAGCCCAAGAACGAACGGGTTCCATACTCCACCATGCTTTCCAGAATCTTCCCTGACATACAACGGACATTATGTCACCCATTTCTCCCTCCAGGATGGTGGGTTTGATAGAAGAAACTGTGTGGGCTGAGAAACCCGATTCCCATTCCACCCGCCCCCAGCCGGCTCGCTTCTTGTGGAGTCACACGCATCTCCATCTGTCTCCCTCCTCTGCTCTCCCGTCACCCGGTGACAGCTGCTGCCTGTTCTCTCCCTTCTCCGAGGGGCCCTGGATCCACCCCCAGGTCCTTTTACAACTGTCACCCAACAAGGCTTTCTGCCAGGACAGCGGGACCCAAACGCATCACGTGAGGGCTTTCCCGAGAGCCCAGGCAGGCTGGGGTCCGAGCAGCAGGCAGGGGCCAGGACCGCCCTGCAGGCACCTGGGCCATCTCACCTCTGCCCACAACTAGGCTCACAGCCGAGGGCCCGGGAGACAGCTTGGGGACCTTCTCCCGAAGAATCTGCCCTCGTATGGAGGCGTGACTCTCTATGTCTGTGACGCCTCAGCAACTTTAAAAAATAATTATCTCTGTGCCCCGCTTCTCTCTGAGAATTTTGGGATCAAAAGAACAGCTTTACTCAGGGAGAAAGACAAGGAACAGAACTGTCAGGATAAATACAGGCAGTCAGCAGCACAGCTCTGCTGAGCTGGAGTTTAGGGGGTTTGGTTTGTTTGGTTTTTCTTTCTCCTCGCTGAGATGTTCAGTGGAACGGCTGTGGGTCCAGCCAGCTCCCAGCGCCAAGACACTCACAGGAGACGGGACGGGGGAGCCACCAGCTTTGAAAGCGTCACGTAAACCTCCAGGCTGGTGCCAGGCCCAGAGCTCAGACCTGTCTCAACAGTCAAGTCAGAAAGGTAAAGAGGGGTTCTACGCCCCCTAGACTTGTTCGGGCACTTTGGTGGCTCCTGGAATCCCACCTCCATGGTCCCTAGTTGAACGTGCACCCGGGCCGGCGGGCAGACAGGAAGCAGACCCAGGCTCTGCTCCTGCACCTGCGGCCCTCACAGGGCGAGACAGCCCCGCTGGAGGTTAGGCTTAGGGCGCTTCATAAAAGCACCCTGTCTGGTGAGGCAGCTGGACGCCGGCCGGAGCACCAGCCCCCAGACGCAGGCCAGGGCTGTGCTGGAATCCAGCTGCCTTGGCATCTTCCCTGTGAACAGGGACGACTCCAGACAGGGTTCCCCTGGCCAGGATGAGAAATGGACCAAGCACCTGCCTCTTCCTGACAGCCTCTGCCACAGCATTGAACAATAATGTTGGTAATGGTGTTATCAACACAGACATCACAACTAATAGTGTTTCCTGTTCGTTAAGCACCTGTTACGTGCACAGTACTTTCTATGCAATAGGAAAAAAAAAGCACGATGCAGTCAACCTATAACCTAGGACACATCAAACGGTCCTCTAAAACTCCCAGCGCTGACTCGGCATTCATCACACCATCGCTGAGCTGGGAACCTCTGGAAACACTAAGATAAGTCAGATATAGTTGCTAGCCTTGCGGGGGATTCATTCTGGTGAATAAAAATAGACTGTGATTCACAAAAAGCCAGAGGGGAAGCCCAGGCGGGGGGCTTGTGAGCTGGGCCTGGGAGGTTCCGTGGACGGAAGAGGGACGGGTCACCTCCTAAGTAGAGAGAAAAGCATTGCACACCGGGGGGCAGGGGCAGAGTTCAAACAGTAACAAATAACTGGCAATAAAAGGCAGAATGTGATAAATGTCAAATGAGTGTTTCTGACAGCGAATGCCAGACAGTCTAGAGGAAAATGCCTGTTTGAATTGGGGTGATCAGGAAAGACCACACAAACACACAGAGAAGTGAGGTTTCTCACAGGATCCTACAACACCAGTTGGCTTTCCCGGCACAGCTGGGGAAAGGGGAGGGTATTCCAGATGGAGGACAGGTCAGAAGGGCCAGGCTTCAGGACACCTGGAACACGCGGCTGCAGAGCTGGGGTCGTTCCTGGAAACAGGCAGCCGTGGCATGTCAGATCCGGGGAGTGGCTTGGGCGGGGAGGAGAGTTCCCCCATCAGAAGCGGGTCTGGGGCTGCAGGGGCACAGGGAAGGTACAACACGCGTGTCCCGCACCTCCCCGCCAGGTCTCCCCTACCCAGCTCCTGGCCTTCAGCCCATCTCACACCGCATGTGGACCTTCCTGCTCTGTATTCCAAGAGATGCTTTTCTATCACAAACAACACGGAAACATCGAGGCCGCCTGAGCACAGCTCCTCTTGAGAAATAGATTCCCCACCTTCTCTCCCCGGTGCGGAGGGAGGTCTCTTCTTCCCCCGCTGCTCTGGGCACTTTCCTAACGACAGGAGGCTTTGGAGCGCAGAGGACCACCTCTTGGGCTGGGTGCCACTGCAGCCAATGGCCAGCGGTTCCCAGGGGACACCTGGGGAAAGAGGGCAGTGGTCAGGCCTGGGCTGGACTCCACAGAGAGGAGAGGGCAGGGGAGGCCCCACCAGCTCTGTAACATTTCAGCAGACTTCCCCCCTGGTCCGGCTCACAGATCTTTATGCCCTTGGTATCATGTTACACGTACATCCTGTGTCCTGCATTATCTTAACCCTCCCTGGGGTCTGATGGTGACACGGTTCTCTTCCCGTTCCTTATCATCTGGGGTGTCCCAGCTGGGATGGCATTTCTTCCAGGAAGATTTCCCTGACCACTCACCTCTCAGGGAATGGCCTTTCCCAGCGGCCACCTTGGTCCTGTACCTCTTCTACAGGGTCCCCATCAACAGTCGTAGAACCTCCTGGTTGTGTGGGGCCCTGAGGGCAGGACTGTGCCCGTTTTGACGACCGTGTCCTTCAAGTCTAGCAGAGTCCCCAGTGTACATTAGGTCTTCAAGCCCTGCTTGTTGGATGGACAGATGGATGGAGCCATTCTACACGCACATCACATTTACGGTCACATGAAATTTTATTGTAAGGAGTCACCATAATTCTACCATAATTGCTGAGCAATTCTTAGCTGTTTGTTAACTCATTTGTTGCTTGCCTCCCACTAAATGGTAAGTTCCACAAAATGCAGAAACCACGCGCTTTCTACTCACCAGCGTGTCCCCAACATCTGATCCAGATTTAGAACATAACCTTGATACTTACTGAATCAACGGCTTAAAGAATGAATGAACACTTGGGCTGTGATTACAAACAGCACCGTGATGAACCTCTGTGTGTGACTCTCAAACACAAAGGAGAATTATTTAATCAGACCATTTGTACATATATAGAGGCTTCTAAACACGTGTGTCCATATCGTTTAGGTAAAGATATTACCAGTGATCCCCCGCCAGCAAACAGCACAGGTATCAGGACGTCCTCAACTCACGGAAGCACAACAAAAGTATACTTTTAAAATCTTTGCTCATCTGGTAAGTGAAAATAGTATCTCATTGTTGTTCATTTGCATTTGATTTCTAAGAAGAATTAACATTTTTTTTTGAATTAACATTTTTGATACAACACCTTCTTAGTCATTGGTATTTCAAACTGCCCATTTATAATATTTGCCTATTTTCCTATTGGGGTTTTAGTAATTTTTTTTAACCAGTGTCAGCATAATTCATTCTTTGGTTTTGAAAGCTGTAAGTTTTCCATTGTTTTGTCTTTTCATTGTAGAATCCTTTTGATATATAGGATTTCTTAATATAATCAAATGCATAGTTATTTATTCCATAAGCACTTTTATGCCTAGAATATCTTTTTTCACTTAGAGGTAAGCACTGACTTAAATTTTCTTCTCATGTCAATATGGTTTGATTTTTTCCCATTAACATATGTCATTTTTGATGTATGGTATAAAGTGAGGTTCTAAACTGCATATATTTCCCAGCAGTATTTATTCCATCACCCACGCCCTCCCACATTGAGGCCCCTCATCCCGGTGACCCTGGGCTGTAAATCTCTCTCCTCTTCCTTAACTATTGCACTGTCCTCGTTAGTAGTGATTTATGGTTTGTTCTAATAGCTGGTAAAACAAACCCCCCATCAGTCAACTTCTCTGTCATAATTCTTAGCTATTTTCACCTGTATATTTTTTCAAATGAACTTAAAAAATATTGTGCCTTCTTCCCCTCCCCCTGAAAAATCAGAGTTGGCAGAAAAATTAAACCTGTGAGTTAATATGGGAAGAACTGATATCATGATATCCAGTGTTCTCATTTTCTTAGCCCACCTCCACTGCCCACAGCCTCCGGCCTCCGGGATCCATCTGCCCAGCTTCTCTGCTGCTAACACCCGCCCTGGGCTGCCTTGCTCCACCCGGTCTCTTGACCTCACCACCCCCAGTGTACTTGATGCCAAGTCAACTTCGGATCTTAGAGACCTTGGTTCGGAGTCTACCCAGCTCCCTTTGAATATTTTTCTTTTTAATTAATTAATTATTTATTTATTTTTGGCTGTGTTGGGTCTTCGTTTCTGTGCGAGGGCTTTCTCTAGTTGCGGCGAGCGGGGGCCACTCTTCATCGCGATGCGCGGGCCTCTCACTATCGCGGCCTCTCTTGTTGCGGAGCACAGGCTCCAGACGCGCAGGCTCAGTAATTGTGGCTCACGGGCTTAGTTGCTCCGCGGCATGTGGGATCCTCCCAGACCAGGGCTCGAACCCGTGTCCCCTGCATTAGCAGGCAGATTCTCAACCACTGCGCCACCAGGGAAGCCCCACTCCCTTTGAATATTATCAGGCCGGTCGCCATTCCTAATATACCTGAGGATCAAGGACCTTTATCACCACGCTGCTAAACTGACAACGCCAAACCATCTCACTGAAGAATTACTAAGAAGTCACTAAGTTTAGACACAGCCATACATGCCAATCAAAGACATTTAGAGTTAGCAGAAATCTTAGACATGGCTCATCTAGCCCAGCCACCCCGTTCCAGGGTTAAAGAGAGACAGGCTCAGAGAGGGGAAACAATGACTAGGGTCACACAGCAACCCACTCACTTATGAAGGTACAAACGGTTCCTCTGGACCCAGCGGGGCAATGGAGAGGGTCTGGGTGTGTCTACATGGAGATCGGACCAAACGGCAGGGGTGGAGGCCAGGGCTCAGCAGTGGGAAAACGGAGGGAACGTCTGGCTAATGGACGCTCCAGAGAAGCTCCAAGACAACGTGGCCAGCAGACCCAGAACCGAGGCCGAGCAGACGTGGGTCCCACACTCCTGACTCTCACACCATGTGGGCGTGAGGATGGGTGCGGGGACCACACACTCCTCTCAGCCTTCGGTCCGAGCTGCCCTCCCAGGGAGGTGAGACGCCGAAGGACGGCAGACTCAGCGGAGAAGCCCTGTGCTCTGACCCTTCCCTCGGCGCCCAAGCACGCGGCTGCGCTGGCCTAGTCGGGCTGCAGCACGGAGAAGGAGTCCGAGGCCCACCCGACGGGAGGATCCAGCTCCTCTGCAGCCTGTGTGGAGCTGAATGACTCGTAATTCAGTTAGAGGAGAAGGAAGCAGACCTCATCACAACAGTTGAAAACATGAAAACAACAAATAAACAGCTGCTTTGAGCTAGCAACAAGGAGGCCAATTTGATCTTTGCAGAGAGAAAAGTGCCATCTCCCATGTGCGTGTGTGTGCGCGTGTGTGTGTTCGGGAGGGGCGGTGCCTTCAAGAAGCTGCAGCTGCGAGCAGCACCGAGCACAGCATTAACCAGGTTCCTGGAACAATTTGCCCAATTAGAACCACGCCAGGCACAGCGCGCAGAGGGGGGCCCAAGCTGCACCCCATACACGTCCCCCACCACGCACACGTGCCCCTGCAACACACATGCACACAAACACACGTGCACACACACACACACACACTGCCCTGTGGAACCCGGGCTGCAGGGGAAACACCTGGACTCTGAGAGGCAAAGCCCTTGGTTGGGAACCTGTCCCCAGTCGGTGTGTAGCAGGCAGGCATCTGGCCCTGCAGCACGAAGCACGAAGATGCTAAAATGAAGATTCCTGGGCCCCTCCCGAGTTAGTCGATCAGACTCCCCTGGGGTCCTGAGAGTCTGTCTTCACAACAGCCTCAGGGACTCTTCTGCTCACAGAAGTGGATGAAGAACTCGGGGACACTCCTTCTCTAAGAGCATCCGTTAGCCGCTGCTGTACTCATCCTGCAGAGCAGAGACGGGCCCGAAAATCCGCCGTGGTTAACACCGCAGCCATTTGTCCTCACAGATCAGCTGCAGGTGGGCAGGCGCTGGGGGTCCACTCCACACGCGGTGATTCTGGGGTCCAGGCTGAGGGGCAGCAACGCACCTCGCAGCCGTGGCCGAGGCGGACGAGACCCCTTAGGTCCACCTCTGAGGGGTTTGCTGCCACTTCCACCCCGTTCCCACGTCCAAGGTACGCGACGCAGGCCCAAAGCCAAAGACTAGGGGCCCAGGCTTCACACATAAGATGGGGACAAGGGTGCAGACTCGGGGGTGCAGAGGACTAGGCCAGACAGCGCTCAGATTCTCATCCTCTCCGCCTGCAGAAGGGCCTCGGTCCCCAGTGACCCTAAGAGGGCTCACAGTCACCCCTGCCCCGCCTGGTGGTGCCAGCGGCCAGGACGGAACATCCCCGGGATAAAGAGGTGACGTGTGGGACTGACTTCTGCACTGTACGAGGTGCTGTGCACGGCAGCTAACAAGGCTGCTTCTCCTGAGCACGAGTTCCCGAGGGCAGGACAGGGATGGGCCCAACGGCCCACGTCCCGCAGCGGCTGCCCGGGGGCCGGGGGGCCGGCTCTCAGCACAGAGGGGAGCAGGACCGGGTCCTCCAGCAGGGGAGACCGCGTCCGAACCCCTGACGGCCCATCCCCAGGCGCTGGGACCTCAGACCCTCTCCCGCAGCGCCCAGCTCCAGGCCCACCCACGCCGGCTCAGGCAGGGCTGCAGAACATGGGGGTCCCGGCTGGTCAGCGGTCACAGGGCTCCGGGTTGTGCAGAGCTCCGGCACTTCCTGTTCTGTCGGGTGACTTTGTTGTGGCTTCCACCCATTTTCCTCCAAAGAGCTCTGCCTGGTCCCTTAGTCCCGGGGAGACACCAAGTGACGCTGAGGTGTCTCTGCCCTGGTGCCCCGATCCCGCCGGGCGCGCGGGATGGAGCACGGCTCCACATCACCAAGCCTCGCCCGCAGCCTAGAGACGCCGGCCCCCGGCCCCTGCGGTGGGAGCGCGGCCTAGAGACGCCGGCCCCCGGCCCCTGCAGTGGGAGCGCGGCCTCGAGGGAGAGCCCGCAGCATCTGGAGTACACCCTCCGGGCCCAGACGCGGGCTCCTAGGCCACCTGCCTCCACGAGCATCTGGGATTTGGTCCCTTACCCACTCTGTGGGTACCTGGGCTGATGCCAGGACCCCAGGCCTGGGTCTTGCCTCCACGGCTGGGTGCCGTCTAAAGCCGCTGGGTTTCCCATCACCCTCACCCTGACCATGGGACCCATCAGACCGGAGACGCCCAAGCTCTTCCCGGGTCAGCGTACAGGGCGTCAACGTGCTGGGGTAAAGACACTCCTCTCTCCAGCTCTGAGGGGACTGGACGCAGGGGGGTGAGACGAGCTTCCTATCCCCCAGCATCGCCGGGGTAGGGGGGCAGGGGGTGGATTTTCGCCAGTGCCATCTAGGACTCAGCCAGCTTTTCCCATCTCCAGACTCAAGGTTTTTGACAAACCAAGAAAATGTCCCTGCGTTATTTCTTTATGTGTTGTGTCTCCATCTGTCCCTCTTTCTCCTTCTGGAACTTCTCCTGTTTACATGTGAAGCCTCCGGAATCTGTCCTCCAAGTGTCTTATTTCCTTTCTCCTCACAGTTCCCAGATCATTATTTTTGCTCCGTATTTGAGATATTTCTTCCACTGACCTTCGGAGGCACTAATTCACTTCTCAGGAGGTGCCACCTTCCTCTTCCCTTCAGCCACTGGATCTTACGACTCGGAACACATGACTTTCAGTTCCAGAAGTTTCCCCGTGTCCTCTGGTAGAGCCGCCTGCTCTGGGTGCTTTGGTCGTTGTCACCCTCGGGTGTGTTTCCATTTTCCGACGCTGCCCCGTACTTGCCTCGCGGGGCCTTTCGAGCCGTTGAGGTCCCTTGAGCCACGGCAAACTCCCGTGAGCCCTGGGGGTGCGCTGTCAGCCCCCAGCACAGCTCCGCGAGGGAGGCGCCCTGCCCCTACCCCGTGGCCTGGGGCCGCGAGCTCTCCGCCGCAGGGCTGGGCAGGGACCCGGGCCACCCCTGCAGCCCCCAGAGCATCTCCGGACCCAGGGAGACCGGCCGCACCCAACAGCTTCCTCAGACCTTCCCCAAAATATCTAGCATTCATCTCAAACTTAACGCCCAAAAGAGAACCCTTGGTTTCTCCTGAGAAATCTTACTCTCCCCATCTTCCCCTAAATCTTCGATCCGCAAACCTAGGCGTTACCGTCAAGTCTTCAACCTCCCTCATCCTGTGTGTCCAAAACCCGTGAGTCCTCTTGGTGACCCCAGGTCTAATTGCCACATTTTCACCACACTTTCCTATCAAGATATTTTTCTTATGTCGACAGTAATCAAATTTTCCTTATTAGGCTGTACGGTCCTAGATTTTGACCTCTACTTCTAGTTATTTATTCAGGTATTCAAGCATTCGAAAAATATGTATTAAGTACCTGCTGTATGCCAGGCCCTGAGTTAGGTTTGGAAAGTAATGGTGGACCCATTGTGGTCCCACCGTCAAGACACTCACTGCATGCAGGTGGGGAAGCAGGTAAGTAACCAGGAAACGCTGCTCAGAGGTGAGGACCACGCGGGGCCAGATGTGCTGCGGGACCGGAAGCACCGGCCCACTTTCTCCAACACGTGTTAAGGGATCCGGTCCCCTCGTCCCTCCGTCCACCGTCAGCACCTCTTCCTGGTCACCTCACCCTCTTCCTGCTTTCACCCTGCACAGCTCTTCCCACCTCTCCTGAGCCCTCCTCCTTCCTCTCACTCACCCGTCTCCATCCCTTTCTCCCCGGCAGGACCAACTAAGCCCCACCATTCCGAATCCTGTGGCCCATCAGTGAGGGGAGCCCACACACAGAGGCTGGGGGACCACATCCCGTGCCTTCTCTCACCCACTCCTCAGACCTCCGACACCTGAAGGCAGTACAGCCGAGGAGAAAAGGCCCCGGCTCAGCCCAGCCTTCCTGGCTCTGCCAGCCTTGTGACTTTAGGCAAACCTCTCGACCCTCTTGGGCCTCAGTTTCCTCATTTGCAAGATGAAAAAATTTAAGCAAGATTTCTTTAGAAGGAGGTCTCCTCCAGACTCAACAATCTGCGAATTTATAAAACTTGTTTGCTATGAATTTAGTGGAATGTAGGAGTTTATGTTGGTGAAAAGAAATTGAAAGATGGATGTTATCACTGCCTCCAAACTCTTGCCCTGTCCTGAGCCCACGAGCCTTCGCTACTCAAAGTGAACCTCAGGGACCCGGGGCAGCAGAATCACCTCAGAGCTTTTTAGAAATGCAGGATCTCAGGCCTACCCAGTCAGCACCTACATTCTCATCAGACTGCTATCGGAATCGGGAGATTCCTAAGTAAGAACCCTGGGGCCTGAGAGGCCCCACCCTCGAGGACACAGCCCGTAGAGTTAAAAGGAGGCACTTTTCGGTTTCAGTAGAAAGAACTTCTTAGTTCAGGGAGAAGACTGAGCTGGAACGGGCTGTGTCAAAGGCCAACGGGCCTCTGGCATTGGGCTAGAACAGAAGCAGGAAAGGCCGCTCTCAGGGGTGCTGCCTGAGGGGTGAGGTATCCTGCAGGGCTGGACGGATGGCCTGTGGGTCCCGCTCACTCTGAGGTAGGAGGGGTTTCATCCCACCTCTGCCCACTGCCTTGGTTCTGTCCAGGGGCCAGGGGGCAGCACACAAGCCCAGGACCCCCCGAGCTGGCTTTGCGACACCATCACAAAGTCCAGGTAGAAGGAGAAAGCAGGGCAGCGGAGAGTGGTGGGGGCCTGTCCCGACCATACCTTAGCTCCTCTGTACACAGGGCCCTTTTCTGGGGAAGCCGCTGTGCCCATCACAAGCCCACAAACCTCCTTCCACCTGATTTCACAAAGACCCTTTCCTCCTTTCCTGGTCAAGGGCTGGGATTCTCCATTTCGAAGCTGAATCTTGTTCAAATTAGTCCATCTCCCAGATAGAATTAGAAGCTGGGTGATTTGCAAAATACAGTCAATTTAGTCCAACTGTCCTTGCGTGCCAGCTCCATCTGATAATGAAGAGTCCGCTCCCCAGGCTCTGGGCTGGCAGGAGCCATTATCCACGTGGTGAGGTTAGTCTGATAGGACGCGGGAGCCAGTGGGGTGAGGGCTGTCTCAGCGCTCAGCGGGGCACCCAGCCAGGGCCAGGAGGGAGGCAAGGGCAGGGAGGCCGGGGCCCAGATTCTGCCCGGGGAAGAACGCCTGACCAGAGCAGGACACTCGTCCCTGGGAGGTCAGACCACAAGACGGGGCCGGGTCAGGACCACGCACCCGCCTGGGCCTCCGGGTCCTTATGTACGACTGGGGCTGGTGAGACTATCTCCTGGGGTTTACTTAGGAACAAACAAACACCCTAACATAGGCGAAACCTCACTTGTTCATTCATTAATTTTTAATAAACATTTACAACAGCTGATATTCATTTGGCAGCTAGCACGTACTGAACACTGTACCAGGTGAAGGGGCTGATTTAACGAGCGAGACACAGTCTGTTCTCCTGCCGAATGTGAAATTGTACACCACTGACCAAATGGACAGTGGAGATGGTGGTGACGCTAGTGGTGGTGCCGACCACGGGACAAGCGGTCAGCCTGGAAGACGCTGCTGCCAGAGCCTTTTCCATGTGCAGTGAAAGACGGATCCCCCCGTTGCTCATCTTGGCTACGAGCTAAGAGAGATTAAAATGCTTTTGCATGAAGCAAACAATATACATATTTTATGAAATACACTTCTCTGCCTGTTTAATTGTGGGATCTTGCATAGAGGCAGAAAGATGCACTGCTCACCACTGCGGTGAATGAATAGGGTTGTGGCCTTCAGCCTCAGGAGGCCCCGACCGCCGTCGTGTCCCGGCTCCCTGGGCCTGCTGCAGGAGGACCAGTGGTCACGCGATGCAGCCCGGGCAGCTTCCTTTCCTCCGTGCACCTCTGTGGGCCCAGGTGTGAAGTTAGCATGTCCACTTTCCATTGCTGAAGGCTTCTTAAGCCCGGTCTACCGCAAGCGAGTCTGCTGAAATTCATAAGATGATAGCGGTTCACTAGGGAACAAGGAGAAAGGTCATTAGGACGGGTCGTCCCAGCATCTCTGGTGGTGTTCCCGAGTCCGCTCATCCTTCCCCTGAGCCCTTAATCTGGAATGTGGGCATCCCAGTGCCCCTCGAAAAATGCTAGGAGCTTTAAGGTGGTTTCAAATTGGGGATCTGCTGGGCCTTCCCGTGTAGCAGACGTGGAGTTCTGCCAGGTGGTGTGCGGGTGACCACAGGCGTCCAGGTGGACTGTCACATCGATAGGCAAAAGCCACTTCTCAAGGTGGGTTTCCAGCAACCTGATGGCCCACCGGGGACCTCTTTTCTGGCCCTTGCAGCTGAGCCATGGAAAGCCCCCTCCAGGTTCCGCCAGGTGGGCACCAGCATGCAAGCAGTACTGGATGGAACCTGATGTGGAGAGCCCTGAGCCAGGACCACATCCCATCTCCACTGCACCAAGAACACGTCACCAGTTTCACGGCAGCGTCTCTGTCCCACATGTCGTGTGTCTTTAGTTGCCCCCTTCCATGTTGGACTGCAAGCTCATAGAGGGTAAGTCACCAAGCTGCCCAGAGACCAGCAGGTGCTCCATAAACGGCCGCTGAACGAATGAACAAATGAGGGTGATTTTTTTAAAAGGAAGAACGGAAAGAAGAGAACACACAGAGCCACTGATCTTTGAGTGGCTAAAATAATCCTGGGAGTTCAAGGATCTGAGATGTTACCCAGTCGGCAGAAAGAGCCACTACTATCCTCCCACCCACTCACGGCAAACACCACCGTGGCCCGTGACACGCGCCCTGCTCACCGCAGGCGGCTCAGACCCTTCACACCGCCTCCTCACACCACAACCAACGGCTGAACCAGCTGATGGGCCTCCTGAGCTCCCCTCGTCCCCTCACCTGGAACATGGGCCCCCCAACCGTCTCTGGTCCTCCCCCAAATACTTTGTCCTACTCAATGCCTCGTCTGGCTGTCACTTTAAGGAAGGTCCTGTCCTTTTCAAAGAAACACAGCTACGGGGCCTGGAAACGGGCCGTCTGTGGATGTGAGCCTGGCCCCCACGACATGCGGCCCTCCTGCCAAGCCCAAGGGGCTTCCCGAGGCTCGATACTGCTGGTGTCCAGAAGCGACAACATACGTGGTGTGAGTGGCGCTGGCCTTGGTGCTGAAGCGCTCATATGTACATGGGAGGCTGTAAACCCTACATTGCTGGGGACTTAGGGTGCTTGCCCTGCTGAATGAGGAATGAGACATCAGAAAGTCCAAAATGACCATCCATCTGCAGAAAGCGGGGCTGGAGAATTAGGACTGTCAGACGTGTGCCCTGACCCCGAGGGCCCCATAAGAGGACTCCCTGACTCCTGCCCTTCATCCATCACAGGCTGCTTGAAGACAGGTCACCCACTCCCTGCAGAGACCCCGAGTGTACACAGACAGGAGCAGCCCTAGGTGAAGGCCCGGGTGCAGCCATCCCTGGGCACGGCCCCGGGGAGCAGCCACCTGGCCTGGGGGCTCCGTGTCTGGGCAGGAGGCTCAGGGCTGCCGGTCCTGGGCTCTCATGGAAGGGCCTGATGCTGGCCTGTGTCCAGGCTTCCAGTAGCCTCGGCCCCTCACTTCTTCCCAACACCGAGGAAAATCTTGATCCTCGACGTGCACACCCTTTCCGTGCATCCGCCCATGCTTCCTCCTTCTTGCTTCCCAGAAATCCTGACACACTCAACTGCCTCATCAAGCCCAGACCCTTCAGCTTCCCAAGATCAGCGAGGCTTCAGGAAGCCCCAAGTGTGAGTTCTCTTTCCTACTCGCCAAAACTAGATCAGGCCACGTGCAGGGTGACGAAGAGCGTCAGGCCAGCAAACTCTGAGCATCCCTTGCCCTGTGCGTGCCATTCTCCCGGCTCCAGGGAGAGAAAGAGGAGGGAAGGAAGGAAAGAAGGGAGGGAGGGAGGAAGAAAAAGAGAGAGAGAGGGAGGGAGGGAGAGAGGAATTCACAGACCTGAGGAATCCTGAGAGGGAGGAGAGAGACCTGCTTCTGATACACTGAGCACAAAAAGATTTGTCAAACCTTTTAATGCAAAACTTCTCTTTCAGAATATGCCTGGTAAAGAAATCACTCCTCTAAGTCTGAAACTTACCTGCGAGTGTTTTAGTCTCCTCTTCCTCCTCTCCCACCCAGAACGTCATTACACCCAGCATCTCGGGTAACGACCAAGAGAACGTGGAGGCCTCTGCCCACGGCTGCCCCTCCTCAGCTCCCGTGTGTGCTGTCAGCAGCAGCCCGTGCCCAGGTCTCGGTCTGCCCCTGTCACACACACACACACACACAGACAACCCGTCCCTCCGTATTTCTCTTCCTTCCTTCCGAGAGTCCAGGGCATTCACGTCGGGAGGAGGAGACGGCGAGGCTGAAACACAGAAGCCTCAGGCTTGAGGGAGGGGGCCACCGGGCCGAACGCAGGCGCTGGGCTTTCGCTTCCCGCCTGTCAGCACCGATCAGAGCTGCTAGCAGGCGGCTGAAGGAACGGAGGGGTTCCTACAGGGAAGACGTTGCTGCTCCTTCAGCTGCTCCGAATCCCAGAGCAGAGGTGAGCGTCGGCCGGGGACGGCAGTCACTTCGGCAGAAGCTCTGCCGACCCGAAGGTCTGGGCTGTGCGCCTCCAGCCCCGCCTGGCCGATGGGGGGCCGGGCAGGGGGGTCAGGACCACACCCATCATGTTCCTGAATAGCTCCCGCCTGGAAAACAGGAGTTGGGGGTCAGGCACACACACGCGTCCTCAGACCCCGGCTCCCACCGCGCTGCCCCTGCTCTCCACGCCCCGGCACTTGCTCCGTTTTGTTTCTCAAACGCAGGGAGCCCCCTCCCCCCAGCTTGGCCGGCTGCCATCCCCACTCCTGCCCCAGCCTCCAGCTCCACACGCAGCTGCGGGTCCCGGCTGGACCACGACCTCCCACGGGGGCCTCCCTGGCCCTCGGCTGCGAAGAGCCCCTCCGAGGGTTCTCCCCAGCTCTCCACCTGCCGATCCGGGTGATGGCAGCCTGAGTCCTGGAACGAGCCTGCCGGCATCACATGACAATGTTGTCACTTACTGCACACACGACCTTGATTAAATCACCTGAATAGTCGCCCCAGATTCCCGACCTACAGGATAAAGTTTATCACAGAGCCTGAGCATATGCGGCACCTCACAAACAATACCTTACGTCATGGAATTAGTTACTGCCCGTGAAGACTCCAACAGTACCTGGCACACACAAAGGGCCTAATCAAAGTTAACTCTGCCAACGGCTGTATTTCCTGCTACATCCTGGTACCCAGAACAGTGCCCGGCGAACCACAGGAGCTCATGACGGGCGCGTATCGTCAGCTGAGCACACGAAGGCATGCACACATCAAGAAGAGCCTCCGGGTTAGACGGGAAGAAGTGTGACAGGACTTGAGGAAGGCGGGCCACCTCCTGGGGCCTGGGAATCCGGAGAGGCTGCAGGAAGAGAGCACAGGGCCAGAGCTGGGCGATCTGGGGGACCTAGGCCTTGCTCTGCAACTGACCCCGGCCCGGATCGTAAGGGGCTCCAGAGGGACTGGGGGTAATGGGCTCTGGCGAGCAGTCAGGGAGCAGTGGGCAGGTCAAGGGCCAACCTGGGTTGCTTTCTCTTCCCACGTTCACCTCAGGTACACGCCCCTCCAAGTCCAGGGCCCTCCCGCCGCCTCTCACACCTCCCTCTGCCTCGGGAAAACAAAGCAAGACGAAAATTCCATCACTGAAGCAGTCTGAAGCCATGGACGGTCTCTTCCTGTGGACGCAGAAGTTTGCTTCAGCTCGGGAAGAATGCCAGCCCGATGGCCAGGAGGGGAGGGAGAGGGGAGGGCGGCTGAGCTTCCTGGTGACCAAAGGATGATTTCCAATTTGTCACGGGAAACAAGAATGTTCAGGGTCCAGAGCTCTGACCAGAACCCAGTGAAGGAGAAGAGTTAAAAGGCCTCCTTCCCTTTCCCTCTGGGCCCTGAGCTCAACCACCCAAAACAACAGGTGCACAGCCAGTCAGAGCCACCGCGGGGCGTTTCACGTGTGCCCGCCAGACGCCGCAAGGCACGGCTGGGCCTGGGGAGCTCGCCCCGCCTCCCTGGTTGGGTAGGGGGCAGCTGTGCTTCCCCTCCTCCCCCCACCCTCCAAGGGGGAGGCCTGTGCACCTGCAGCACGTGGTGAGGGCTCTCCCTGGACCTTCACACTCACATCAGCAAAACCACTGCTGTAGATTCCGGGGTGGGGGGGTGACTCCTAGAAATGGGGGTCCCAGCAATGAGACAGCTAAGGGGGGCGCTGGATCCCAGCCGCCGGGCAGGGAGCGGCTCAGCTGCTTTCCTGCACCTCTGGCGGTGGGGGAGGGGAAGGGGAGCAGGGGAGCAGAAAGGGCTGTCGGCAAAGGAAGCATCTTTAGAAATCAGGAGCAAATCGAGCTCCTACAGAAAGAGGGCCAAGGCAGAGGGAGCCCACAAGGGGGACAATTAGCTGATAAGAGCAAACTAATTGTTATTCATACTAAATTAGGGCACAGGTGATTTGGAGAAAACCCACAGACCCTCCCAGATGTTTTACGGGTTTTGCATTGCAGATGATGGCTTTACGGGACCCTTCTGGGAGGCAGAATGTAGGAGCTGGGCCAGGACCAGAGCGGGGCAGGGCTCCCGTCCGGCTTAACTACACAATAAACACATAAAGGCTTGTCCCTGAGGACAGACCCGGCTTTGCATACTAAACACTTTAGCGCTAGGCTCTGGGGGCCTCTGAGAAGAGGGGCTCAGTCCCGGCAGGGAAAGAGGTCGGAGGGGACGATCAGTCACTCTGGAGACCCAGGGGCTGCTCCAGATGTCTGGAGCCAGGACTCTAAATCCAGATGTGGAAGGGAGAGATTTCCACAGACCTGACAGGCCAACAAGAAGACAGGGAACGGGCAGGAAGGCAGGCGTTCAGTGACTACTTTGTGGCGGCTGGTGGGTGTGTACACGTGGGTCAGCCTGTGTGCGGGGCGGGGGGGGGGGGGCCAAGCATGCGCATGTGCCCGCGGGGTATCAGAGGGCGTAGGTGCGTGTGTCTGCGTGTGTATCTCCCTCTGTGTGCGTGTTTTGTGTCCACATAGCTGTGTGCGCATCTGTGTGTGTCCACGCACTTGGGGTGTTGCCAAAACTTCCCACCGAAACTAACGGCAGCTGTCCTCTCCTCACCGAAACTTATCATTCTAATTTTAATCCTACTTTATTGTGTTACGTTGGCTCTAAAAATTAAAATTTAAAAATTCCATAAACAGAACCTGGGGCTACACTGCAAGACAGGTCCCTGGAAAAGGGTTTACTGTCACTGTTGTTCTTCCAACAATTGTGAGGGTACATCCCATCACCCCCACCCCGCCCCAGTCCCATCTGGCTCCCCTCCTGCTAGACAAAGGGAGGGCAGGCAGGAACAGCTGCAGAGAGGGCCCGCTGGCCTGGCCGTGGCAGTCAGGACCAGAAGAGTTAGTTAGTCCAACCTCTCAACTGACTGCTCCTGAAGAGACTGGCGGCCAGGGAGGGGGTCACTCAGGCAGGGCCTTCAGAATCGGCCTGAAAGCCAGGCCTCCACACGGCCTCCTCCCGAGCTCAGCGGCTGGGGGCCGTGCCTCATCCTGGGGGAACTGATGGAGGGATGGGGTGACCCCGTCCTGTCCTCACACCCACTCTCCACACTCTCTCTTCCCTGTCTGTAAGATGAGGAGAGAACTAAAGGTCTCCGGGTGGTTTCTGCCCTGCCCTTTGTACCACATGACTCAATGGGGAGGGAGGCAGTGGGTATCCAAGCAAAGTGAAGGCCAGCCCCCCGCCCCGGGCTCTTCTGCGTGGTCCTCTTCCCCCCACCCCCACTGTCCACGAGGAGGCAAGGAGAGCACTGACTCAGGAGAGGGCCTCTCAGCAGAGTCTCAAGGAGCAAGGATTATTCCAACAGGGGAAGGAAAAAGCAGAGAGGACTTGCTGTAATTCCTGCCTCATTACAAGAATGAAGAAAGGATCCTGCACTGCAGCAGGAGGTACTCAGGTTAGATTTGGCAGAACTTCCCTGATGGCATAGAGGGCCATTAAACACAAGGATGGAAGAGGGAGTGGAGGGAGGGACAGTTGTCCCTAGAGGCAGTAATTAACTATATTTTCAAATGTCCCTGAGACAGTATGCTCGGTGGGACCCTTTCCTCACTTCAAGATCTTGACCAAAGCAGCTGATTGTGAAGCCCCTACCCCGATCCCCACCTGCCTCACATACTCAGCACAAGAAGCAGGGCCTAGCTCCGTACTGACCAGGCCAGAGAAGGTGACAGGGGAAGGGGTCCCCCAGTGCACAGAGACACACTGCCCAGTGGTACCACTTTGATCCAGAAACACCTGACAGAGGGTCGAGAGTCAGTCACCGAGTGAGGGAAGGAGGTCTCTGAGCAACTAAAAAGCACTGACATCTTTCCGGTCCCCCTGGGGCCAGAACCCCACCTACTGGAGCTGGCTTTCCTGGGGCTGCGAGGAGGACCAGGGTGGCCCTGACTACAGATGTCCAGGAGAAGGACCGCTGGGAGTGCAAACCCTTAAGACATATACAAGGATGGCCTCTAAGTCTCCGGCAACTTGACAAAAGAGCATTTGGAAGCATCTCCACGGAGGGCTACAGCTGTACCCCATACATCCTCATGCGCACGCATAGGACTCACTCCCCTAGCCCACCCGGCACACGCAGGCAAGGAACATGCAGGGGCTTCTTGGCCCAAGGAGCCCCTGACATTTCCGGATACCTGCTGGCCCTCTGCTCCTCTCTCCAATCCCCCACATGGCCTGCTGCCTTCTCTTTGGAAAGTCCAAGGTCCTTTGATGGGGGGAGGTGGAGAGGCTGACCCACAGCAGCTTGGCGTGCCTTCGACAGGGCAGCAGTGCCCCGACAGCCAAGGACCTCCCCAACTCCACCCCACAGGCACCCCTGTATCCGGGCAGGTACCACCCGCCCCCACCAGCCATCTCCCTCTCCGGGTGCCTGAAGCCAAGGGGGAGCCGCACCCTCCCCACTCTCCCGCTCTGCCTCCTGGTCCCAGAGAACCGCCCCCCAACTGCCCAGCCCGGAAACAATCACCCTTTGAGAAAGGCTGCCAAGCCGGGCGCCAGGAACGGCCTGGATGGAGGCGGGGTGGGGGTTGGAGGGCTTTAACTCCCGAGAGCGAGGCCTGGCGGTGTCGCCCCGCCCGCAGCCCAGCTCCAGCGCCAGGAGCCGGGGCCGCCTCGGCCGGGGAGGGCGCGAGGGTGGTACCACTCCGGGGTCCTTCCCTCCTCGCGCCCCGCCTCAGCCCGCGAGGGTGGTACCGACCGTCCGCCGTGCGGGTCCCGCCGGCTGCTTGCTCTCGCTCGGGGCGGGGGCGGGGGCGGGGCGGGCAGCGGAGGCGGGGCGGGCGCAGGGCGGGCGCGGGGCGGAGGCGGGGCTGGCGGCGCTGTCACAGACGCGGCCGCTCGGGCGCATCCGCCGCCGCCGAGGGGACTCCGCGCCGGCCCGGTCGGCTGGGCTCCGGCCGCGCGCCCCGGTGCCCGCGCCTCCGCCCTGCGCCCGGGCCTGCCCGCCCCGCTCTTCTCTGCGCCCCCGGCCTCCCCGCCCGGCTCCCCGCCCCGCGCCCCCCGCGCGCTCCCGGGCTCGGCCGCCGCCTCGCCGAGCGCAGAAGGGCCGGGCCGGGCCGGGCCGGGCCGGGGCGGCGGGCGGGCGGGCGGCGCGGACCCCGCAGCGATGAAGGGGCCCCCGGGGGCCCGCAACCCGAGAGCCCCCGGGGCTGGAGGCGCGCGCGGCCCGGGCCAACAGCCTGGGGGCGCCGGGGCCGGCGCGTAGGGGCCGCCACCGCGATGGAGCGCGCCGGGGACGATCCGGACTCGTCGCCGCAGGTCAGTGCCCCCGCTGCCGCGCACAGAGCCCCTTTATGCCTCCGCATCGGTCCCCGCGCCATGTCCTCCCGGGCGCGTATGCGCGCGCCCGTGTGTGTGTGTGTGTGTGCGCGCGTGTGTGTGGCTGTGCGTGCAGTGGGGCGGCTGGGGAGCCAGCTGGGGACCCGGCCGGGGCGGAAGGCGCTGCCGCCGCCGAGGGGCTGCGAAACCAAACCTGGGCAATGCCTGCCCTCCTCGGGCCGGCGGGAAGGGGAAGCTGGTTCTCGGCAGCTTCCAACAACCGGCCGGGCTCTTAGCTTGCTGGTTCCTCCCTCCCCACCTCAGCAGGTGGTTCCCGGTGGCCGGGAGTCGGGGGCCAGCACCCGCCGCAGCGGCTCCCCAGCGTCGTCCCCCAGCTCTGAGGCTCCAGCCACTGGCAAGTTAAGTCTCTGAAGCTCTGCCGGGAGGCTGAGGGGCTGAGCGGTGGCGAGGGGACCCAGCGTCCTTAGGACGTTCAGTGCAGGGGGCGGGGGAGGCACGACCAAGTTCACCACCCGCCCTCCGCCCCCGGGCTCCGGCCTGGGGTCCTGGTCCCTCCCAAGCCAGAGCCCGCAACTTCCGAGAAGGAACAGAGAGGTGAGGCAGGAGGGACTGGAGTAGGTGCCCGGGGACAGCCTGGGACCCAGCAGCTGAGGTCGGAGAGACCGCACCCACCCAGACACAGATGCGTAAACAAGGCCCTAACCGGCCCCCCTGCCCCGTCCTCCCCTGGGCAGGCCTAGTCTCAGCTGGGCACCGTTTGCCTGTATTCTTGTAGAAACTGGGTCTCAGGGGCTCCGGGGAGCTCTCTGTGCTGGACGCTGAAGCCAGCCTTGCGGACGGTCGGTCGCCCCAGGCTGGTGGGGACAGCTCTTCCCGCGTGGGTACCGGTCTGGGTGGGGTACCCAGCGGGAGCTTGGGCTGTGCAACATGTACCAGTTCAAAGGACTGGGCGCGGATGTCCCAGTACAGAGCCTGTGGCGCCTCCGGTGTGGTTGTGTGGAAACGGGGCACAGCTGCCTAACTTACTGGCGTCGTGGGGCGGGTGGCTTCACAGTACGGGGGCTCCAGGGTCCTCTGAGATTTGCCTTCTGTCCCTCGCATCTCCCTGCCTCACCACAGAGATTGAGACATTTCCTCCCAAACCTGCTTAGCTGGTGACTGCTACTGCCCTTACTGGGCCAGACATCAAGTCCCCCTCTTCCTTTGTTTGGAACAAAGACCCTTCCCCATGAGACCTTCAAAGAGACTATCCATTGTGCCCAGTTCATGCCCGTCACCCCCAAAGGTTCTGGAGCTGCATGCACTCCCCTCTGCCCCTTTGGGTGGGAGCGGGAAGTCTTGCCCAGGTTATGGAACAGGGGGGGTTGATGGATTTGTGCCCCATTCAGCACCGGCGCCGAGTGGCTTGCTGTGCACATTTCTGTACCTGACCCGCAGATGCTGGGGAATCCCTCCTTGTTCACGCCTGGTGGAGGCTCACGGGTGCTGGGCTGAATACGTGCACAGAGGTTTCTGGACCAGCAGGCACTGACCGTCCACCTGAAGCATGGGGACAGGCAGAGACCGGGGCCTGCAGAGGAAGATGCCGGTGGGGCCCGCCCTGTCCCCGGCATCGGGCCTCTGGACGGACCTGCATTTTCCCACCGTAGTTTTGAAGGGCGAGGGGTGAGGGGCCCCAAGCGGCTGTACCTCTCTGGTCGTGAGCACAGCATATGAGGCAGGGCAGGAGCGTTGCAAGCGTGGCGGGTATGGGAGGGTGAGCTGCCCCGAGCCAGGCTCTGGGATCAGGGAGCGTGTTGGTTCAGCTTTGGCTGGAGGAGGGGGCTGAGCTGGAGTGGAGGTGCCTGAGCGCTCCCCTCGGCTGAGAACTGAAGGGGAAGAGAGGCAGGGCTCGGGAAGAGAGAGAATCTGAGAGTCTGAGGCCGGCAGGGAAGCGCGAGAGACAGCAGACAAAGACACAGAGGCACCGACGACGGGGCCCAGTGGCACAGGTGGGCCAGCCTCGGGCCTCCTTCCAGGATGCCCCCGGCGGCAGCCATCAGCCAGGGCAGGAGGCCCTCCGTGGAGCAGGGGGCCGGCCTTCCCGAGGCTCGGCTGAACGTGGGGTTCAGAGGGAGGTCCTCAGGCAGAAGGGGGGCAGGCTGTGAGATCTGGGACTCTCAGGGAGACCCATCCCTTGGTGCCTTGGTGCCTGCCCCACACCCCTCCCGGCCCCAGGGTACAGTGGACTCTGAGGGATCCAGCACCTGGGGAGAAGGAAAAGGAAAACCTCCTTCCTGCACCTCCAGGCCTCCAGGCCAGAAGGCCTTTGGGGACCCTGCTGAGAGCGTGGGGTGGGGGGCGGGGAGGTAGTGCCGTGCAGGGCACAGGCTTGGCCAGGCCGGGGCAGCCTCAGCCCCTCTGTGACCAGCTGGGTGGATTTCGGGAAAAGCAGAGCCCTCTAAGCCCTGGTTTCCCGAAGGCCCATAAATCCAGGAGCCCCTCCCACCAGGCTGTTTGTAGGTGAAGTGCTCGATGGATGTTACTGTAACGTCTGCATTTCGCTCACCTCCCCACCTTCTTCTGGGATCTGGATGGCTCTAGAATTTGGAGTAGCAATTCTCTGGCCCACTCTGGGGCCGGTCACATTGGCCTTGTTGCCGGCTCTCCCCTCAGACTCCCAGACTCTGGGCCTTGTCCAGCCCCTGCCGTGCCTCTGCATCGAGACATGCTTGGTGTCCCCTTGCCGAGCGGCAGCAACATGGGTCCCGTGTCTAATCGGTGGTCAGTGTGGTCACTGCACGTCTCAGACAGTGGTTGTCCCAAAAAATCCACACAACTGACGAGAACCCCAGGCCAGTGGCCTCTTGGTATCGGTGCTAGAAGCTGGCAAGGTGGGCGGAAGTTGCTCAAAAGCCCCCTTCCACACACATTCACTGAGCACCTACTGTGTCCCAGGCTCTGGGCCAGTGCTGGGGACGTAAAGCATCAAACAATCCAAAATCAAATCAGGTTTTCTGTTTAGCTTTAGGAGAAAGGACTGTGTGGGTTGCTTTTTTTTTTTTCCGCAGCTACAGCAAATTTACTTTTCTAATGAGGTTTAGCTCCAGCCAATATTAAAATGAATCTGTACTCTCTGAGCACACCAGCTGACAGCAGGATAGCGGCCTTCCAGCCAAGCGCCTGGCAGGGATTAGGGCTTTGCCACCGATAAACCCAAAAGTGGGGAGTCTCAGTCTGGACCTCCAGGAGTTGGCTGGATTGGGGATGAGCCTTGCCTGCAGTGTTAGAGCCGTGAGTAGGGTTTCTCCTGCCCTGCAGGTAGAAGACGTGAGCCGTTATTATTGCTTCGTGAGGAGGGGGGAGGGAAGCAGGGGTAGCAGAGACCAGAGGGCAGGGCTGTGGGTATTAGGAGGGGACCCGGTCTGCGGGTCCTTGCTGACCCCCGTGCAAGCCTGGGCGCATGCGGTCTCCTTCCCCTCACTTCTCTCCGTCTTGCTTCCTTCTGCGTGAAGTAGTTGAACAATCTGTCCTCTGAGGCCGTGAGTCTCTTTAGGCTGCGGACTCTGGGCTGTTCATTTAACCAGCGCTCAGAAGCCTTAGAGCCCAACACTGGACATGGGGCGGGCTGCTTTCCCTCCCTGGTGGGCATCCCGCAGCCACACCGGCCACATTTCAAGAGCGCAGTAGCACACATGGCCTGTGGCCACCATATTGGATGGCACGGATGCACGTAGGACGTGCCCAGCGTCCCCAAGTTCTCCTGGCAAGTGCTGTTCTGGGCTCTACACAGCTGGTTTAGTGAGGCGCTGAGAGCGTGGGCTGCTGGACTCACGTCCCGGCTCTGCCACGCACAGCTGTGTGGCTTGGGCCATCGCTTAACCTCTCTGTGCCCCACATGTCTTGTCTCTAAGCAGGGATAACAGGATGTTTGTGAGGCAGGAATGAGGATTACAGTTAATCACGTTGCTCACTTAGAACGTGAATAGTGCTTTGCTTAGCAATTTTTTTTATTACTCATTTAGTTAAGATTTCACCTAACAGACACTTAGGGAACAGCCTACTTTGTGCCAGGCGTGCCGAGGGGCCCAGCGTGTGGCCTTGCTTCCGTCTCCCAGCCACCCTGAGTCTCAGTTTCCTCTGCTGTGATGGGGACGTGGCCGGTTAATAAGCCCTGCACCACGCTGCAGGGACAGAAAATGAGGTGGGGCAGAAAACACTGCCGGATCCACAGGGAAGCAGACGCACCTCCCACCAAAGAGCATTTCCTCAGCCCCCGTGTGTTCAAAGTAAAAGGAGAAAATGAGGTTCCGGCCTCCGCCAGCATCTCGGTGGGGACGTGAGGGCTCTGCCTGGGCTCCCGGCCCTGGACCTGAGGGAAGGAGCCCTGGTCCAGCGGAGCGAGAGGGGCCCTGGGCCAGACGGGATTAGCGGTCAGCTGGCTGAGCCCGGTGCCAGGCCCAGCTGTGTCGGCCGCCCTGTGGGTGACAGAATCTCAGGAGCCTCTGTCTCCTCATCTGAAATGAAAGGAGCAGGAAGCATGTGAACACTTCCCGCCGCGATTATACCGCTTCCCTTGGTAAGCTCTGCATGACGGACGCCCCAGGAGCAGGAGGCAGGGGTGGGGAGCCCACCAGCCGAGAAGGCAGAGGGAAGAGGGAACGGACCTGGGAGCAGGAATTCGCATCCGTAGCCATGGGCTAGCGGTGAGGCCAGCAGACGGTCTGGGCTGTGATTAGGGTTCTGTGGCTGTAGGCGCTTCCTTCTTTCTACAGTTAAGGAAGCCGGTGCCCAGGGAGGGTCCACTCCTGTTTCAGGTCACACAGCACTTTGGTGCCTGGTCCCAGACTGTGACCTGAGTCTCCCAACGCCCACCCCCTCCCTCTCTCGGGTCCCCTGTGCGCTTGCAGGACAGAGACAGGCAGCGGGGCCACAGGAGCAGCCCCCCAGGCTCGGGGTAGGAGGCCCACACTGAGAGCCGGACTCCGTTCCCCCACCAGCCGGCACAGGCCTTCGCTCTCCTCTCCTCCCATGATAGCTGGCCCAGGAGGACCCAGCTAAACTATCCTGACAGGGCCCCAGGGAAGGTCAGCTGGTTCAGGCCACAGGCAACGCATTAAAAATGCACACGAAACCTTAATTCAGCCGGTGAATCATCAGCCTGCATGGTATGTGCGTGCACACTCTGACCAGAGGGGCGAGGTCAGCCTGGAAAGCCTCAGGCTGGGTGAGCCATCGGGGCCCTCACTGGCTCGAGACCGGTTCTGGGGGCTCGCAGCTCCACTCAGCCCAGACCCGAAGCCCTGGGTCCCCATTAGCTGATTGGGGACCCCCGGGTGGCCTCTGCAGCCTGAGGAAATCCAGGCTCGTCCTCAGCGCCCTCCCCCGTCACTGACCCGATGCCCTTGGAGGTCAGAGTGGACTCGGGGTGTCAGGCTGCACCCCTGGAGGCCCAGCTACTGGAAGGTGCGGCCAGTGGAGTGGCCACACCCGGCCTCCGGGAAGCCCTCCCTGCACAGCACAGAGCAGGACGGGCCGGCTCACGGCGGAGCTGCCCGTTGGGCCCCGGGCCCGCTCTGCTCCCGGGCGGCTCTGCCTGGGTTGCCGTACTGCCTCTGAGCAGGTTCTTTTCTTTCCTTTTTCCCTCAGAAAGCTTCTGAACTAAAGCCGAAGCATTACTCACCTAACTCATCACCTGCCGATATTAACTTTCTCTCCCTCCTGTAAATCTCCCTCTCAGAACCAGCATTCCAGCCTCCACCCCTCCCCACACCCAAGACTGGAGACCCAGCAGGCTGCCTTGCGTGTGCGTGCCTGTGTGTTTGAGTGTGTGCGTGCGTGCATATGTGTGTGTGCGTGCATGCGTGTGAGTGCACGTGTGTGCGTGCATGCGTGTGAGTGCACGTGTGTGCGTGCATGCGTGTGAGTGCACGTGTGTGCGTTTGTGTGTGTGCATTCCATCCTCTGGCCACGTCTTGCTCACTCCTAGCAGCTCATCTGGAACCCCTGGGGTTGCGTCCCCCAGGCGTACCCTGTGCGTATATCCTCATGGTAACGCTCCCAAGTGACAGCCAGCAGGAGGGTCACGCGCTGGGACCACACACAGGTGCCCACCCAGCCCCGCTGCAAGGAAAGCGCTCTTATGCCCCCCCAGTGTCTGGATGTGTCATTGCTGACCCATCTAACCAGAACTTCTGGGTGACAGGTTCGTTTTTGTAGTTAAAAAAAGAAAAACACGTAAAGTAAAATTAAAATGTACCATCTTAACCGATTTTAAGTGCGTACTGGCATTAAGTACGTTCGTGGTGTCGTGCCACCATCCATCTCCGGAACTTTTTCGTCTTGCAAAGTGGAAACTCTGTACCCTTTAAACCCCCCGCCGCCAGCCCTGACAGCCACCCCTCTGCTTTCCGTGCCTATGAGTCTGACCACTTACCCGCCTCTGTAAGCGGGTCGCATGGGCTTGACCCTGCTGCGCCTGCCCCTCCCTGAGTGCAGCGTCCTCGGGGTCATCACCTCGGAGCAGGGGTCAGGGCTTTGTCCTCGCTCGGGCTGGATCGCACCGTGTGGATGTGTTTTGTCTGCCTGGTCACCAGGCTGGCGGGTCGCTTGATGCCAGACCATGGGGCAGAAGTGGTCAACAGTGGTGCCTCCCCACTGCCCTTCCCTCCGGGAGGCCGCAGACGCCTCTGTGCTCTGAGTACCAGGTGCCATGAGGAGCAGGGAGGACGGAGCCCTGCTTTCCCCCGCCTGTCCAGTGCCAACCGCGTGTCCCCAGTGCCCAGCCCTCACGACAGTCCCCGGGAGAGTGCGCCTGGCCAGCCGAGAGGTGGGGCAGGAGCTCGGCCAAGGAAGAGCATGCCAGGCAGAGGCACCAGGTGGGGCCGGTGTAGGGACAGCGTCGCCTGCCCTTCTCCCTCCAGACCCCCCACCCGGGACCTTTCCTCGCAGAGCCTGTCCCTGGGCCGGGAGCCCTGCTGACCCAGGAGCCCCTGTGCGCAGGGCCAGCCCCTCTGCACGCAGCTCCGCGATGCTCAGCCCCGTCTCAGCCGTCGCGCTGCCCTGCTGCCGGCTGTATAATGCACGGCCTGTAAAACAGACAGAGAGTGTTGGCGGGATCTGCCGTCTGGGGGCTGAGTTTAGGGACCCTCCATCCATCGTGCCTCTCGGGGGGAGCATGTGCTGCCCACTCGGGCTCACAGGCCTTCTTGGGCTGGACCCCCTGCACCTCCTGCAACACTTTCCCTGAACTGTCTCTCATCAGGCAGTGGGAGCAGCTGACACACAGGGGGGGGGATGAGGGACCCGGTAGGAGTAACACAGGAAGCAGAGGTGGTGAGAGCAGCTTTCCGGGAGCCCTCACCTGCTTCCAGGGGGAAAGGGCAGGAAACGAGCAGCCCGGGGTCGATGGTCCCCACCCCCAAGCTCAGCCCGAAGGAGGAGGACCGCAGCTCTGACAGCTCTGGAGACAGGAGGAGGGACGGGGGACCCCCGACCTTCCGAAATCCCCAGTCCTGCCCTGGGTGCGGATCTTGGAGGCTGGGCAGGGACACGGGACGAATGGGGGGGACAGGAAGGTGTCCCAACACCAGGGCAGGCCCAGCTCGGTTTCCGAATCTGTAAAAGAGGAACAGCAAAAGCGGTGCCCACCCAGGGAGCTGCGTGAGCCCACGGCAGGCAGCCCGCAGCCAGGAGCCCGGACATCCCGTTCATCACACCGCCACGGAGCCCACGCCCTGTGGACCACCCTCCTCGGCACAGCCTTGTCCTTGGGAGGGAGGAATCTGCTAGAAGAACTGCCCAGGGGCCGGTCAGTGCTGACCCAGGAGGGGAGCTGAGGTGCCCTGGCTTCCCCTTCTCTTCCAGACACTTGGACTCGGCTGGATTCAAGCAACATGCCTGCCGCTATGATTTCTATTACAGTTGGCGTCGCCCAGCAACCGTGGTGCTCTCTGTGCGCCAAGCGCCATGATCGTGTTTTCCATGGACCCCTCATTTGATCCCAAAGTGGCCTGGTAAGAGTCACAGAGAAGGGACTCAGTCACAGGGACACTGGTGCAGCCCCTGCTCCGTGTCCGGCCCGGGCCTGGGGTGGATCCAGGGGAGTCCATGGCTTGGGGGCTGCGGACAGACACGAAAACCGACAAGCTCACGCAGGATGCGGGCTGGCCGTTCGCTGTGTGGGCACTGAACGCTCAGGCCTGGGAAAGCTTGCGAAGGGCGAAGGATAAGGCCGAGGGCGAAGAGCTCCAGGTGGTCTCCCCCGCTCAGCACCCCACCCCAAACCGCACGCCGTCAGCACCAGAGGAAATGGAGGCTGCACAGCCCGAGGGCAAGGGACGGTGCAATGAGGACAGACTGCCTTTGGCCGCTCACACCCCTCCAGGGCATCCAAATCCCAGCCTCGCCCACGGCCCTGCACAGCCGTCCTGGCCCAGCCGGGTGTCAGACCCTCAGTTCCAGGGCCAGAACCTCCAGGTTACCCAGCCAGCTTAGTTCTGGTCCCCTGGCCTTGCTGAGACCACATGCCCTGCTCACTGGCCAGCCAGGGTCACCAGGACCTGTGCCAGGCTCCACGCTGTGGACCGTCCTTGCAGCCAGCACTCCATACCCACCAGGCAGTGCAGCCCTGGGCTCTTCTCAGCCTCCCGGGGGCTCCCCAGTGGAGGGGGGTCAAGGAGACCCGGTTGCACCACCCCAGCTCCCGGAGCCCAGGGTGCAAGGGTCCCCCAGTCTTCCGAGCTCTGGTGTCCTCAGCCTCGGCAGGGGCGCACCGCTCCCGCCCATGCTGGGCAGCCTGGCAGGAGGGGAGGCCCGCCCGGCCGCCCGGTGGCTCTTGCTGCCCTGGTCCACTAGAAGCTGTTGGCTTTGCTCGTCCGGCCCCCCAGCCCCGCTGTCCATCTCGTCCCAGAATCTGCGGAGCCCTCGGCTCCTGCCCCCGCAGGCACTGGCCTGCTCCGGTGGGTGTCACTGTGTTCCAAGCTGCCCCACACCTCACAGGATGCTGGGCGATGCAGCGAGCTGGGCGCTGGCGGGAAAGGCTGGCGTGTTCAATCAAGGGCATTTGCTGCGACCGTATTGGAACCGGGCAGGACCGTGTCCCGGCGGGACCTCGGCCTGTGCCAGGGTGACCTGCCTGCCGGTTCGCTCAGCCTGTGGCCGGGGGGGCGGGGGGCAGGCGGAGGGCGCAGGGAGACCGTCCTCGGAGCTGCGCGTGGAGTCCTCTGCTCTCCGGGGTCGTGCCGCGGGCACAGAGAAGCCGACCTTGGTCTGCTCAAGAGCTCGTCTTCCGCTGAACGGAGACCCATGCGTGGGCCCACAGATACATGTGCACTCATTCAGAGAGGGTGCTGGCACGAGCACACACGCATGCACACGTGTGTGAAGACGTGAACGGGCAGCCCTGTGAAGCCACCCGGAGAGGGTGGCCCCGTGGAGCTCGCAGAATGGACTCGGGCCAGCCGCACTCCTGGGTGAAACTACAAATTCCACATCCAGGAGAAGGGAGAGCAGGCACCGCGGCCGCTGCCGTCGGGCCAGTCAGATGGTGTCAAGCGGGCGGGGGTGGGGGCACAGTGACGAAGCTGGTACTCGGGGCTCCACAGGGCAAGGGCCCCGTGGCAGCCAGCGGGCCCAGGGACACACAGGCCCCCACGCTGGGCCATGGCAGAGGCCTGGCAAAGGGGGCAGCGGGGGTCAGAGGCCACAGGGAGGAAGGACATGAGGGGATGCTGGCCGTGAGGGCCGGGCTGGCTGGCTTTTTGGGTCTCTGGGCTCGGCCTGAGACCTGTACCCACGGGGCTGGCCCCGACCTCGGGGTGGGAGGGGAGTTACCGTCCGATGGACCAAGGCAGGTCTGCCGGCTTCCAGAGCTCTCACGAGCGCTGCAGGGAGGGAAGGCGCCGGGCTGGACGTGGGGTCAGGGACGGTGGTGGCAGGAGGCGGAAGGGAAGCAGAGAGGATGCAGTTGGTGGTGGGTGAGGCTGCAGAGCTGAGCGCCTCGGGTGCCAGGGAGGGGGGCTCAGGAGGTCTTGGGGAGAGCAGGTCAGGGGGGCGGGCCAGGCAGTGGGGTGGACTGTGCAGACAGATCTCGATGGGAGGCCGTGCAGGAAAGAGCAGGCCCGGCCCGGCGGATGCAGGGAGCCGTGGGAACAGCCCGGGATTTCTGTGCTGGCCGCCGAGACGAGGAGGAAGACGCAGCTGCTCTGGGAAGAAAGACGACGGTGGGGTCTCTGCTGTGTTCAAGGCATCCGTGGAACATTCCAGACACAGAGCAGCTCCAGGCTGGAGGAGGGGACTGAGGCCAGAGCGGGCAGGGGGAGGGGGAGGCCACGGGGAGCCCCTCGGGTGTGCCGGCTGCGGGGCCAGACGGGAGCTGAGGTCGGGAAGTGACCCGGCCTCCCTGCTGTGCTGGACAGGCCCTAAGGTGTCCCCGTGACCTCTGACGCCCGCTGTCCACGCCTTCAGTGTGGAGACGCCTGTGACCAGGAGAACGTGGTCAAGGTGATGGGCTTTCCCTCCTGCAGTCTCATAGTGTCCTGGAGGACGCGTCCCGGCAGCAGACTTGCCCCGGACGCCCTCTCTGCTGGTCCCAGAGCGTGGGTGGCCGTGTTGGCCGAGGACACGGGGCAGGGAGCTGAGGGCAGTGCCGCCCACGGTCCTGTGACTTTGGGGCAGTGGCCTCTGCCGCCCCCCCACCCCAAGCGTGGAAGCAAGTGCACCCCGTTTGACCCTCCAGGAGCCCCTGTGCGGGGGACCCCGCACGTTGGCTGGGCTCCTGACCCACGGAAGGTGGAGATGGAGGAGAGCTGAGTGGTTAGAGCTGTAAGCACGTGACCACAGGTCGGCTGCGGGAGAACGCAGGGGCACTCATCTTGGGGACAGTGGCGTTCTCTTAAAAGCTGGCGCGGCTGCCAGAAGGGGGCAGGGATGGAGATACAGGGGAGAAGGGGGAAGAGGGGGTCGGGGAGGCAGCTCCTGCCAAGACCAAGCCTCCCCCCAACCCCAGGCCAAGCCGAGGGCCAGAAGCTGGACTCCATGCAGGGGCCGCTCCCCAGTCCACAGATGGCAGAGCCAGGCCCGCCCTCACGGCCCCCCCATCATGCAGGGGAGGACCGCGGCCGCGCCACTCTCTGCCCGCCTGCCCGGGGCTCCCGTCAACACCTCCCTGCTGGGTGCCTTCCCCGCCCAGCCCTGCACGGCCACCCCAAGACCCTCCGCGTGGTGGCTCTTCACGGGGGGCGTTCGGCCCAGCCGGCCACTGTCCGACCGCCCAGCTCTCCATCCGGTCTGTGCCCCTCCGGTCGTTGTCCCCACTTGAGCCGAGCCGCGGGTCCCCCGGTGCCCCGGGCCCCACCCAGAGCAGCAGCAGGAAACCCCCCGGACGAAGCCCTCCTTCAAGGAGGCTGTGGGATGAGTGGACACACTTCTGCCCAAAGACCGCGCCGCTGATTTAGGAACTCCAGTAAACCCGCTGGGGCTGATAGCTTGTTCCGTTCAAATTCCTGCAGTGATGCAGGGGGGACCACGCAGACCAGACCCCCATTTTCACTCTTTACTAAGAATCCAAACCTGATCCCAAGGCTATATCTGAAAAAGCAAGAAAGAAAACGAGGGAACCACCTCAAACAGACGACCGATGAACTGTGTTTCCTGACTCATGGGCAGAAGAAACCCAAAGCTGTTTCGTGTGGTTTACACCAGGCTGAGCTGGGCTGACGTGCTTCCGCCCCAGCCAGGGCCTGGTCTCCTGGCGAGAAGGGAACGAGATGGCACGAGGCCTGGGGTCCAGGATGCAGGACCCCCGGGGCCCGGCCACCCCTCCTCCTCAGCCCCCACCGTGAAAGCCCGCTGGGAAGCCCCTTCCTGGGGGTGGCCCTAGGGGCCCGGCCTGCAGGCAGGGAGCGCTGTGCATGGGGCACCTGGATGTGAGCAGCTCCGCTGACTCCAGGACCTTGGGCCCTGCCAAGCCTCGGTTTCCGCACGCGTACAGTGGGGATGAAACCTCCCTGCCTGCCTCCCAGGCTGCTGTGGAGATAAAGGACCGGCTTTATGAAGAAACGAACCCCACCTGCGCAGGGCAGCGCTGTGAGCTGCAGGGCCAACCCGGAGCCCTCCTGGGCGTCACGCCCTCCTCGTGGGTGGAAGGAGCTGTGGACCCCTGTGTGTCCAGTCCCCTGCGGGTGGTGGGGACAGGAGCAGGAAGAGGACAGAGATGGTGGGTGGAGAGGCCCCCGTGTCCTGCCCCCTCCCCCGTGGAGCCGGTGTGGGCGCAGTGGCCAGGGCGGAGAGGCCTGGGGCCGCTCAATGGAGTGTGGATTGACCGGACAGGAGCTGATTAGCTCCGGCATCTGGCTTGTCCTCAGCAGCGGCCGCAAGATCAATACTAATCCCTTGATCCCATTAGGGCCCCTGCAGGTCTCGGGGACAGCGTCCAGCCTCCCTCCCGGGCACCGTCTAGGGCTGGAGGGTAGAACTGGAGCCCTAACCGCACCGGCCTGCTGTCTGCTGTTAACCCCGCCCCGTGCCCCGCTTCCTGCAGCCCCTGGCACCCCCGCCCGTCCTCTCACACCACCACCCCGCGCCCCCCGGGCCCTGATATCTGCTCAGCCCCAGCGGGACTCAGGCTCCCGGTGTCGAGCCCGTGTCTTTCCTCCCGGGCACGGCGGCGCTCTCCTCACCACCTCTCCCCCAGTGACCAGGACCGATGTCCTCAGGGGGCCGGGGGTGCCCTCGGGCGGTCAGTGAGCCAGGCGTCCGTGATGTTGGTTCCCAGCCTGTTTGCAACAGTCCTGCGTGTTCTCCTCATCACAGAACATGACACAAACCAAGACACATGAGCTGGAAAGAAAGAAATGTGTCGTTTCTAGGAAAACTAAGTTGAATGCTCTCAGAAGATTCCATGAGGCGAGTCTAGGGAAAAAGTTCTCCAAATGAGGTGAAGACTGGTGGGAAACATCATAACAATTCTAAAGGATGCAGCGCAGGTTGCTCACCGAGTGTCCCAAGGTCTCGGATCACTTCAGAGAAGTCGGCGCTGAGGCCAAAGGCGGTGTGCCCAGCGGGGCGACTCCCAGAGGGTGGCGAGCTCCCAGGACGGGCCCCAGCCCCGCTCCCCAAGCGGGCAGTGCCACTCTGGCCAGTGAAGAGCGTGTGGTCGGGGACAGGGCCACTGATCGTGCAGTTGTCGGGACACGCGCAGTGTCCGCATCACCTCAAAGGATTCTTCACCCCGCGGCCTCCTGTGACCCGCCACCGTCCCGGGCTTATGGGCACCACGGCTCCTACCCTGCTCCAGAGATGAGGGCTGGGGTGGTCTGTGTGAAACTGACCTCCGCCACACACATGCACACGCCATCTCTGCAGCACCTCCCCGAGGGATGGGACGGAGCCACGTGAAGCCCCTTTCCCTGCTGCAGTGTGGTCCGGGGAATCCAGCAGGGCCTTGCCCACCACCGATGCTGAACCAGTATTTGCTGAATGGAATTAAACCAGCCTCCTCCGCAGGTACTGGGACGCGGGTGAGGTTTTCGTCTGAACCCTGCAGCTCAGGAGGCAGCCTATCCATGCATTTGGAATCGTCCAGCCTTGAAACCAACCTCGCCCTGGCCCTGCCTCCCCAGGCCCAGCCTCTCCTGTCCAGCCTGCCCGGCTGCAGCCCAGCCTTGGGCACATCGGGGCCCCCCATCTGGGTCCCAGACACCCCCTGGTTCTCACAGCCCACGACACCCTAAAACCCATAGGCAAATTCCTGTAACTAGGTCTCCTCAGACGTGGCCAATCTCCAGGGCTGCTTGGAAAGCTGTTATGCTGGCCTCTTGCTTTGACTTTGGCCTTGAATGCCACCCAAGCCCGTTTTCTCAGCAGAGCCCTGTCTTAACCTCAAGGCGCTAAAATGGCAGAACTGAAACTTCACTGGAACCTGCCAGTCCAGCCCTGTGTGTGCAGAGGAGGGTGGAGGCCGAGGAGGACAAGCAGGGGCCCCGGGGAAGCAGCCAGAGCACCGTCGCGCCCCCTCACGTCCCCTCTGCCGTCCCACTGGGCTCACACGCCCCTCAGCACAGCCTTGCCTGTGCCCAGCCAAGGCCCCCCATCTGCACCTGCTGAGGGGCTGGGCGGCGGGGGCCAGTCACGGACACGAACTGCGGTGGCTGGTGGGGAGTCCTGGCCTCAGCGGACACCGGGCCCCCCCTCGCCCTCGCCGGCAGGACCTTGCTTCAAGCACCGCAGTCTCCCTGCTGCACCCCTCCTCCTGGCTCTGGGTGCGGCCGAGCCCCTCCTCCATCTTTGCACGGACTCCTCTGCCCATGCCCACCAAGGGCCCAGGGCAGCCCTGGGTCTGCGGCTGCTTTAAGCCTGGACCACAGGCAGGCTGCCCACCACCCCTCCAGGGCCGGGCAGGAAAAGTGGGCCGTGTCCAGTGGTCATCCTTGCAGCCCCATCTCAGACGCCTCTGGGTCTCGGTAGCTTCCCCTGCTCCCAACCCCAGGCCCCGTTTCCCTCAGCCCCGCCCCCTGCTGGCCAGCTGGTGCTCTCCAAGGCTGGGGGCTCTCCGTGCTCTGCTTAATAACCGCCTGGTAATTAGCTCCATGATTTTGCTGCTATGCTTATAATAGCCTGCATTAAAGTTATGGGGTTTTCAAGCCGTAATGGCTTCCAGAGTAATTAATGCACAACTGGGTTTATGGCTAAGTTTATTTTTAGAGCTTTTCTGCCCACCCCACCCCCTTCCTTTCATAGTTGCTTTGACCAGATAGACCGGATGGGATCAGAGCCTCCCTCCAGGGCCCCAGCTTCCATTGCCCCTCTTCCCCTCCTAGTCCCCCTCCTGCTCCTGCTCCCCCCAGGGAGGTGCTGGGACCTGCAGGGGGGCCTCCCGGAAGGGGCTCTGGGGCCTGACCCTCCTTCCCGAGCTCCTGATGCAGCTCAGACCCCAAGGGCCTGGATTCAGGCCTGGCTCCACTGCGTGCCGACGGTGACTTGGACAAGATGCTGACCCTCACGGCCTCTGCAAACTCCAGGTGGAAGGGGTCAAGGTCAGCGCCTGCGGCCCAGGCGTTGGGAAGACTGAACGTGGAGTGTCAAGTGCGTCTCTGGCCCCACAGATGCTCCCCACCAGCTGTTCTTTGCTCAGACTGCAGCCCGGGCGGCCGAGGGAGGGGCAGGTGCCGGAGGCTGGAGGCTCCCCGAGTGCAGCTACCTGAGTGCCAGGGCAGGCCAGCTCCCCACGGCTCCCCCCCGGAACCAGAGCCTCCCCAAGACCAGGATGCCTGGAAAAGCTCCAGGGCGATCACAGGACCAGAGGAGACCTCCCTGCCAGCCCTGCTGGAAGCGCCTCTGACCCCCGTCACGTGGCCTGAGACAGCCCCGCCAAACCGACTCAGCCCTTCGCAGCCCTGCCTGTGGCCTTGGAGCAGGGCAGGGGCTGGGCGGGGATGTAGCACGAGCTCACGCGGCACAGGAGACCCAGACAGGCATCCTGGGTGGGACTCTGGGCTCCCACCTGCTCGGGCCACGACAAGGAGTGTGGAGGAGACAGCTCGCACCCCAGGATCACTCCCTGCTCTGTGCCTGCACCGTTTCACCCCGCTGGCAGGGGGGCGGGCCGTGCACCATCTGCCTCCAAGGAGGCTGTGGAGCCTGGGGTGGCAGGGGCAGCGGGGCCACCCCGGGAGACCGCAGCGCCCGTCGCTGGGAGACAACACGGTTCTCGCACCAGGCATGAGGACTGCTGGCAGAGAGAGGCCCAGGCAAGGAGGAGGACGCGCTGCCTCCGAAACGGGAGCCCAGATCCTTCTCGGCCCTGGCGCTCGGCTCCACGGGAGATGGATGCGCGTCTGCCTGGGGCTGGTGGGCAGTGAGCGGCCTCGGGGCTCGGTGTGCCGGCGCTGGGCACTGGGGCGGCCCACACACCGGGACAGGCCAGGGCCGCCCATGGCTGTCCTCCCTCACGCCTCCCCTGTGGACCCCAGCTGCAACTTGCACGGCACTCAGCTCAGAAGTGAGGAGGAAGGTGAACGTTGGGATGTGACAGCTTCCATGGCGGTCCAGAGGCTGAGCGCCTGTCTCCTGGCACGTGGGCAGCCGGGCCGGAGGGGAACTGTCCCCACAGGGCACCTCTCCTGGAGCCCCTGCTGCTGCCATTTGAGTGCCGTCTCCCCGGGACGTGGCAGCCCCACCGGGAGCACCTCTCCTGGCTGACGCCCAGCTGCAGCGCCCGGCCTCCGCCCTACCTCCGCGGGGGCGTCACAAGAATAGATCCTGCCCGGGTCCACCCCAGCACCGACTCCTTAATCCAGGCTGTGAAATAACCATCTGGGCACAAGCCTGTGACCATCACAGCTGCTAACTCGTTCCGAGTGCTTGCTGTGTCCATCTGGTGCCGGCCCACGGGCTCCACGGGTGTTAACGCATTTAATTCCCAGAAGCCTTGGGAAGTAGGTGCTGATGGCACCCATTTCATAGATGAGAAAACTGAGGCACAGAAGTGAGTTGGGGTTAAACCCAGGCAGGTGTGTCTGAACCCTGAGTGGGCAGCACCCACCGCCACCTGTGAAGACAGAGGCTGGCCGCACCCCGCGGGCTGGCAGAAGCCAGGCTCCCCCCTGAAAACACGATGCTGTGCCAGCCGGCCCTGCGGGGGCCCGTTCTGCCCAGGTCTCTGGCCGCCACCTCTGCTCTCTCTTGCAGGTGTCCACCCCGCAGGGTTCCTGACCCACCCCAGAAGGCAACCCCCACCAGACTCCGGTAGGGCCGGACTCCGCAGACCTGCTTCGGCAATGGGTGGGTTGTGAGCGTGGTCAGGCCTGCCGGCCAGCATTCAGCTTCCCGCTGCCCCGTGCCCGGCCCACCCGGCCCATTCCTGTTCTTTTCTCCCCTGTGCTCGCCGCCGTCCGCTGCCGCCGCGCAGGTAACGAGGAGCTGTGGGCCCAGCCAGCCTTGGAGATGCCAAAGAGACGGGACATCCTCGCGATTGTCCTCATCGTGCTGCCTTGGACGCTGCTGGTCACCGTGTGGCACCAGAGCACCATCGCACCCCTGCTCGCCGCACACAAGGGTGAGCCCCCGCCCGGCCCCACCTGCCGGGCTTTGCCGATGGGGTGACCACAGCCAGGGCTTCTGGAGTCCTGACTCTCACCCGCTCGGTAGCTGGGGAACCGAGGCCGAGCCAGGCTGATGACCGTACCCTCGGGGGGGGTCTCGGCCCGTTTGGGGCTCTGATGACGCCACACACACAGGCACAGACTCACGGGCCAACTCTGCACCTGCTCCCAGGACGTGCACCCCGGGAGGGCTCGGGTGGGTGGCCAGGATTCCCGGCCTGCGTTGTTTAAAACCTTTCAGGGCGAGTGTGGTGTTCGCTCCTCTGTTCCTGGTCAGGAAGCCCTGATCCAGTGCCACCTGCTGAAAATAGGCTGGACAGAGGCAAGTCCCCCGAAGCCAGGTTAGAACTGGCTTCTCCTGGCTCCCAGCCCAGAGCTTTTCCCTCTCACACCAGGGCCCCCTGTGCCCCAAACCCATCCACGTGCCCCTCCCCCCGGGCCTGCCCCTCACTGCCAGTCTCCAGTCCCACACTCCCCTCTCTGTTCGAGCCCTTCTCCCATGAGAGCCCGGGGAGCCTGATGAAACACAGAGGTGCCCAGGCCCGTCCCAGGGAGAACGCTGACAGGGCTGGGGTGGGTGGGGGGATGCTGGGAATCGGTGATTTGGGTGCAGGCAGGGCCAAGAGCCACAGTCTGAAGCTGGGCCGCTCCACAGTTACACGTCGGGGCCTGCTCAGCCCCGGTGGGTCCTGAGGCTTCTGTGAGGAAGGGCCAGGCTGAAGACGGCTAAATTCCCACTGCCTGTTGGGGCACCTGGAGCTGGCCTCCTGACGTGTATCCTTTCCTCCCAATCCAGCGCCTCTCCTTGGTGCTTACTTTTTTTTTTTTTTTTTGGCCATGCTGCTGGGCCTGTGGGATCTTAGTTCCCCTACCAGGGATTGAACCCGGGGCCTGGCGGTGAAAGTGCCGAGTCCTAACCCCTGTACCGCCAGCGAAGTCCCTGGCGCTTATCATTTTAGAGTTGTCACCCAACAACACATCACTACATTTACCACATGTAAAGGGACATAATACCACGTGGCTTCCATTCTTGGCAGGGCTCTGGGGTCAGAGACGCCAGGCTGCTTCGCTCAGCACTGCCCTTCCTGCCTGAGGACGGGAACTGGCATCCGCTCTCCCCAGAGCAGCCACGACAGACAGAACTAAGGCAGCAGCAAAGGAAGTTAGGGAGGCCTTAGGACCCAAAGGCAGCAGAAGCCCTGACCCAGCCCTGCCGTAGGCACGGGGAATGTACCAGGGCACAGACCCGCCGGCAGGGGGTGATTTGAGCGGCAGAAAGGGATAGGGAGGGGGAGTGGCTCTCAGTGTCCTTCCCGGGCCTTGGTTTCCAAAACTTTACTCACGGCAGGATAAACTCATCTTTACTTATACCCTGGTCAGAAGCTGCTCTCCTCAAGTTTGTTGTCTTTCACCGTCTGACCCAAAACTCCTCCTGAAAGTCCCCTTGGCTGCCTGCATCTGCGCTAGTCTCCCCACCCTGCACCCACGGCCCGGGCACAGGCTCCCACTACCACTGTGTGTCTCGTCGTGGGTGTCTTGTTGGCCTTTGGGAGCTCCCTGGGAGCCGGGAGCACACGTGTCCCCGCCTCAGCGCCCAGCGTCCGACCCCATGCCAGCACCCACACCACGGGCTAACAAGAAACGTGGGAAGGAGGGAGGGGGCGGCAGCTGGCTGGACCCCACTTCACCCCCTGCAGGTAACCACTCACGCCATCCTCTCCATAGTTGCAAGAAGCCATGAGGAACAGGGCCGCTTACCAGAGATGGTGAGCCTCGGGGCAGAGTTCCGAGCCCTTTAACCCATGTGTAACTCGATAAAGGAGATGCAGGTATTGGCTCCATTTTGCAGTTTCTAAAACTGAGGCACCAGAAGCCAAGCACCCTGCTCATGGCCGTATGGTTAGTACAGAGTGGCGCAGGGTCTGAGCCCAGGCACTCAGATCCCTAGGTCTGTCCTCTGACGCTTGCCACCTCCTGCTGAGATGGTATGAGAGCAGTGAGGGGCCCACAGTCCTTCAAACAGGAAGACACACCTCAGAGAGAAGGGACTCTTTAAGAACAAGCATACCCGTGGGGGCTTCCCTGGTGGCGCAGTGGTTACGAATCCGCCTGCCAATGCAGGGGATACGGGTTTGAGCCCTGGTCCGGGAAGATCCCACATGCCGCGGAGCAACTAAGCCCGTGCACTACAACTACTGAGCCTGCATGCCACAATTACTGAAGCCCGCATGCCACAACTAGTAAAGCCCGAGCACGCTAGAGCCCACACTCTGCAACAAGAGAAGCCACCACAATGAGAAGCCCGTGCACCACAATGAAGGGTAGCCCCCACTCGCCGCAATTAGAAAAAGCCCGCGCGCAGCAACAAAGACCCAACGTAGCCTAAATAAATAAAAATTTTTTTTAAAAGACATGAATCAACACCATTTAAAAAGAAAAAAAAGAATACCCATAGGCTGATTTCCCCTCATGAGAGGACTGCTGGCTTTGCCCATGGGGAGAATGTCCAGGATGCAAGAGAGAGCTTGGTCATTAGAGCCGCCCCAGCGGGCACAGGGTGCCTTCCGGAGAGGGGCGCTTGTCCCTGTGAGTGTGTCACAGAGGCCAGGCCTCTGCCAGGTTTCACACACGCCTCCCCTGGGGTACTTGGGGACACGTGGGCACACACGGCTGCTGGGTGTGGGGATAGGTAGGGTTCCAGGTGGCTGAAAGAGCATGACCAGAAAGTGCAGATTAGGAGACAGACACCAAATCCCAGAAGAGCTGAGATGGGTCTCCACCCTGCCCCTTTGCCCAAATGTGGGAATAAAGTCAGAAACGACAGGCACAGGATTCAAAATTATCTTGCCAGCTATGGGCAACACCCTAGAACAAAATGCAGTAGTTAAGTATCAAATACTGCACCAAGATTCAGAAGCTGGATTACGTAAGCCCCACTTGACTGCACGGTTTGTGAAAAATCGGGGCGAGGTAACCGCAGACTCCCGGGTCCACAGTGCGCTGTAGCCACGACAGCACTAACACTGCCCTCGGGCATGGGAGGCAGTGCTCGGGGCTCTGCAGCCCCAGCCTGTGCGGGGCAGTGCAGTCAGCTCTGGCCAGATGGGAAGGGCATAGGGTGGTGAGGACAGGACACTTTGCCATATAAAACCCAACACAGTTGGGAACCGCGGAGGCAATCTTGGAATTTGGCCAGCTGCCCTCAAATAGCTACAGAGCTGTCAGATGCGAGAAGGAGGGAGAGGTCATTTCTGTGTCATCTCGGGAGTCAGAACTAGCAGAGCGCAGGGGAGGGTGTCAGGCAAGCGGCCTTGACCGCCAGCTTCAGCCCACAGGGCCCCAGGCAGCGATGCGCTGCCGGTCCCGTGGGTGGAGCAGAGGAGAGCCGCACGGGGCGGGGGGACGAGGTCCCTGCAGCGGAGCTGCCCACACCCCCCCTCCAACCCGCAGATGACGGCAGCGACCCCCGGCGCGAGGCACCACCCGGCGCGGACCCCAGGGAGTACTGCATGTCCGACCGCGACATCGTGGAGGTGGTGCGCACCGAGTACGTGTACACGCGGCCCCCGCCCTGGTCCGACACGCTGCCCACCATCCACGTGGTGACGCCCACCTACAGCCGCCCGGTACAGAAGGCTGAGCTGACGCGCTTGGCCAACACACTGCTGCACGTGCCCAACCTGCACTGGCTGGTGGTGGAGGACGCGCCGCGCCGCACGCCGCTGACCGCGCGCCTCCTGCGCGACACCGGCCTCAACTACACGCACCTGCACGTGGAGACGCCGCGCAACTACAAGCTGCGCGGGGACGCGCGCGACCCGCGCATCCCGCGGGGCACCATGCAGCGCAACCTGGCCCTGCGCTGGCTGCGTGAGACCTTCCCGCGCAACTCCAGCCAGCCCGGCGTGGTGTACTTCGCGGACGACGACAACACCTACAGCCTGGAGCTCTTTGAGGAGGTGCGCTCCGTGGAAGTCTGGGGACCCAGGGAGGGTGGGGAACCTGGCGCGGCCTTCAGCCCCCGCTGGCGAAGGGGGAGGAGGTCGGCGTCGGGCTGCCAGACTGACCGTAGCCCTGGCCTCTGGGCACATCCGCACGAGGGCTTCCAGCGGGGGGAGAGGGAAAGGGTGTTCCCTGTCGACTCTCTGAGTGTCGTCCGGGTCCAGGAGTCAGGACAGTGGGGGAAGGGAAGGAGTCATTTCAGACTCTAAACTGGGGAGACAGAAGTTTTGCAGCAAAGGACAAAGAGGGCAGGTCACATGACAAGGGGAGTATCAGCTGGTTGGAGGGGTGGCCTTGCCCACAGCGCAGGCATGCTCCTCTGCGGATGCCCGCCCCGAGCAGCCCAGGTGCCCCGACTCCCATCCCTGCCCAGGCGCCCTGACTCTGCTCCCTCTGTAGATGCGCAGCACCAGGAGGGTGTCCGTGTGGCCCGTAGCCTTCGTCGGCGGCCTTCGGTACGAGGCCCCGAGGGTCAATGGGGCCGGGAAGGTGGTCGGCTGGAAGACTGTGTTCGACCCCCACCGGCCGTTTGCCATAGACATGGCGGGCTTTGCGGTCAACCTGCGGCTCATTCTGCAGCGAAGCCAGGCCTACTTCAAGCTCCGCGGCGTGAAGGGCGGCTACCAGGAAAGCAGTCTCCTGCGAGAACTTGTCACCCTCGGTGACCTGGAGCCCAAGGCAGCCAACTGCACCAAGGTAAGACCCTCGGCAGAGCTGACAGCTGTGATGCAAGCTTTCTCCAGCCCACAGAGCCCTCCCTCTAGATCAGGGAGAAGGAGATAGGGCCCCAAACAGCCTGCGAAGGAGAACCAGCCTCCCAAGACGGCAGTTTATCGCCCTTCAGGAGCCACGCTGACGGCAGGTGGGGGAGCAGGGAGGGGCGACCGGCGAGACAGAGCCCAGGACTGAATCCCTCCCTCACCTCGAAGCAGCTGGGCTCCACGACCCTCCTGCCAGACACACCTCCATGTGTGCACACATGCACAGACACAGGCACACATATACATATGCACGTGCACACATGCATGCATGGATGGAACGTACATGGGCGTGCATATGCACAACACACAGGCACACATATACATATGCACGTGCACACATGCATGCATGGATGGAACGTACATGGGCGTGCATATGCACAACACACAGGCACACATATACATGTGTTCATGCACGCACATGCATGCACACGTACACACACACACACACACACACACACGCGCGCTGCTTCTAGTTTGGACTTCTCCAGCCAGGGCCTGGGCTGTCCCTTAGCTGAGCTGAAGGTCCCAGAACTCTCTCCCTCTGGACCCATCAAGAAATGCAGGGGAGGATGAGAAGCAAGAGGAAATCTTGAGACCTGTTTGTCTCTTTTCTGTAGCTGTAGACTTCCTGTTTCCAACAGATATTTTGAATGCAGCCTATGTACAAAAAGTAAGAATGAGGGGGTAGGTAGAAATAAAGAACAATGGAGAAAATCTTGCTGGAACAAGGGCAGAAGGGGAGGGGGCAGGGGTGGGAGGGCGAGGTCAGAGGCCCGCCCCATGTGGTCTCATGTCTCTGAACACACAGATCCTGGTCTGGCACACACGGACTGAGAAGCCGGTGCTGGTGAACGAGGGGAAAAAAGGCTTCACTGACCCCATGGTGGAGATCTGAGCCCCAGGACACAGGTAGGGGGATGCAGGCAGGTGACGCACCGGGCGGGCCACCCAAGCTTGGATGCAGAGTAAACCTGCCAAGGCTTTTCCTCTTAGTCTTTAATCGTGAAGGTCAGAGCAAATGCCCCGTGGAGTGGAGGAGGCATAGCTGAAGTCGACAGGAGCCAGTCTCCCCCCGTGGCTGGGTGGTTCTACCACCAGCTGCTTGGAAGGCCTCACCTTCCAGGCACCGCCTGGTGACAGCTCCCTGTCATCACCACTGTTACCCTGGCCACCAGCCGGTCCCCTTATGAGGCGCTGCTGTGTGGACCCGCCCAGGCTCTGTCTCCTGCAGGTTCCTCTTCCGTCCTGGTGAAAGCATGGACTGAGGAGCCTGGCCTGACTCCCAAGCTACCACTTTCCTCGGTTTGACCTTTCTTTCTCTAGGCCTCAGTTTCTTCGTCTGCAAAATGGGTTGTTGAGGCACCAGAACAGTCTGGCACATAATAGGTCCGCCTAAGTGTTGCTATTTTTATTTGTTTGATTTTTTTGGGCCGAGCCACGCAGCATGCAGGATCTTAGTTCCCCAACCAGGGATCAAACCTATGCCCCCTGCAGTGGAAGCGCAGAGTCCTAACCACTGGACCGCCAGGGAAGTCCCTTTATTTGGTTAAAACCCTGTATTGCAGTAGGTCACAGGCTCCATCTATGTTTTAGAGGCAAAGGAATGAGGTTGAGTAAAGCTGAAGTGAATTGTGCCAGGTGATTGGCAAAGCCAGGAATTTTCTGTGAGCTTCTCTGTGATCTCATCAGAGGTGGGAGCTCAGACAGTGGGACACACCTCTGTCCTCTGGCCTTGGAGTCAGGCTGCAGCTTCTGTATCACCTGGGCAATGGCCCTGCCCACAGGGGACCACAGGGTGTCTGCTTATCTTGTCCCCTGAACTTAGAAAATCACCTCGGTCGCTGCCACCGAGACTGTGTCGGGACACAGCATCACTCCCTGCCTCTCCCGCTCCCGGCCTCTCAGTGGGGACCTGGGGGTGGGCTCTGTGGAGCCCCTGGGTGACGCTTCGGGGGCCCAGGATCCAGCGGCTCCCTCACGCCTCCCCCATTCTTCTCCCCCTCACAGGAGCCCCCTTCTCAGACCTGCTCCTGGCCACCTGTGCTCCCCACGCAGGTGGTCCCTCCGAGGCGGACTCCTGTGGAATCGCCGTCACCCTCCTTTCTACTCTGGGGCCTTCAGAGAGACCAGCCTGATGCCAGGACAAAGGACGGAGACCCTAAAGCACAGAAACCCCAGACCTGTTGTTCTGTTTCGTCTGCCCTGGCAGGGCCGGCAGGGGCAGACACCATGGGCCCCAGCCCGGGAGTGATGCCAGGCTGGGCGGGGGCGAAAGACCCCGGCAGTCCAGCAGAGGGCTCCCCGGCTCCCCCTCGAGGCCCCACGACCGCACAGGACACCTGGCCAGGGACTGCGGAAGACGGCAAGCAGCCCCCACGCCCGGCATCAGGAACGAGCTGCTCCGAGACGCAGCCCCTCCAGCCGGCTTTCCTCTGGCTCCTGCTCCGGAGCGGAAGGCTGTCTGTGCTCCCAGCAGGTGGCCAGCCCTGTGTGCGGGGAGTCAGGCTGCCAGCGGGCTCCCCTCCCCGTACCTCAACCTCGTGGAGGGAGCAGAGCGCCTTCCCCGGCTCTCGTCCCAGCGCAAGGAAGGAGGTGGGCCCTCGACCCAGCACAGGGTATAGACCACACGGCACCTCCCCAACGCCCACTGGGCTCCGGGCCCCTCGCCTGGGCTGGGACTGGGGAGGCAGGAGCCCCCAACCCAGAGCCGTGAGAACCACAGGCCTCAGGGGCTCGAGGGAGCAGGTGGGCCAGGAAGAGAGAGGAGGGGCCCGGGCGGTCCCAGGGCTCCTCCCTGCCCCTGGCTGGGGGACTCTGGATTAGCAGAGGGATTTACAGAAGCGGGCAGAGATGATCCGGACCCTGAGGGCAGGATACCTGAGCACACACTGCTTTGGAAATCATGTGATTTACACACCAAGCGAGAAGTAAAACCTCCCTTCTCCCTAAACTGGGGGCCCGAAGAGCAAGCCGGCCTCATGTCCAGTCGCCCCTCCGCCCCAGAGAAGGAACCGTGCGCGGCCCTCAGCCAGGAGAAGAGGTGCCCGTCTCCCTGGCTTCCCGACGGGGCCGGCCTTCCGCCAGTCTCCACTCACACTCCCGAGCGTTGGAAGCACAATTTTCCTCCCCCGTGGAGGCAGAGGAAGGGCCCGAGCCCGCTGAACAGGTGTTTACTTTTAACCGCTAATAGCCCCTACTCCGCTTAGACTCACCGGATGGGCCTGCGGGCCTTGGAGAGCCCACTCCTGGGTGCGTGGATGGGTGGGCGGTGGGCCACAGCCCAGCGACCTAACATTCACGGAGGAGTATCGGCTGCCTGTTTTGAAGTGGATTTAACTCCTCACCATAGTCACGAAAACTTCGAGGGAGGGCTCACGTCCCTGAGGGCCCTGAGCCACCTGCAGGACGTCCCACACCCATGGTTGCCTGGGAACCAAGTGGGTGGTGGGGAGGGGAGGGTGGGCGAGGGCGGGCACCGTCGAGCAAGTGAACTCATGCAGGGTACTCCACTGCCTCACGCGCCGGGACCAGCCCCAAACGCGGGGTCAGCTTGGCTGGGCTTGGGCCACCTTGGCCCGAAACCCAGGGCTCGTTTTCAGGAAATTGATAATGAACGACAACATGGTTCCTCTCTTTTTTTTTGGCAGATGCTAGTTCTGTTGTTTTCACCTAATATCCTCTCTTAGCTGCATGTGTATTTATTCATCATTATAACCCTGATGGACCGCAGCTTTCACCTTCATTGGGAATGAGTTTGCTGTGAAGCAGAATTGGGCCCATGGCTACAGTTTTTCCAAATGCAGCCTGTTCCCTGCTCGCCCCCGTACAGGAGCGAGGTGGGGGCCGGCGTCCGGAGGACAGAGACGGGGAGGGTGGGGCCCCCAAGCTGCACTATCGGGTCTGTTTTAATTTAACTGTATTTAATTTGTTTTGAAATTAAAAGTCAACTATGGTTTTTAACAGTCCTAATCCTCCTCAACCCTGCCTTGTTTTTCCTCATTCCTTTAACCGTCCAGCCTGTACTATCAGGCGCCTGGGGGGGACACGCCTTGTTCCCGGCACAGCAGAGGGCCAAAGCTCTGCCTGCCCGGGGCTGCCTTCTTCGGAGAGGGCACAGACGCACAGAGCCAGGGTGCTCCGGACAGCCGTCATCATTCCAAGGTGACGGATGCGGCAAGCGGGGCGGAGTGCGGCTGGGGAGGTGCTGGCACCCCACCTGGGCCGTCAGAAAGGCGTCCCTGGCCAGATGGCCTCCGAGCAGACGTGCAGAGAACTGGGTCCAGGAAAGAGAAGCTCCCCCGGCGGGAGAGCGCTTAGCTAACAGGCCACTGAGGGCAGCTGACTGGGGGCGGGGGGTGGGTCACAGGTGGGAGCAGGGGGCCCGGACACTCTGCTCTGGAACCAGGGCGAAGCTTGCAGCTAGGGAGTGAAAGAGAGGCTGTCGGAGGGTTTGGAGCAGAGGACGGACCCAGTCTAACCGGCCTTTTAGAAGAATCGCTCGCTTCCTGTGTTGCCCACAAACAGGACACAGGCAGGCGGCCTGAGACAACGGTGAGTCGGACGAGGTGCAGCCCTGACGAGAGGGCAGCGGGCGGGCTCTGGACGCGGGTCAGGGGTTTGCTGATGGGCTGGACGTGAGGTACAAGTATAGCCACGAGTAACCAAGACAGAAAAGAACCGTGTCCACTGCTCTGGGCAGACTGCAGGGGACAATGTGACAGTAAGTTTGGGGTCATGTGCTTGTTACACTCACAGGGGAGGTGAGTGGACGGTGGTGCCTGGAGCCCCGACGGGGATGAACGTGGGAGAGAACGAGTGTGGAGACTGCTGCCAAGGCCCGTGGGCGAGGCCTCCACACCGAGTGAAGGCAGAGGGCAGAGGCGGCCTGGGAGCAGCCTGAGACGCCCAGCACTTAGAGGCCGGGGTGATGAGGAGGGCACTCCCTGCCAAGGTGCTTGGACAGGAAGCTGGGGCCACTGGGCAGGCAGGTTGGCCCAGGGACCTCACCCAGGAAGGGCCGGGCGTCTGTGAGCAGGTGGGTGCGGAAAAGCCACGCCAGGGGACTCTTCATCACACAGACGGCGTCACCGTAAGCGTCTTTCAAACCCCAGCTCCGTGCACACTCCCCAGCGGAAGCCCCCCACGCGCTTCGTGGGATGCGGCATAAGCCAGGCAGGGTGGCTCGGCGCCCAGGCTGGCCCCGTCCACAGAGCCCGCTCTCACCGCTCAGCCCCAGGCTCCCCGTTCGCGGCGGCACAGGAAGAGCTGGTGAGTTTGGATGAGATCAGGGACGGGGCCCCCCAGCCGTGGTCCACCAGGCTCGCTTCAATAAGCTCCACTTCTCTGCCCCCAGCGGGACCCTCGGGCCCAGCCCCCTGTGACCGTCTGCCCTTGACCCAGCTCCGCTCTTGGGCCCAGGGGCTGCGCACCACTGCCCCTGTGCAGACCCCTCCTAAGCCACGCACGGGCTCCCGCCCTGGGGAGGAGGGCGCCGCTGGGAGGCTCTCAGCCTGCGGTTCCCCACCCGGTCCCCCCACTCCCGGAGGGATCAGCTCGTCCCCTTGGACTACGATTGGAGACCATCCGTTTGTGGCAGGAGGATCCAGACGTCGCCGGGGAGACGCACTCAGCGCCGGGGCCAGTGCACATGCCACTCCTGGCCACCCAGCACGGCCCCACCCCGCCCACCACACCGGAACGGCGACGGCCGGGCTAGCCGTGTGCCCGGCACACGCGGGATAAGACAAACACCACCAAGGAGGATCGGATGCAACTCTGTGGCTTTACCGCAACTCAAGGCAGCGAACCTGAGCCCAAACCCGGGGCTCATCCCGGGGGGGCTTGTCCGGGGTCTGGATGGACAACTGGAAGGAAGGCTGCCCCTCCCCCGCCGCCTGGCCCAGGGCGGGGCCCCAGGACCCCAACACTCCTGCCCAGGCCGCTGCGGCCACACCTTCTGCCCGCGGCCTCCTGGACCCTCCGGAGCAGCTGCCTCTCCTCCCGGGCTGACGCTGCCCCTCGCGGAATGAGAGGGAAACACGCTGTCTTGGGAGGTAAGGCCCACGTTCCTGACCGTCAGAGGCGATCCGAGTGGGGTGGGAGGGGGCCGGGGTCTCTCCACCTGACCGACTTCCTCCCTGGATGGCAGAGAAGGCTGGCCCAGGTGCCCCCACCCTCCACAAATGGTGACGCGCCCCCCAGCTCAGGAACAGGGCCCACAGGGACACTCAGAGGAGCAGACTGTCCAGGAGCTGTGCCCCACTCACCCCACGGGGGACGGTCCCAGCCAGACCCTCCACCCCGCCCGCGGGAGCAGCGAAGTCGGATGGCACCAGCCACAGAGCCGGGAAGCTCTTCAGGGAGGGGCCCTCCCTCGCCCCCATCTCACTTCTCCGGTTCTGCAGGGGAGGGTCTGAACTGCAGCCGTGGGCAGGGCCAAGGCCTGGCTCCCGAGGGGAGGGACAGAGGGGGCAGCAGCAGGCCGGCCCGCGGTCAGTAGGGAGGGCCTGCTGCCGCCCCGCCGGGAGGCCTGGGGGCCGCTCAGTTCATGTACTGGCGCCGGCCCAGGTAGGGCGTTTCCATGAACTGTACCACCGGACCCGCCATCTTCTCCTCGAAGACAATGACCTGGGGAGACGGCCAGTCTGTCTCGGAGCCGGAGCAGGGGCCCACTCGGAAGGGGCTGGCCAGAACTTCCGTCCTCCCCTGCCCACCAAGGGCCCCCGGAGAAACACCATGATACAGGGAGGGCAGGGATGAGAAGGGGTCCCAGGAAAAGTGCTCCCACCTGGTTGAGGCCTTGGTCCAACCAGGCACCTGGGAGGTAGAGGGTCTCCTGGGGCCCGATGTTCCAGTAGCGCCCAAGGTTTTGGCCGTTGATGAATACAACCCCCTTCTCCCAGCCCTTTAAGCAGAGGAGGGGAGGTGTTAGTTGACTACATAAACCACCGAACATAGAGTCACACGGGAGGCAGAGGCGCACACAGGCCGTGAGCTCTCCTCTCAGCTTCCCAGGGACCAGACTCATTCCAACAGCCGCTCGGTAACGGGCGGTGAGCTCCGGATCCCGTTCCCTCTCGTGCTGAGCCCCGGCAGGGCACCCGGGCTCAGACTGGACCACCGGAGCCCGGACCTGAGAAGCCCACCAGGTGGTTCCTCTGCTCTGACTCCCTCCCGCACCCAGGGAGGCCATGACGGGAGACCCTCCGGGCACACGTGGTATGGGGGCTCCACGAGGCCAAGCACCAGGCTGGGGCCCAAGGAGCGGAGCCCAGAGCACCTGGCAGGCGGGGCTACAAACCTCCAGCTTCACAAAGGTGTCACAGGGGGAGAAGGAGACCAACAGCGGCCCCAGGAAGAAAGCAGGGAGCACGGGCACGTCCGGGAGAGGGTTCCACTTGTCTGCGTGGAACCTATGCGCAGGGCAGAAGACGAGGGGTGGGGGGCGCCTTCTCAGGTCCTCCCCGCCCTGTGAACCGGCACAGCAGTGGCAGCCGGGGGAGGGGGAGGGGAGGGGGGCGCTCGGGCTCCGGTTCTCAGGCCGTGGGGGAGGGCTGCGGGGCGGCACCAAGCCTGGGGCAGCCTCAGGCCTCCTGGCTCTCCTGCAGGCCGTCCAGCTGCTCCCACGCTGCGCAGGGCAGGACCCACCTCTGAAAGAAGCTCTTCTTCATATCCAGGCTGTAGATTTTGAACTTTTTCAGGGGAGAATCATTCAGATAGATATTTCCGATTAAACCTGGGGGGACGAGGCAGAGACACTGAGCGAGGCCGACGGTGGGGGGACAGCTGACCCACCGGCTGGGCTGGGCACATACACGGAACGTTTCTGGAAAGTTCAACAAAGGACTCCTGCTGAAGGGCCAGCACCCCTAGGGGGCTCTCTGCACGCATAAAACCTTTCCCTGCAGCCCCAAAGCCATGAGAGCAAGTGACAGCAGCGCCTGCCAGGCCCTACAGCGTGCAGGGAAGGAGGTGCCCGAGGGCAGTGTCAGCCTCTGGCCCCTGGGAGGGGGGCGCTCCCTTCTGGGGGCTGAGAATTCCAACACCATGAAAGGAGGCCAAAAGGACACGTGTGATCAAGAGGTCACAGCGGCTCCAGCCTAGCTTCGAGGCCTGTACAGTGGAGTCCGAGACGAAACAGACCTAGTAACTCAGCCAGAAATCTTCTACACAAGCCAGCGTTAAAGGTTTTTTTTCAAGTATTTAAATTGTGAACACACAGCACCATGGCCGGGACACCCAAGGCTAAGGCACTGCACACACTTGAACAGTGACTTCCCAGCACCTCGGGGTGGGGCCCACTGCGTGTCCTGCGTCCTCTCGGTCACAGAGCTGCTGAGTCGCCAGACTGGCAACCCGGACAGGCTGGGGGTGTTCAGAGGGCTGCAGACCCTCCTGAACTGCAGGTGCAGGTGTAGGGGGTGCACACGGCTCTGGAGAGGAGGTCTGCGACTTGTGAACCCTGAACCCTTCCAGAGGACAGGACTGCACTCCTCCGGCAGGGCCTGCGACCAGGGCCAGGCTGCCATCCTCTCTGCCCCCAGGAGAACAGAGGAAGCGAGGGTGGCCAGCACCGCGAGCTCCTCAGGGAAGAAGCTGAGACCTAGGGAGGAACCCGGGGGGCTTTCAGGGGAGGGGAGCGGAGGGGAGGGGAAGCACACTGAGGCCCTTCTGGAGGGGCACATTCCCAGGACACAGGAAGTCCCCGGGGCTGGGCCACAGCTCTTCCCCGAGGTGACAGAAGCAAACGGCCACGAGAGCTAGGAGGGCACCAGGCTTCCTCCGGGATAGGATTTATTGTCCGAGGTCTTATTTCATAACTTACATAAAACCACCCACATTTTGATAGATGATAAGAAAGAGGCAAGTTCAAGCAGAGGAGGTTCAGGAAGCCCAGTGGGATGTTCCCGGGGGGAGGGCCCCCAAGAGCATGTATGTTGTTCGTCTACATCCTGTGCCCTCCTCCCCACCACCAGTGAGGTCACCGAGAGGTTTCCAAGGTGGATCGAAACAGAAACTCAGTGTGAAGAACCAAGAAGGCACGGGTCCTACACCACCTCCCTCCAGGGGCCTCCAGGACCCACCTCCCTCCAGGGGCCTCCAGGACCCACCTCCCTCTAAGGGGCCTCCAGGACCCCACCTCCCCCCGATGGGCCTCCATGACCCCACCTCCGTCCAGTGGCCTCCAGGACCCACCTCCCTCCAGGGGCCTCCAGGACCCACCTCCCTCTAAGGGGCCTCCAGGACCCACCTCCCTCCAGGGGCCTCCAGGACCCCACCTCCCTCCAGGGGCCTCCAGGACCCCACCTCCCCCCGATGGGCCCCCGTGGCCCTGCCTATGACATCAGCCTCCATGACCTGCAGGTGCTGCTGTGGAGAAGGGACAGCCACGCGTGTGCTGTGACCCACCTTTGCGCTGGTCGTCGATATTAGTCCCGTAGTTGACTCGCCCGCAATTCTCCACCAAGATCCTCAGCACCGTGAACCCCTGCTGGGAGCACAGAGGGCGCTGACGAAGCCGGAGTCCGACCACCGGGTCACAGCTGCCCCTTGGGGTTTCTCTGTGGAGCCCCAGTTCTCCCTAAACTCTGAGGACGGGGTGGGGGTCCCTGCTCATCAGAAAGCCACGCCCACCCCCAGCTCTGTGGCCGAGCAGCCCCCTCGTCCAGGCCTCCCTCCAGGCCTCCCGCCGCACCTGCCCAGGAGGTGCCTGGCACCAGCCTCCCAACCCCCGGGACAAACCTGGACCAAGGGGATGACAATCTTCTTCCTCTTATAGTCCAGGAACCCTATGGAGACCGTGTTCACAAACACCTGCCAAAGGAGCAGACAAGACCCACCCGCGTCAGCAGGGGGCAGGCGTGGGGGTCCCTGCCGAGCGCTCAGAGGCCGGGGCAAAACGAAGGCCCCAGGTTCCAGCGGGCAGCACGGCCGGCGGGGATGGGCCATCTCCACACACGGGTGCTGCCCGTGAGAGCCTCAGGGGAGGGGTCTGGTGTGCGGTGGGTCACGGCAGTTCAGAGGGTCGCCCCTACCTGTCCCCGGTCCCGCACACAGGCACTGAGGATGCCAGAAGAGGTGATGGTGGTCTCGTACAGCGTGTACCCAAAAGACTGCCCATTCCCCCCATTTATCGGGAGGTTCTCCATGTTGAGCGGCTTCTCCGAGGTGACCGGCTGCACAGACACGAGACGGGAGGCAGAGGCTCAGCACAGAGAGGCGGCCTCGCCTTCTGGGGGCGCGGGGAGCCGGCAGCCCCCACGGGGGTCAGCACGCGAGGGGAAGGGGCGGGGGCGGAACGTTTTTTCTATTTGACTTCTATTACATGATCAAGCTCCACAATCCTGATTTTGGTTTCTCGTCAGAGTCTGCAAGGCTCTCGGGGACAGGGACAGAGGGCATGTGGTAAGGACAGAAGGCAGGCTATGCACAGTGGCCTCGGCCCTTTGTGACCAGTGTCATCTCTGCACCACGGCAGCCCTGAGCTGGCACCGGGGGGATGCGCCCGGCCTCCTCCCTCCTCTCTGCCTCCTCCCCGCTGTGCTCCCAGCTCCTCCTCTGGTTCCTTTCGTCCCTCCATCCCTCCTGTTTCTCCACATGCGTTTGTCCTCTTTCCTCTGAGCTCTGAGGTTGGGGAGTGGAGCCCAAGGCGGTGGAGACCTGGGTTTCGCCTCCTCCGGGCCAGCCCGTCCGCCAGCGGCACGCACCTCCTCCAGGTAGGGCAGGGCGTCCCACAGGGACAGGTACAAAGCTGGCATCACTGGCTCATACGCCGTCTTGGGAAGAAGGTCAGGTGGGGCAGGAAGAGGGGCCCCTGCAACACAAGCAGACGGCAGGGCCGTCCCAAAGGGACCCCAACAGTCGCTGCGCCTCCAGCCTCCGCCGCCCCAGCTCCTGCCCCTCCCGGCCCGCCGAGACCCCGCCAGGAAGGCGAGGCCAGGAGGCAGGTCGGCAGGGGCTTGCTCACATCCTCAGGAACCCTGACACCTAGGAGGAGGTGAAGCCGGCAAGACCCCAACTCGGATGAGAACAGTCGCTCAGACTTGCCTGTCCTCGTTCCTGCACACGCATCACCTGGGGCTGAGGCGGGGGATGAGGGGTTGGGGGGAGAGGAAGCAAGTCTCCTGGGGTCGCAGAGCAACAGCCAGCCGGCGCCCAGCTGGGCCTGTGCCTGCGCGTGCAGGTACCTGAGATGGAGCCGAAGAACTCCCGGAGCCCCGTGTACTTGGCCGTGTAATCCCCGGACTCCGTCAGCACCGCGTCATAGTCTGCAAGACACTAGCCGTGTCACGGGCCTCAGCCCCCAGGACGGAAGTGTGGAGGCAAACGGAGACAGCGGGCGCTGGCGGGGCAGCGGGGTCCTCGCCCCAGCAACGTGGGAGGCAGAACACTTGACGTGAGCCGTCAGTCAAAATACCATACGCACTAGACGCGACCGAGTGCCCCCAAACTGCCCAGACCCTACATTCCAGGCAAGGGGCCAGGGTCACCTCATCCCAGGGCCCTGAGGAGGGGAGGGGCTACCCCCACCCGAGGGCCTCCCCTCCCGGCCTGGGCCCCCCTCCCCTCCCCAGCTGGCATCCAAAGGCCCAGGCACGTCAGCTGGCTTGTCTCCTACGGCCCTGGCAGCTTAAAAGTGACCGTCCAGACAAAACCTTGCCTTCACATTAGAGGTGCCAGCCGCTGTCCCCGAGGGACGCCCCACGAGAGCCCAGGCATGGGTGTGGGGCGCCGCGTCGGGGGCACTTGCCGTAGCTGGTGACATCGGACTTGTAGTCCTGGAGGTGCACGGCTCCACTGATGAAGCCAAAGTTGGTGCCACCGTGGAACATGTACAGGTTGATGGATGAGCCGGAGTCGACGATGGCGGACACGGTTTCCAGAACTTCTGTGGGAGGAGAAAGGCGCACGGAGCTGGGGCCTGGGGCGCCGTGAGCCCGGCCCCCCTCAAGGTCCCCCTCACAGCTCCGTCCTTAGGTCTCCCTAAACCCAACCGCAGTCCATGGTGGGGGACGGGACCCCGGCCCCAGAGCCCGGCTTCCAGCTGCTTTCAAGTCCCAGGCGAGTCCGCACCTCACATGGGCTGCAGCTCAGGCCCACCCACCTGCCGGCGACGCTCAGCTGGCGAGACCCAATTAGAGACACGGTTCTGACCACCTCCCCGCCCCACCTGGACTGGAAAATGAGCCCGTGACACAGACAGTAACGGCAGAGAAGGAATATGAATGGTTAATACATATCTCTATAGAGTTTAAAACCCCGGCACTGGTCAAAGAAATGAGACCTAAACAAGGACCTATCAGACAGCAAACGCTGACATTATTTAACACTTGGTGTTGATGAATCTGTGGGGAATGGGCATCTCGTTAAACAGTGGAGGGAGGATTGTCCCCTTCCTGGAGGGCAGTTCAGTTAACACAGATCAAACCCGCATGAAGGAAGAAGGGCTACTGCCGGGAACTTATTGCAGGGAGACACGCCAGGTGAGCCAAACTGACACGCAGGGTCACCCGCTGCACGGGGTCCGTGAGCACAGACCCTGGAAGCACCCAGGTCCTCATCAATAAGAGATCGTGGGTACGCCACCGGCCCAAGGGGGTTCTCTGCATTCTCCAGAACAGGGGTGGAATCCACACCGCACAGTGTAGGCAGCTGGGCCACTGGAACAGGCAGGTGGATGAGCAGACGCACCCTCACCTGCCCTCACCTGCCCACACCTGCCCTCACCTGCCCTCACCTGCCCACACCTGCCCTCACCGGCCCTCACCGGCCCACACCTGCCCTCACCTGCCCTCACCTGCCCACACCTGCCCTCACCTGCCCACACCTGCCCTCACCTGCCCACACCTGCCCTCACCTGCCCACACCTGCCCTCACCTGCCCACACCTGCCCTCACCTGCCCACACCTGCCCTCACCTGCCCTCACCTGCCCACACCTGCCCTCACCGGCCCACACCTGCCCTCACCGGCCCTCACCGGCCCACACCTGCCCTCACCTGCCCTCACCTGCCCACACCTGCCCTCACCTGCCCTCACCTGCCCACACCTGCCCTCACCTGCCCTCACCTGCCCACACCTGCCCTCACCTGCCCTCACCTGCCCACACCTGCCCACACCGGCCCACACCTGCCCTCACCTGCCCTCACCGGCCCACACCTGCCCTCACCGGCCCTCACCGGCCCTCACCTCTACCTGCACGTGCACCCGGGGCGGCAGACAGAGAGACAGAGGGTGCCTGCACTACACACATCGAAACGTCTGCTCTGGGCTCCGGGGTTTTTATTTCTCCTTTATACACGTCCTGTATTGGCTAGACGTTTGCGATTGGCATGCATTACTCCAGAGCAATTACAGAGACACCCCAAAGCTGTGTCTGACCGCTCGTGTCACCTGTCAAGACAAACAGCTCTGGACGCCCAGGGCTGACTGTACACGCAGAGACTCCCGGAGCCCCACACCCTCAGCTAATTCACGTCGATGAGCAGCTTATCTGGAACTTATTCCTGCTTCTGAGGCCAGCACACAAGCTGGACGGGGGTCCCACAAGCACCCACCTGAGGAATCCAGGATGCTGTGGGGGCCGCCCCACGAGTCAAACCAGCCCGTCCAGCACTCCATCACCATCCTGGGCTGGACGCCCTGCGCACCACAAAGTGAGAAGTTAGCCGGCACCTCCATCCTCCCCACCCTTCCCTGGCTGCACACCTGGCCTTCGGGGCCGCTGCCAGCAGAGCACAGGGGAGCCCCCAGGGCACCCGCACCGGCTGGTCCTCCAAGTGCGGCCGCCACGTGGCAGGGGGTGGATGGAGCTACCAAAGTGGGCACAGCAGGCCCGGGGCCTTAATGGGGTTTCGGTGCTGCATGCGGCGCTGGCGGGGAACCCGGGGACCTGCCTGAGGTGAGCCTTCGCAAGAACGCAGCACCTGACCTGCAGTCCTGACAGCGGCTTGCTGATCTAGCCCCGTGTGTCCTCTTCGGGGCAGGAGGACTTTCTACCGGGGAAACCCGTCTCTGAGAGCCACACCATGGACACAGACCCTCAGATGCTGCGTCCCTCTGGCCAGAGGAGTCAGGGGGCTGTGGAGCGGCCCCTCTCCCAGGTCTAGCTTGGTTTCAACAGAAGTACGCAAAACTGGACCAAAACATGAGGGCGCTCCAGCTTCCACAGTGCAGGCTCCGCAGCCCGGCCCCCCCCCGCCACCTCGGCCAGGACGCTCGAAGGTCTAACACTGCTTCGGCACCCCGAGGCTGCACAGGACTGCCCCCAGGACGCAGCGGCCAGGCCCGGGCCCAGCTCCGCTCTGCCCACGTGCACAGAAGCAGCGGGGGAGGTGCTGGCCCGACGGCGGCCCCGCAGCTTCCGCGCCACAGAACCCTCCTCCCGCGCCAAGCAGCCCGCGACTGTCGGCCTGGCGTCCGGGCCCAGTGCACACAGACCATCGCTGCCCCGCCCAGGGGGCGGCAGGCTCAGGGCCTGTTGAGTAGAAGGGCCCGACCACGCCATGGGAGAGGCCACACAAGTCACGACAATTCTCTAGCAAGGCCCGGGGCTTGGTTTTCTTAGGGCTGCCTACCTCCCGAGGGGACACTCGTACCACATTTGGGTCACTAAGTCACACAGGTCAGCAGCCTCCAGTGCCAGGAGGGGCCCGAGGGGCCCACCTGAGGGCTGGGCTGAGCCGTCCACCAAATGGCCCAGCTCACCGTGGCTCAGGGCTGGCTCGGCACCAACTGTGCTACATGCCCTGACCTGCCACTGCCAGGGGACACCGTCCTGGAGTCTGTGTCCTCGACTGTAAAACGGCTACACGGCGGCCCGTCACGTGGCTACTGGGACAGTCACACGAGATGAGGCACCTGGAGCCCTCAGCACACGCTGCCTGGCCCTGGGAAGCGCCCAGAGACACCCGCGTCCAGGCTCCCGTCACTGGACACGGGCCGGGCCGGCAAGGCGCAGCCGGACACCCTGAGTGAAGCGGGGCAGGGCCACCAGTGACCATCTGCAGGGGCCTCTGATCTGAAGAGGGACAAGTCCACGGCCACTTCTTGGAGGAAAACACGTGGCTGAGCAGCGGGCGCCGTGGACAGGCCGGCCGGCCTGGGGCCACCTCTCCACGGACGACTCTGCGGGCGCCGTGGGGAGCATGGCTCTTCCAGGGGCTCTCCACGCATCACCCCTCTGACCCGCACACGGCCCTATGGGTAGGTGGCAGCACGATCCCCACTTCACAGAAGAGGGAAGAGACGCTGGGGGTCACAGCGCCGCCCGTGTCCTGGACGACCCTACTCAGACCCTGGGCAACTACGTACCTAACGCGTCTCTTCCAAGTGGGTCACAAACTCCCCGAGGGCAGAGAGCCTGTGGTCGCGGACCCACGCCCAGCAAGCGCGGTACGGGGCGTGGGTAGGAGGGAGGGAGCTGGGCCTGTACCCACCTGCACGCTGCCGCCCCCTATCTGCTGAGCAGCCCGCCGGGCCCCCCCATCCTGCTTCCTCCTGGGCACCCCCTGCCCGTCCCTCTAAACAGCAGCACATGGTGGCCCTCAGCCCTGGGGGCGTCACACTGCCCTGCGGGCCTCCTGTGGCCGAGCCTCTGGACACCACCTCTGCTCTAAAAAAGGAGTAGCCGGAACAGGAGGCGCCCCAGCACCCCTGCCGGCGTCTATCCTTGGGGTGGGGGGAGCGAACCCTCCAACAGCCCCGCCGGGTGCAGGCCTCAGGGCGGCACCCAGGCCCCGTACATAACACAGGACGAAGGCGGCCTCCATGCTGCCAATGGGCCGCCTCAGCTGGACCTCCTCTCCCCTTAGGGGAGAGGAGAAATCGACAAAACAGGACTTCACTGCAAGTTCCCATCAGCCCCATGGATGCTGAGAAACATCCGGACGCTCCGCTCTCCTCTGGCCTGAGCGGACCAGGCCCCCGCCTGGCAGATGACAGCAGTCTTTCTGGGCCCAGAGCAGCCTGACCAGTGACGGTCAGACACAGGGCAGGGACGTGTCTCTCCCCTCGATCCCCAGGGCCCAGACTGAGCCCGTCTGGGGCCAAATTGAGTCCACAGAACTCTAGTCAAGAGGCCTCTGTGAGCACACCCGCCTAGAGCTTCAGAAAGGGCCCCTTCTCAGGAGGCTGGAAACCACTTCCCAGCACCAGCTGACACAGTGACCCCTCAGAGCAACCGTCACACTGCTTCCCTCGCCAGGGGCAGGCCACACGGGTGCGGCGTGGGCCGTGCAGGGGCAAGGGGGGCCGAGAGCTGCAAGGCTGGGCCCAGAGGCCCTCCAGCCCAGCTAAGCTCCTGACACCACGGCTCAGCTCAGCTCACCTCCTGACTTACCTGGACACTCAGCAGAAAGGTGGTTAAAAACTGCAGCTCGTTTTGTGACTGTAAGTTGATGGTGGCCAGCGCTGCAGGTGGAAAGGAGAAAACAGCTATCACCCAAAAGCCAGGAGGACTCAGAATTCCCCTGACCGTTCTCAACTCACCTGCAAATAAACTAATCTTGACACCACCTTCCACCTCCAACCAGAGTTTAGTTCCTCTGACACCAGGAGACTTAGCCGGTTCATCTTGGAAATTCCACCACTCAGCACAGACCTCACAGAGATCCACTTGCTAAGCATCTGTGCTCGATTTATGGAATTTTTACAACCAGAGTGCACTTCTGTTCATTACTCCTTGCAGGAGCCCAGAGTCTGATCTTTACTTTGCACCTCCAGCCTCCGGCACTGGGTGACGATCTAAGTGAAGATTCCCCTTTTACATCTCAGATGAAAGCTAGTTTTCTGTCCCACCCCAGCAATATTTTCCATGGCTTTCCACCAGGGAAAGGTACGCCCGAGAAAGATGTGCTATGTTTTGCCCACGGCCATGGACGTGGCCAACCCCGGAGCAGAAGCTGGCTCTGAGGCTCCTTGTCCGCCTCCTGCCCCCGGACGGAGGGTCTCGCATGGCCGGACCTGAGCTCTGCTGCGCCCGGGAAGGCGGGATGGTCACCGGACCAGCCTGGCCGCCCAGCCACCCTGACGCCCTCCTGTCGGACCCGAGCCCCGATCACCAGTGATTAGAGACAAACAAACGACAGCTGGGGCTCCGGGAGGCCAAACAACTTGCCTCAAAGTCACAGCGCTGGGAAGCAGGCCCACCCGATATGGGTAAGACCCCACATCCAGACCCTCCTCACCTAAAGTGGAGACCCCTGAAGACAGCGGGCAGGTCTGAACCAAGCCGGCAGAAACCTCGGAGCCCAGTGTACCTGCTCCCATCACCCCCCCAACAGCCCGGTGAACACAGGTGAAGGATGAGGATGTGGGGCCGCAGGGAGAAAGAACGGGGCGGGAGACACAGCAGAGGCCACCGTTCAGGGAAAGCTCGGGAGCTTGAAAAGGGTCTGGGGGTCTGTAACCAGCCTGCAGAGGTGACCACCCACCCCAGCCCAAGGCCTCCCGCGGACCCTGCCTCACGCCCCCCTCCAGCCTCCCCACCGCCCCGTGGCCAGCCCCCCAGGAAAGCCAAGCGCGGCGGCCCCGGGCACCAGGGTCTGCGGGAAGAGGACGGCTCAGGAGGCGGTTCCTGCCCCTTCCTGCCCCCAGATCCCCGCCATGACGGCCCAAAGGGCTCCCCTCCGGAGTCAATCCCGCCAAAGACAGCCCTCCAAACCCCACTCCTGGTTCCCCACAGCGGGGGGCACTGGTCACAGCTGTTAGCAAGTACGCTGTGAGAAAAGAAATGTATCCAAGAAGAACGAGATGCAGGAAACGGAAGGATTGGGAGAAGAAAGTCAAGGCGGTCACCCAGAACGTAGAAGGAAACGGCGAAGACAGAAAAATGCTCAAGAGCTACGCAGCTCAGAGGGGCAACACGCACGTCGGACCCACAAACAACCAAACCAGAGAAGAGACAGGACAGCACAGCAGGGAGAGGCCACCGCAAGGATCACACTGTCCAAGTCAGATCCGCGAAGGGGCGGGTCCCACAGAGACACCCTGAAGCCGAATCCCACAACAGGATGCGCTCGTCCTCTGGCAGCGACAGCGGATCGAAGAAAACGACAGGACGACGGCTTCAACGTCCCAGGACGTGGGACTCCAGGGGACCCGGGCTGCCATCAGGCTGGGGACAGTGGGGCACCGGTGCCATCGGACTGGATCAGAATCCGACACACAGAGGCACCTGAAAACACCATGACGGGGGTTAGGAAGCTGTTGGTAAAGTGTTTGTTTAAGGGAGAGACAGGGAGAAGGAGGGACAGAAAAGAACTTAAAAGGAAAGGAAAATCAATGAGATAACTACACTGGAAGCGAGTCGACCACAAACACCGTCCAGAACACCGGACGCACCGCCCGGCCGCGTTTACGTGTCGAAACGTAGGCCCCGAGCATCGCGTCCATGAGGGCCGCGGAGGGCGGGGGGCGTGAGGGCGGGGCCGCCCCAGGAAAGCCGTGGGGCGAGGGTGGCAGGAGAGACCTGAGCCCTCAACCGGAACAAGGGTTTTACGTCCCTAAGTACAGAGCTCTCTGCGTGGGATTTACAGTCATGGAGGAAGAGCCAGGACGGAACGCTAAACAGCTCAAAATGGTCACTCCTGGGCAGGGGAGGCGGAGGCTACGCGGTGTTTCTTCAGAAGCATCTCTAAGGTTTTACTTTCACACCTTGTGAAAGCCTTCCTGTAATCACATTTTTAACTAATTGAACAAAGTCAATCCAGGCGGCAGGCGTGGGGCAGGGGCCGGGTCGGGGCAAGAAGCAGGGCCTGCGGGGGACGGGGCGTGGGGACCAGCAGCCCAGGAGGCCCCCTCTGCGGACGCCGGCGGCTAAAACGTGCTCCCGCCTCCAGAGGGTCCTGCCCGCAGGACTCGAAGCCCCACAGCCCCTCCCAGGCCCTGACCCGACCCCGACAGGCGGACCGCGGGGAGCCTTGGAAGCCGCCACGGGGACACAGCGCCACCGCGTGGACACGACGGGAAACTTGTCGGGAGAAGAACAGGACCGAGCTGCCCGAGGTCAAGGTCGGAGAAACGGTGCCCCTGACGGCCAGTGAGAAGAGACCAAAGGCCCCATCGGACGGGTCAGAGGTGACGAGCACGACAACTTAAATGTGTCAGGTGGAGGTCACTGCGACCTTGAAAAGGGTGGTGTCGGCGGAGAGATGATCACAGGACCTAAGACAGCAGGAAAGGGGCCAGGGAGCCAGTGAGCGTGGACGCAGGGAGCGTGGTTAAAAGCGGGGGCAGAGAGAGACGGCTCTGCGGGGAACGGGTCGGGGGGCTTCTCAGGAGGAAACAGCTACACAGGCGTGTGCGGGCGGGAAGGACCCAGGGCAGGGAAATCGGGTGACGTGGGCAGGGCAGGAGAAAGGGCTTCGCTCCAGGTGGGAGCGTCTGGCCCGGAAGCAGTGCCAGGTGGGGGCGTCCACAGTAACAGGGAGAGAGGTGGAGCGAGGGCACGGGGACGCGGGACGAGGGCCACGTGCTCACCCCCGGACACCGCCGCCCAGATGACCGGCCGGCGCTGTGGGCCGCGCAGCCCCGGGCAGGACTTGAGTGAGCTGTCCCCACGGGACACCCGGCACTTGGTCTGCCCGGCCCTCTTTGTAGGACCGTGTCCGCTGCCCCGTGTCCTGCAGGGCCCTGAGCGTCCCTGGTGCTCAGCGACTCGGCCACGCAAGCCCACCTCTCGCGGCCCCTCCAGCCCCGAGGCCCTGAGCTTTGGGGCCCAGCCCCGCGCACACAGGAGAACAGGCGTCAGAGACTCCTCTGTGGCTAAGGCCATCCGGCGAGCGCAGGCAGGCCAGGCCGCCGTCCCGTCCCCCGTCCCCATCCCTGCGCACAGCCTCCAGGCGGGTACCTCCGTCCACAATCCCCTTGCTCAGGCCGTCCTTGTTGTCTGAGGTCAAGAGCAGCTCCACGATTCCCCGGTCCTCCAAGGCCTGTGGGGGAGTGACATGAGTCAAGCTGTTGTTCCTCAACCCCCTGCCACGTCACACACTGAATTCCCACCGCGCGGCAGGCTGTCAGGCCCGAGGGGCGCCGGGCCGTTGGCTGCTGGTCCCGGATGGACGGCCTGTCAGAGGCACTCGGCGAGGCCGCCAGGCAGAAGACTGCAGGGCTGCGGATGGAGGGGCCGGGACCCCCAGGGCAGCCCACCCCTCCCTGCGTGGGGCCTTGCTGCAGCCACGTGCCCGGGGAGACGGGAGGGGCGCCTTGGAGGGTGCGGATCACAGGACGAAACCGCAGCGGGAACGCGCGTGGTGCTGGGGCCGACCGGCGGCCGCGGCTCAGGAGCGATCTCCATCACGCGGGCGCCCCTGCGAGCGCCTTGCACAGACCGTCCTGGTCAGCCTCACACCTGACACTTCACTGCAGGGCGAGGAGCCTCAGAGACAAGGGCTGCAGCGTCCAGAGCTGGCGGGCAGGTGCGCACCTGAGCCGGTCCATCCCCGTCGGGCTCCGCACGGGGCCTGGGGCCTGCGGACCAGAAACCCCAGCAAGGGCACCTTCCCGACACTTCTTCCTCAGGTATTATGACAAGACTGCTTATTTCAACCAAACTCCTTTGGAAAGAGGTGAGGCAGTGAGCAGTGACTAAGGCTCCCGTCCGCCCGGAGGCCGTGAGGACGCAGCAGAGAGGCCTTCGTTCTCAGGACTTCAGTCGGGGGAGGCAACGCAGGATCGAAGCAGCCAGCCCGTCACCGATGCTCGGCAGACCCTGCTCAGGCCCCCCATGCACGGCACTGGGCGGTGGGGGGAACACGCTGGACGATGTCCATCTCCTAGGGGCACAGACTGACCGCCTGCACCGCGAGGGACAGTCGCTGCCCCCAAGCACCCGCCACCCGCCAGGCAGAGCTGGGCTGTGTCGACCACCTCACTGCTTCCCCACAGGGCCGAGACAAGGACGCTCCCGCCCCTGCTGTGCGCGTGGTGACCCTAAGGCTCAGAGGGCAGAGTGACCTGCCCGTGGCCATCCTACGCAGACAGTCCCACATCTGCAGGGCCGCGAAGAAGCGGCGCACGACTCAGGAGCACATCCTCCCAGGGGCTTCAGTGAGGATGGTGATCACTCCTGAGCCGCGGCCGCCGCTCCCAGGGGAAAGACACCGGTCGGCCCCAGCACCACGCGCGTTCCCGCTGCGGTTTCGTCCTGTGATCCGCACCCTCCAAGGCGCCCCTCCCGTCTCCCCGGGCACGTGGCTGCAGCGAGGCCCCACGCAGGGAGGGGTGGGCTGCCCTGGGGGTCCCGGCCCCTCCATCCGCAGCCCTGCAGTCTTCTGCTGAGCGGCTCTGACAGGCCGTCCATCTGGGACTACACAGGCGTCCCTTTGTCCACCTGTCTCACATGCACCCCTTCCCAGACACCAGGGTCACGACTGGGCAGGGGAGGTCCCTGCGGGGCTGCCCTCGTCCCCAGCGGGGCAGCTTCCTTCTCTGCAGCCCAGAGATTCAGTGAGCACCTGCTGGGGAAGCCCAGCCGAGGAGAGTCTCGGGGGCTGTGCTGGGGCAGTAGATGTCCTCCTGGCCTGAGCCCTGGCCGGGATCCTTCCAGCCAAGCCCAAGGAGGAGGCCAGGGTGTGACTGGGCCTGACCGTCAGGACTGATCTCTCCCCATCCAGCTTCAGGAACACCACCCTCCCCAGAGACAGACTTGCCCCTACACAGGGGGCTTCTGCGGGGGGTCGGGGGGCAGGGGAGAGTGGGTAAGAACCTACAAGCCATCTGCAGGGACTAAAGGAATTCCAGATGGACACAACTCTGCCTGTGACAGCAGAAGGGATGCCACCCAGGACACCAGGGGCCAGAGCAGCTCTAATTAAATTAGTGGAGTCACTGAGGCCACTTAAAGCTTCCTCGCCTCACACGGGGGTCGACCCTTCCAAGTACAAAACACCGGTGTTCCTGTAACATCACGGTCCTGTTTACTGACTGCTCACTGGATGCTGGAACAGCACTGCGTCTGCAACCTCCCTACACGCACACTGTGGAGAGGCAAATCCTCTTGTTAGCCCAACTGCACAGAAGAGGAAGTGGGGGTTTAGAAAAAAATGAATGCATTTATTCCAGGTCTCATCCACCAAGTGACAGGAACCACCTCTGAGCAGAAGCCTGTCCTTCTAAGTGTCGCCCTGGGCCTGCCCTTCCCTTCTCTGCCACACACTCAGTCAGGGGCTCCCAGCCACCCACATGCTGGAATCAGATGTCTGAGCTCCACCCCCAAGACCCTTAGTTAATGGGATGCCATATGGCCTGGGCACAGTGAGCTTAAACGATTCCCCAGATGAAGCCAATGTGCAGCCGACAGTGGGGCAGCTGCTTTGGGTGCTGGAGTGAGAGCAGCAACCCACCCTTCCAGGAAGGCCTCCAACCATCACCCTCGATCAAGGTAGTTCCATTATTCTCAGCCCCATGTGTACTGCGATCCCCATTAAACTCAACCAACAGAGGGCAAATAAGTGAGGACCCTGTTGGAATAAATGTCTGGAGAAAGGATTCACCAGTTAATAAATGGTGCTGGGTGACGTCAGACCCTCACATCGCACCAGAGCCCAGAACACCCCACGAAGAGGTGACCCAAGTTGACTCTTACCTTCTTGACGTAAGGCATGTAGGCAGGGTCTTTGTTGTAGGAACCATACTCATTCTCCACCTGCACAGCAATGATGGGTCCTCCATGCTTGTACTGGGAAAAGAGAACAATCAGAAGCTGAGTGTGCAGTGGGAACCATACTAGCTAATGTCACCACACTTATTGCCAATTATAGCAAAACAACCCATTAGAAAGTGCAAGTCTCAAAAGGTTTGGTATATAATTGAGTGGTGTCAGTAAGACAGGGAGTAGGAAGCGCCAGGCCCTCGTTCCCCTATGGAAACATCAAACAAACAACTGCACACTGACTGAAATAACTTTATAGGCGCTCTGGAAACCAGTCAAATGTTTAAGCAAATGAGTGAATACCCAATCAAGAAAAAGACATGTTCAAAACGGTAGGAGATTCCATGGTTTCGATCACCTTTGTCCCACCCCCTCCCTGGCGTAGCATGGTGCAGTCAAAAGGACGCATCCCAATTTCCAGTTCCCTCCCTGAGGACAGAAGGAGCAAGATGGAACTTGTTTGCAATGTTCTGGGCTGTCTGTAGGCTCCCCAGGGGACTAGTTTCTGTCTCATCTGACTTGGAGATCAGACAGAAAATGTTGGCATAGTTTGGACCTCAGGCTGGAAGCTGCAGAAGGCAGTGATGGGTCACAGCATGTAAACATTTCAGGGGGACTACAAACCCATGGATGCCTGGGGGCAAAGGATTACAGGCAGAGGAATACGATAGAACATCTAAAGTCACAAGAAGAAACCAGGGAGACACTCTTTGAGAAATCAAGATGTAAAAGCAGCTGGGAGAAATTTTTTTAAAAAAAGAAAGAAAGAAAGAAAGAAAAGTACACACACAGGCCAGACAGGACACATGCCAAGAAAATATCTGAGAAGATCTTAAGCCTGCATCCCAGGCTGATCTCAAGGCGCAGGAGCCCACTAAATAGTAAAGGTGTCCCCAGAAGACAGCAAACACTGGGAGAGAGCACTGTTTTTATAAATGCCCAGTTTTCGCCCAAAAAACACAAGGCATACAAAGAAACAGGAAAACGTAGCTCACTCAAAGGAACAAAATAAATCTCTAGAAACAGTCTCTAAAGAAACACACGTGCTTAACTTACTAGACAAAGACTTTAAAACAACTGTCATAAATATGCTCAAAGAGCTAAAGAAAAACATGGACAGAAATCAGGAAAAGGACTTACGGACAAAGTGAGAATATCAATAAAGAGAGAGAAATGATTTTTTAAAAGAACTATACAGAAATTCTGGAGCTGAAAAGTACATTATCTAAATAGAAAAATTCACCATAGGAGTTCAACAGCAGATTCAAACAGGCAGAAGAAAGAGTGTGCAAACTTGACGACAGGTCATTTTGAATTACTGAGTCTGACGGGCAAAAAGAAAAAAGAATGAAGAAAAGTGAACAGAGCCTCAAAGACTTATGCAAATCAGTAAATATACTCATTATGGGAACCCCAAAAGGAGAAGAAAGGGGCAGAGAGATTATTTGAAGACATAATGGAGGAGACATGGATATACAAATCCAAGAAGCTTCAGTGAACTCCAAGTAGCATTAAACCAGAGACCCACATCAGTACACATTATCAAACCGTCAGAAGACAAAGAGAGATTCTTAAAAGGAGCAAGAGAAAAGCAACAAGACATGAACAAAGGATCTCCAACCTTGCAGGACATTTGGTCCTGTCCAAAACGTCCATAAGACATTCAGTCCATAAGATATTTGGTTCATGCCAAAAGGTCCTTGAAATCTGGTTCTATCCAAAATGTCCATGAGCATATTTGGTCCATGCCAAATGGTTTTGGACAGAACCAAACATCAAAGCCCTTTTAGTGTGGACCAAATGTCTTATAAACATTTTGGACAGGACCAAATGTCTGCTAACCACCCCTAATAAGACTATCAGTAGATATCTCATCAGAAATCTTGTAGGACAGAGGAAGTGGGATACTATATTCAAAGAGCTGAAGGAAAAAAACTATCACCTGAGAGTCCTATATCCAGCAAAACTGTCCTTCAAAAGTAAAAGAGAAACTAAGACATTCTCAGACAAATAAAAGCTGAGGGAATTCATTACCACTAGACTTGCCTTACAAGAAATGCTACACAGAGTTCCTCAAGTTGAAATGAAAGGATGCTAGATGAGAACTCAAAGCCAAATGAAAATATAAAGTTCTCTGGTAAAAGTAAATATGTGAAAAAATGTAAAATCCACTATTATTATAATTTTAGCTTATAACTCCACTTTTTATTTTTTACAGGATTTAAAACAAGTGCATAAAAATAATTATGAATCTATATTAATTGGTACACGATATATAAAAATATAATTTGTAACAGCAATAATATAAAGAGGGCAGAGCTGTAAAAAAGAGTTTCTGTATGTGATTGAAGGTAAGTTGGTATAAATATAAAATAGAATGTCTTAACTTCAGGACAATGTATATAATCCCCATGGTAACCACAACCAAAATATCTGTAGACTATACACAAAAGGGAAAAAAAAGGGAATCAAAACTTGTCATTTGGGGGCTTCCCTGGTGGTGCAGTGGTTGAGAATCTGCCTGCTAATGCAGGGGACACGGGTTCGAGCCCTGGTCTGGGAAGATCCCACATGCCGCGGAGCAACTGGGCCCGTGAGCCACAACTACTGAGCCTGCGCGTCTGGAGCCTGTGCTCTGCAACAAGAGAGGCCGCGATAGTGAGAGGCCCGCGCACCGCGATGAAGAGTGGCCCCCGCTTGCCGCAACTAGAGAAAGCCCTCGCACAGAAACAAAGACCCAACACAGCCATAAATAAATAAATAAATAAATAAATAAATTAAAAAAAAAAAAACTTGTCATTAAAAAATCAACTAAATACAAAGGAAGGAAGTAATGGAGGAGATGAGGGAGAAAAAAAGCTATAAGGCACACAGAAAACAAACAAGAAAAGTAAGTGCTTCCCTATCAGTAATTACTTTAAATGTAAATGGATTAAACTCCCCAACCAAAAACAGATTTTCAGAATGGATTAAAAAAAAACCTGTTAGTTCTAATAAACAAATTCAGCAAACCTGCAGGATACAAAATCAATGCACAAAAAAAAATCAGTTGTTTCTATACACTACCAATGAATGCTACTTATGATAGCATCAGACAGATTTAAATATTTAGGAATAAATGTAATCAAGGAGGCAAAATACTTATACACTGAACACTACAAAATGTTGCCAAAAGAAATTAAAGAAGATGCCAATAAATGGAAAGACATCCTGGGTCCATAGACTGAAAGACTTAATATTGTTAAGATGTCAATACTAACCAAAGTGATCTACAAATTCAATGTAATCCCTGTCGAAACTCCAATGTTTTTGAAGAAACAGAAAAAGCTATCCTAAAATCCACATGGAATCTCAAGAGACTCTGAATACCCAAAGCAATGTTGGAGAAAAAAAGAACAAAGTTAGAGGTCTCACACTCACTGATTTCAAAACTTACTACACAGCTATGGTAATCAAAACAGTGTGGTACTGGCCTCAAGACAAACATACAGGACTTCCCTGGTGGTGCAGTTCTTAAGAATCCGCCTGCCAATGCAGGGGATACAGGTTCGAGCCCTGGTCCAGGAAGATCCCACATGCCACGGAACAACTAAGCCCGTGCGCCACAACTACTGAGCCTGCACTCTAGAGCCCGTGAGCCACAACTACTGAACCCAAGTGCCACAACTACTGAAGCCCGTGCACCTAGAGCCCGTGCTCCGCAACAAGAGAAGCCACCGCAATGAGAAGCCCACGCACCGCAACTAAGAGTAGCCCCCGCTCACCGCAACTAGAGAAAGCCCGCGCGCAGCAACAAAGACGCAACGCAGCCAAAAATATAAATAAATAAATAAATAAATAAATAAATTTATTTTAAAAAAAGACAAACATACAGACCAATGGAATAGAATAGAGGGCCCAGAAATAAACTCTCACACGTATGGCCAACAGATTTTCTACAAGGATGACAAGACCATTCAATGGGGAAAGGACAGTCATCTTTTCAACAAATGGTGGTGAGAAAACTGGATATCCACATGCAAAAAACGAACCTGGGCCCTTACTTTACACCATCTACAAAACTTAACTCAAAGGACATCATAAACCTAAATGTAAGAGCTAACACCTTGAAACTCTTAGAAGAAAACACAGGGGAGAAGTTTCATGACACTGGATTTGGCAGTGATTTCTGGGAGGTGGAACCAAAAGCACAGGCAACAGAAGGAAAAACAAGATACGCTGGACTTAACATTAAAAAGTTCTGTGCACGAAAGGACACAATCAACAAGGGTGAAAGGGCAGCCCTCAGAATGGAAGAAAATATTTGCAAATCATACATCTGGCAAGATACTGACAGATACTGAAGATATAAAGAACTCCTACAACAACAAAAACAAACAACCCAATAAAAAATGGGCAAAGAATTTGAATAGATAATTCTCCAAAGAAGATATATAAATGGCCAGTAAGCACATGAAAAAATACTCCACATCACTAATTATTAGGAAATACAAATCAAAACCACAACGAGATACCACCTGACACCCATTAGGATGGCTTTCATAAAATAAACAGAAAAAAACAACTGTTGCCCAGGATGTCAAGAAACTGGAATTTTGTGCATTGCCCCTGAGGATGTAAAATGGTGCACTGTGGAAAACATATAGCTGTTCCTCAAAAACTTAAACACAGAATCACCGTGTAATCCAGCAATACCACTTCTGGGTATATATCCAAAGGAAGTGAAAACGGACTGAAACAGATATCCATACACCCCGCTTAGAGCAGCTTTATTCACAATGAGCAAAAACACCTAAGCGTCCACTGATTAACGAACGGATAAAGCAGAACAGTATACACGTGCAATGGAATCTCACTCAGCCTTAAAAAGGAAAGAAATTCTGACCTATGCCACAACATGGATAAACCTTGAAGACACTGCACTCAGTGAAATAAGCCAGTCACCCAAGGACAAGTACTGTATGATTCTACTTAGATGAGATCCCTAGAGGGGTCAAATTCACAGAGACAGAAAGTAGAATGGTGGGTGCCGGGGCTACGGAGAAGGGAGAATGGAAGTTCGTGTTTAACACATTCTTGACAGGAGACATATTACGGCCACAGGAGTTAGTTTCTGCAAAAATCCCCCAGTCAATAATGTGTTAATGGGGACAGTTTCAGTTCTGGAGATGACGGTGGTGACAGCTGCCCAACAATGTGAATGCACTTAATGCCACTGAACTGGACACTTAAAAATGCTTAAAATGGTAAATTTTATGTTATGTATATTTAACCGTAATAAAAAAATAAAATAATTATGTTATACCCAGAAAAAAAATTTTTTTAATGGGTTGGGGATGCCCTTTCCACGCTTAAGAATGCTTCTGGGCCATATTCCTGACACAGCCTCCACGCCCACGTCCACCCCCCAACCTACTACAACTCACTGAATCACCTCGGTAATCCCATCTTCCTTGTAAAAGTCTAGGCTAATACTTTTCCTAGCTTCTTGCTTCTTTCATGATTGGGGCTGCCAGATTTAGTAAATAAAAATACAAGACACCCAGTTATACTACTTGAATTTACAATGAATAATTTTTAAATAAGCGATGAATTTTTTAATATAAGTACGTCCCATGCAATATTTAGGATATACGTTAATTAAAAAAAATTATTCCTTGCTTATCTGAAGTTCACATTTAACTGGGTATCCTGTGTTTTATCTGCCTACCCTACAAATGACCAACAGTTCCTTTGATCTATGTGTGCTGTGAATATCCCAAACCACTGACTCAAAAACAATTTTTATTGATGAACTAATATTTTACTGATGTACAAATTTCTCAGTGTCACACTTACAGAAGCAATTGAGTTAATTATTCCCATTCCTGCTTTTTCGTTGCTTCCAATTATTAGATGCCAAGTTAAGACACTTTCCCCCCAAAATGCATTTTAAGACATATGTTTTGAATAATAATCATGTACCGTGCAGCACCTTTTTGGTAGCAGAGGGATGCACTTTGCAAAGTCACCAGTGGTAACTATAATGACAAGAAGTCCTGCCATCTCACAGACAAGGGTCTATCCACACAAGCTCCCCTCTAGCAGAGCTGGACCACTGTGCTGCTGGGACACAGACAGGTGGGTGTTCCAGTTACCAAGGCATCAAGTGCTGCAGCCCCGGCACTGCGCCAGCAACGTCTGCATCCCACCTAAGACAACACTGCACTAGACAGACCTCTGCAAAGACCACCATTCAGGGCCCTCCAAATGCACGTCCCAGGCGGTGGGGGGAAGGTGTCCCGTGTGCAAAGGGCTGCGAGCCCTGGTCTGAGAGGTTCACCTGGACTCTTTACCACCAGTGGGAGGATGGAGAGAGCAAGGAAGGGTCTGCTGGCTTTTACCTGGAGCGGCACCACCCTGGCCATCAGGTGGTCAAAATAAAGGTCCACTGCTTCGGTGAAGCCCTTGTACGTTGTTCTCAGCCTCATGTCGGGGTCTTGGAGTAACCAGCTGGAATGAAAAGGGGAGGGATGATTAGTTTTACTGTCTGGGGGTTTGCTCTGGGCAGGGTGATGGGTGAAAGGAACCAGCTTCAGAGAGCCCAGGAATGAGTGTGGAGACCGGTCTCCCCCCACGTCCACTCAGCCAGGACTCGGGGCAGACACGGGCATGGATCTGGGCCTGCTTCCCACCCGAGGACACCAGCACCGGTGGCCATTCTAGTTCCGATTCATGGCTATAGGTCTGGCTGCCAGTCAGAGGGAGAAAAGCTTTTCATTGAACCCAAGGCCCATTTTTCAAGCATTTACACTACAATCTCATCACAAAGGAGTGAAGACAAAGGGGTCAGGCATCCCTGGGACTGGAGGACACAGGTGCCACCTTCCAGTGTCACCCAGAAAAAGAAGCCTGAACCGGCAGCTGAGAAGCTAGCCCTGGTCTCCCCGCCTGGTCCAGCTGCCCCCCCACTGCATCGGCCTCGTCAGGATTCAGAGCTCAGCTCAGGGGAGGGGCTCCTGCAACCTGTCTGTAGCGATCACACTCGCCAGCTAAACACAGAGCGTGACTTCCAGCACTGCAGCCAAGGTCTTCTCCCTTCTCATTCCAAATTCTGAGAAACATTTATACTTTCTTACAAAAGGCCTGATGCTTCTCTCGTCCTGCTCTGCAAGAAGTGAACAGGCTCGGAAAACTGTAAGTTTGTGTCAGGTACCCGTGGACGAGGAGAGCGCGGTGCCCTCTGGTCTGACACCTCACGTCCATCCCACGTGGACAGCTCAGGTTTCCCGTCCCCGCTGGGATTCTGCCTGCTTCCAGCGCACCCAGCTCGGCCTCCCGGGGTGCCCACCCACGAGCCCATCCCCCACGCAACCGGACCTGAGTGGACAGGGGTGGGGCAAGGGAGGTCTGAGCTGCTTCTCAGCTCGGACTTAATCCGCCCTCGTCCCGGGCCCGAGCCCGGGGACATTGCTGACACACGGGTTTCTAATCCGCAGGGCGGGCGGGCCGCTGTGGCTGTATGAGCCTTGTGGGGGGCCCCTCGCTGCCGAGCAGAATGGCCCGGCGACAGAGAAGGGATCCTGGGTGGCGAGGCAGTGGAGGGGGCCGGCCTAGCCCAGGGAGGGCCCAGGTCGCCCTGGAGATGAGAGCGAGGCGGGCCGGAGGAGGCAAACCACGTCTTTCCCTCCGGGGCGGCGGGGCCGGGGGAGGGGAAGCCAAGGGCCGGAGACTGGGAGGACAGGACCCTGTGCCTGTCAACAGAAAACCCTTCTGCTGGACACCAGTGGTAGTAACCACTAGGACGAGGGCTGGCCGTGGTGGCAGCTGATCCCACCCAGCTCCTGACCTGACCACACACCCGCTACTGACCCCCTGGAGACTACACCCCAAGGTAATTCATCAGGGCCTGAGATCTGAAGATGAAAGCCAGAACTAAAACAACTTGTTTCTCTTCTACTTTGTCAAAATGCTTGCACTTTTAAAAAATGCTTGGTAACATCCCTAAGAAACAGAAGGACGGGTTTGACTCTTCCCATTTTTCAGAAAGTGAGGCCCATCCGGAGCAGACGTGACCTGACAGAGGGCCAGCCCCGCAGCAGAGGCCCGAGGATGTGAGGAGGGCCAGCCCCGCGCCCGCGCAGAGAAGCCAAGTGGAATTTGAAGACGACAGTAACTTTGACATCACTTACACTGACGCCCTTTGGGTGCCACTCATTCTGAAAAGGAACTTCAGCACAGAATGAAAAATACCGGTTAACAGCAAAATCAAACCTACGCTGGTGCTCTGCATTTTGCACAAGCGCACAGGACCACTCCGGCCACAGCTGAGGCCCCCCGCCCCGCTCCCTCCCGGAAAGAAGCACGAGCAGCTGACGCCTCCCCTCCGCCACGCACTCCTGGCTGCACGACCGAGACCCACACCTCATCGGTGAACCAGGGATTCGGGGGCTGCAGCGGCACCGGCCCTCAGCGCTCCACCACCACCCGCGCTCCCTGGGACAACGCGTGCGCGGGGAGACACAGGACAGGCCCTGTTCTCCTTAGACTGGACGACAGCGTCAGCGGTGCTCCACTCCGGACACAGCTGAGGCCCCGGCCCCGCTCACCTGGGCAGGCCCCCGAGGTCCATCTCACTGCAGATGTAGGGGCCCGGACGCAGGATCACCCACAGCCCCACCTCCGCGGCCAACAGGACGAAGGCCCTGGGGGGGGTCAGTGTCACCAACTCTCAGGCCTCGGAGCCGAGGGGGGACGGCCCAGCCCCACCGCAGGGCAGAGCTGCCGCCCCCTCCCCTCCCCCGGGGGGCTGGGGGCGCTGAGGGTGGGATGCGACCCCCCAGCACAGCAGGGAATGCCCAGCCGGGTCACAGCAGTGGCCCCCAGCCTAGGACATCTGCACGGCACCTCTGGGGGCACGAGGACAACGGGCCTCAGACGGGGCACAGGGGTCCCGACGGGGAGCCTGACCCTGCCGGCCCCCCACCCCGGCGGTGGCAGGACCACCCTGCAGAGCAGGGCCCACCTGGGGGATGGGGCCCCTCTGGGCTGCCGCGAACAGGTCTGGGCTCAGGGCAGGCAGGCCCGGGCCCCCGGGAGTAAGGGGGTCACGGCTGGAGAGCGTTGGGGTCCTGAGAACAGGCTGCAGACCCCAGGCTCCCTCTGCTCTCACGGCAGAGCCCAGGTGCCCCTGGGGACCCCAGCCACCCCAGGATCCCCCGCACCCCCTGCCCCGGGCCGGTCGCAGCCGCAGGAGCGCCTACTCCAGGTCCAGGTTCCCGGAGAAGTCGAATCTGCCTCTTGCCGGCTCGTGCAGGTTCCACGGAACGTAGCTGTGGTAGAAATGATAATTACAGGCATGAGTTCTCCACTTATCCCACCTTGTCTCCCAAATGAGCACCTTCGTCCCTAAAACCCCTCACGATGGTTGAAGATGTATTTCTTAGGTACATTGTCTTAGTGGTGTCAGGGCTGGAACCGAGAACAAACTGAAGAGACCTGGGACCTCGGAGAAGCCAGGGCAAGTCCTCTCCCTAGAAGGAGGGAGAGAAGGCCCAGGAGATCTGGGTGACTCCCTCTTCCCCCAGCCCTCCCCGTCATCCTCTCTCTTCATCAAAGAAAAAGAAGTAACTTTATAGGAAAATCAGTGAAATGTGGGACAGGCTGGGACCTGGGCCCTTTGCTGCAGGACCTGCACCTGGACAAATGTCTCCTCCAACAACAGATACAAAGAAACTATGAGGGACTAAAAATAACTGCAGACCTGTGCAGGGGGCAAATTATCAACCACAAGATACAGAAAGGCCACAAACCCAGCTGCCATTTCTGGGGTGTTGGGGGCAAAAGCAGGGTCCTGTGCACGATCCCTGCACACACATCACCAAGGGGGCGGGCAGACCACCTAAGCCCCGCCTCCGGCCGGACCCCTGGACCTGCCCCACCCTCACCCCATTTAAGGGAGCAGCCCGCCCCCCTCGGGGAGCAGCAAGGGCACCTGTTACTTGTTCCCGCTGCCTGTGCTGCAGAACGAGTCCCAGTCAAGCCTTGCCTGAACTCCTCATCTGGCCTCCTGTCAAATTCTATTGCTTAAAGAGTCCAAGAACCCTGGTCGGTAACAAAAGTAGGGTAAGAAAAAACCCTAATCATCAGCCTTATTTTTAATGAAGCCTCCAGAATTCCAAACCTTGGAACAGGACAGAGGTTCTTACACTGAAGAAAGGATAAGGAAATGAAGTAAGTTCATTAAAGGGCCTGATGTAGAGTCATGCGTGCTAACAGTAATTCCGGCTGCCCCTCTCCTGGACCCCACCCCCCCCCCGGCTTCTGGGGAGCCTCTCTGACTGCAAAGGGTGCCCAGGTGAAGGAGGGGCTTGCCGGCTCCCAATTCAGACTCAAGAGATTATGTAGATTATCCTGCTCTCGTAAGACAAAATGCTCCCCCTGCAATATTCCTGCAAGCTTCAGGAGCCCTATAACATGAGCATGTACCCCCAGATCAGAACTTACACATGCAAATAAATGGATCCCATTAGATAATCTTCCTGGAAAATCACATACTTTGTTCAGCTACGCTGTCATAGCTCAGAACACCCCCGTATTTAGAGCTGTCTTCAAAGCAGTTCATACATCACCAAGAAAATCCATGTCCTTGACTTGTAATCACACATTTTTGCCTGAAATTTTAATAAAACCCAGCCTGATCACCCACTTTATTTCACATACTTGGATCCAAATATCAGTTGGAAATTCTGAAAAATAAATCCACAAAATGATCCAAGATTTTTCCCCACTGAGCACGCTTTTAACTGATTCACATGTCAGCGCTGCACTGAGTGACCACCACGTGCTGACCCTGTGCTTGTTCTAGGAGGGAAGCCAAAGCTCTGAAGATGATTCCAGAAAGGAAGGTTGCAAACCGCGTCGGCTATGCTGGAGAGGTCTACGCGCACCTACTGTACAGACGCGAGGCGGAGGGCTGGTTAAAAGACTATTTGTGATTACTTAACCACCTGCGGCGTGTACACCGGCCTCCCTCACTGGATTCCTTCAGACAGGGTCGCTCCTCTGCCCCCAGCCCGCGTCCAGTCCCCCCCTCCTCGGCCCCCTGACGGTGTGTGGCGGGGAGGCTGCCCCCGTTCAGATGCTGGGCTCCTGCGACTCTTCCCTCACACAGCTCAGCCCGCAGGCGCTCCTCCAGGCTGCCCAGGGGGAGGACCAAGCAGCGCTCACCCTCCCGACATGACGGAGAGGCCTGGACGCAGGCCCAGGAGCCCCACTTGGTGACGAGGCGTGGCGGCCGGGGTGTCGGGGCGCACTCACGTGGTCAGGGTGTTCAGGCCGCAGGCCTTCATCTTCAGCAGCCGGTCCCTCCAGTACTCCCGGGGCACCCGGAAGTAGTGCACGGAGCCCCCGAAGATCCAGAAGGCCGAGTCCTCCAGCATGAAGTTCTGCCCTTTGGCCTGCAGCCCCAAGCGCCGATGCCTCAGCCACAAGGGGGTCAGCCTGGGCCAGTTCACCCTGCAGGGAGCACAGGCGGCCTCAGTGCCCATCCTTGCCAGCCTGGGCCTTGAGTGGGCGCCTCGGAGCCGGGCTTCCCCACCTCCTCTTCCAGCCCCCGGCATCCCTTCCCGAGCGGGCCTGTGCCGGGCGGCCAGACTCAGCACCACGCAGACTCAGCGCCGCCCAGACTCAGCGCCGCCCAGACTCAGCGCCGCGCAGACTCAGCGCCACGCAGACTCAGCGCCTCGCAGACTCAGCGCCACGCAGACTCAGCGCCACCCAGACTCAGCGCCACCCAGACTCAGCGCCACGCAGACTCAGCGCCACGCAGACTCAGCGACACCCAGACTCAGCGCCGCCCAGACTCAGCGCCACGCAGACTCAGCGCCGCCCAGACTCAGCCCCACCCAGACTCAGCGCCACGCAGACTCAGCGCCGCCCAGACTCAGCGACACCCAGACTCAGCCCCACCCAGACTCAGCGCCACGCAGACTCAGCGCCGCCCAGACTCAGCGCCACGCAGACTCAGCCCCGCCCAGACTCAGCGCCACGCAGACTCAGCGACACCCAGACTCAGCGACACCCAGACTCAACGCCACGCAGACTCAGCGCCGCCCAGACTCAGCCCCACCCAGACTCAGCGCCACGCAGACTCAGCCCCGCCCAGACTCAGCGCCACGCAGACTCAGCGACACCCAGACTCAGCGCCGCCCAGACTCAGCGCCACGCAGACTCAGCGCCGCCCAGACTCAGCCCCACCCAGACTCAGCGCCACGCAGACTCAGCGCCGCCCAGACTCAGCGATACCCAGACTCAGCGCCGCCCAGACTCAGCGCCACGCAGACTCAGCCCCGCCCAGACTCAGCGACACCCAGACTCAGCGCCACGCAGACTCAGCCCCACCCCGACTCAGCCCTACCCCGACTCAGCGCCACCCATACCCCCAGCCCATGCGGCCCGCCAGGAACACGACAGACTCGGCGTTCAACATGGAGGCCGTGCTCACAGGAGGGAAGTCAGGGCACACACAGCACAGGGAGGAGGTTTCTGGGGCCGAGCAGCTGCCTTCAGGCGCCGGGGCTGGGGGGACTTGGGGGCAGATGCGGGTTCCTACAATGGCCAGCGCGGCTAGGCTATCTGACACACATCAAAGCAGCAGCTATCTGACACAGTACCTCCGAGCCACCTCACGGTCACAGCCACCGGGCTGGAGGTGCAGATACCTGGAAAGAGGTACCGGTTAGAAACGGTGTCTGCTCATTGACCGAATTTCCAGGTCTTAATTGTTACACCTGGAGAAGGAGTGCTGGCCGAGGGGCACCCGAGCAGGACAGGGAGCCCCCCACCCGGGAGGGCTGCCAGGAGGGGTGAGTCCCCAGAAAGCGCCTCTTGGTGTCTTGTGGGTTGGCCAGGGGGAGGCCCTCACATGACCCCCGTGATTCAGGGCTCCGAGAACCTCTCCCTGTCTTCTCCACCCCGTCTCCTGACAGCCCAGAGAGAAGCAGCAAGAGAAGCTGGAAATTTAGGAAAGCTGGAGACAGAAAACCAAAAGTGAGTTGAGGCAAAAGCAAATTTCAGTTGGTACCTTTTCCTCTGCTTTAAAAAGGTCCTGGACGTCCCTGGTGGCGCAGTGGTTAAGAATCCGCCTGCCAGTGCAGTGGACTCGGGTTCGATCCCTGGTCCAGTAAGATCCCACATGCCGCGGAGCAACTAAGCCCGTGCGCCACAACTACTGAGCCTGCGCTCTAGAGCCCGTGAGCCACAACTACTGAAGCCCGTGCGCCTAGAGCCCGTGCTCCGCAACAAGAGAAGCCACCGCAGTGAGAAGCCCGCGCACCTCAACGAAGAGTAGCTCCCGCTCACCGCAACTAGAGAAAGCCCGCACGCAGCAACAAAGACCCAACGCAGCCCCAAAAATTAATTAATTTAATTAAAATAAAAAGGTCCCTGCATCGCTTCTGTTCTTTCCATTCATTTTGAAACAAAAGCTAAAACCACACGCTGACTGAAAGAGACACGGGAGAACCAGACATGGGCTGAGGCACAATCTTCAAAGGGACCACTCGAGCCTCGCCGGCCACGTGCACCATGCGGACGCGCCATCCTCCTCCGGCTCTCTCCCCACCTCCGCCACCAGCACCGGCTTCTCCTCTGCCCACACGCCAAGGGCTTCAGCTCTGACCGTCCACGGGAGAGGGAGTGTGCACGGCCCACCCCAGCCCGTGCTCCTCAGCTGTGCAGGCCGGGGTGGTGTCACCGCCTGGTCCTCGCTGAGGTCAGGACAGAAACTGAGATGCCTCCCCAGTGACGAGAGCGACTGCACGTCTGCAGAAGCTAATCATCAAGGGCTGGGGCAGGTACAGCCACTATGGAGAACAGGATGGAGGTTCCTTGAAAAACTGAAAATAGAACTACCATACGACCCAGCAATCCCTCTCCTGGGCATATACCTGGAGAAAACCATAATTCAAAAAGGTACATGCACCCCAATGTTCATCATAGCCCTATTTACAACAGCCAGGACATGGAAGCAACCTAAGTGTCCGACAGATGAATGGATAAAGAAGATGTGGTACATACATAAACGGAATACTACTTAGTCATAAAAAGGAATGAAATAATGCCACTTACAACAACATGGATGGACCTAGAGATTATCATACTGAGTGAAGTAAGTCAGACACAGAAAGACAAATATCATATGATATTGCTTATATGCGGAATTTTTTAAAAAGGGTACAAATGAACTTATTTACAAAGCAGAAGTAAAGTCACGGATGTAGAAAACAAACTTATGGTTACCAGGGGATAACGGGGGGAGGGATAAACTGGAAGATTGGGATGGATGTATACACACTACTGTATATAAAATAGATAACTAGTAAGAACCTGCTGTATAGCACAGGGAACTCTACTCAATACTCTGTAATGGCCTATATGGGAAAAGAGTCAAAAACAAAGAGTGGATATATGTATATGTATAATTGATTCACTTTGCTGTACACCTGAAACTAACACAACATTGTAAATCAACTATACTCCAATAAAAAGTTTTTTTTAATTAAAAAGAACATTTTTTTTAAAGGCTTGGGGGGCACTTCCCCAGCAGTCCAATGGTTAACACTCTGCCTTCCAATGCAGGAGGTGCGGGTTCGATCCCTGATTGGAGAACTAAGATCCCACATGCCACGGGGTGTGGCCAAAAACCAAAGAAAGAAAGGCTGGGGCAGTATTTTGTATATTTTTTCTCTCCATTTTCTTTTTCTAGCAATTTGTTTTTATTGTATTTCACCAAGTAACAGGTTGAGAAGCTGAGAAGCGTAGCTCCAGACAGGAGCAATGGGCTGGCCTCAGGCAGCTGTGGTCACGGAGACGGAGGACAAGCACGCTGACCAGGGCAGTGTACCAGCGTGGGGCCCAAGCGGATGCAGATGTGGGAGCGGCCAGAGCACGTGCAGTCTCCACTGTGGCCTCCCTGACGCCCAGCTAGACTCAGCTACGCCAGAGCTAGGGGGGTTTGCGTGCAGCCACGATGGTTCTCAAAGCTGGCGGCGTACCTGAGTCCTCGGTAAACTTTTAAAAACAACTGAAGCCCAGTCTGCACCGCAGACCGATGAACTCCCTCTGGAGGTGGGCACAGGCACTGGTCCTAGAAAGATCCTCAGGGCAAGGCTGAGAGCCGCTGGCCGGGGTTGAGTTTTTCAGGAGGGCCGGGGGCCCCAGGTGGCCAGACACAGGACAGCACGATGCCAAGAGGGCGGAAGGTGCCACAGACATCACTGGCCACTTGGGAATTTGTCTAGAGCCAGTCCTGGACAAAGGAAACTGTTTCCACCTACTCTCCTTCTCAGCCCCAGCACCCGACACCCTCAGCCGCAGCTGCGGACGCCAGCTCTGCTGCAGCATCGCAGGAATGGTCGTCTGTGGATAACCTCGCAACCTAGCACTGGTTTCTTTCTCCAAAAGTTCCACCTTCCAAGTGACTTAAAATGACAATTCAGAATACAGTTCTCCCAAAGGACCACAGACGTGGGGAAGTGAAAACAAAAGCAGGATCTTTGAGAGGAGGGTCTGGACGGGAGCCCTGGCCCTCCCCTCGGTAGCGCCATCCCCATGGGTTAGGGACCCTGGCTCCAAGGGCATGATCTTCCCCTGTAACACGGGGCCATCACCTGTCCTGACTGCTCACAAGGGCTGCATGAGGATCAGACACCAGGGAAATGCAATAGAAGGGCCTGCGACATGATGTTCCTCACCAGCTGTGTCCAGCACGTTCTTCTGTGAGGCATATAGCGAGGGGCTTAACAAGACCTGTTATAAAAGATGTTTCTCACAAGCGAAAAAAAAAAGCACCTTCTCACTACTTGAAATAAATTTATTTTAACACACTTTGCAATTAGAATAACTTCAGTGGATTTTTTTTAATGCCCCTAATATGAAATAATCCCAAGCTTTCCCTTCTTTCCCGTTTAATTCAGCGTCTGGTTATATTTAATGTGCTGGACTTTGTGCCAAGCCATCTTACTCCAATTTGTAAATTTCACGGTGAAAGCTCTGTCCACTGGGATGCGGTCAGAAGCCAGGGGTCCACAAACTCCAGCCATGGCCTCGTGCCTGTGTGCAGCCTGCAAGCTGAGAATGGTTTTCACATTTTAAACAGTTGAAACAAAATCAAAAGAAGAGAACTTTGGGACATAAAACAATTGTATGAACTTGACGTTTCAACGTCCATAAGTAGTTTCATGGATAACCCGCCATGCGTCTGTGTATTGTCTGTGCTGCTTTGGGGCTCAGCGAAGTCACTGCGACAGACAGCAGGGTCTGCAAAGCTGGAGACGTTTACCACCCGGGCCTTTGCAGGAAGCTGCCGACCCAGCCCTGGAGTTCGAGGCCCTGGACGGCAAAGGGAGACCTTGGGGCCCCGTGTCCGCCCCTCACCTGGCTCCCCGGCCTGCGCCTTCCTCTGCACAAGCCCCTGACTATTCCAGCTGTGTCTGAGGCACACGCAGCTCACGCACAGCGGAGTGTGGTCTCCCTGGGTTTTGACCGTATCTTCCCCAAAGAACGCACTCTGCCTTCATGCTTTCACGGTCCGCAGGCTTCCTGCCCTTCAGCCTCACCTGACCGCCCCCGGCCCGGCCCGGCCCGGCCGCCAGAATGGGAAGAGCTGCATGCACATTCTCTTCTCCACAACAGGGGCACGCTGACCGTCAGGCGCTGAGCACACACGCACACACACAACCACTCCACCAGGAAGCCATCCCTAATCACCGGCCAGAACTTCAAAGGAACAAGTCACTGACCTAACTTCTGTGTCTCCCCAGAAGCTGTGAGAGCCTCCCTCCCCACACCCGGCAGGTGCTAAGGTGTAGGCGGGGAGGGGGCTCTCTGGGACCCCCTCATTCCAACACAGTCCCTGCTGGTGACACACACTCGTGGTCTGTCCCTCAGTGGACGACTAGCCATTAGGCGCCTCTGCCTCCTGCTTCGGTACCTGCACCTGGAGCTCGTTAGAAATGCGGACACTAGGGTTTTCCCTGGCGGCACAGTGGTTGAGAGTCTGCCTGCCAACACAGGGGACACGGGTTCGAGCCCTGGTCCGGGAGGATCCCACATGCCGCGGAGCAACTGGGCCCGTGAGCCACAACTACTGAGCCTGCGCGTCTGGAGCCTGTGCTCCGCAACAAGAGAGGCCGCGATAGTGAGAGGCCCGCGCACCGCGAAGAAGAGTGGCCCCTGCTCACCGCAACTAGAGAAAGCCCTCGCACAGAAACAAAGACCCAACACAGCCAAAAATAAATAAATAAATAATAAAATAAATTAAAAAGAGGAAACAATAAAAAAAAAAAAAGAAATGCGGACACTCAGGCCTTACCTGAGACCTACTGAATCAGAGTCTGCATTTTAACCTGACCCCGGGGGTCTGAGAAGCAGTAACCTGCATCTTCTCCTTTGATATACATGTATATATAGTCTCCTCCTGGATGGAGGTTCCCTTTGCCGGTTTTTTTATATCCTATCATTTTCTAGATGAAAAAAATTTTTTCCTCTCAGTGCTTATTAAGAGGCATGAAATTAACACTGCAAGCCACAAAAGCTAGAGCTGTCATCAAATTCCAAATTCTGGAGAACTCAACTGCTTCTGAGGATTTTCTTGTAGGTAACTAGGCAAGTTCTTGATACATTAATAAAAGGGATGAATTCACTGAGAAAATGAGGATGACAAATGTTGGGTTTCTCCAAATAATTCACTGTGAGAAAACGAGGTAATACCCGTTAGAGCTTCGTAAACAACAACGTAAATGGTTATTAACACAGATAATGACCATCAGTACTGGTGCCCCTAACACTAGTAACAACCTCCAGCTTCCTGAGTAGCTAACCAGTCACAATAAAACCACCATGAGCTGCGCAGCTGGATCAGGTGAGGCCCTTCCTTCTGATGGAGGCCTGGTAGCACGGAGCCCACCTAGCCCCGGGGACCCCTACTTCCTGCTGCTTTTCCCGTGAGCCGTTCATTCCTGGTGAACTTTTCTGGTAAGACCAGGGGCCCCTGCCTTCTTTCCAGCTGGAGCTCATATTTACACTTCCTTCTAATTCCTGTCGCCTTTGTGTCTTCGATTCATTGTAGGATGAGCAGCCTTTTGGTCCTAGAATGACCTGGACAGCTGGCCTTGGCCCCAACTGACGTGGCTCTGGAGGGGCTCCTGGGAGAAGGCAGCGTGTCAGGACCCCCGGCAGGGCCCCCACCACCCTGTGGCCACCATCCCTTCTAGGGACAGAGCAGCAGGTTGTCAGGGAAACGTGAAGCAGAGATGGGGCCCTGGCTCCCCGTGGGGAGGGAGGTCGTCAGGTGGGGACGGGGGCGGGGCGGGGGCGAGGAAGGACCCTGCCCGCACCTTACCCCATCACTGCGCAGAGCCTGAGGGCGGGGCCCAGGCTGCATGTCACTGGACATGGCCACAAGTGCTGAGTGGACGCATCTGGGTGAAAACGGACAGATGCACAGGTGACAAGCTTACCACCTCCTTCCTGTGAGGTGAGCCCAGGAAGTGATCCTCCGCTTTCGGAGAGGGTCTCCCAGGGCAGCGGGAGGTAGAAGGGCCAGATCCCGCCACCTCCTTGAATGAGGCTGATGAGGCCCGGTCTGAAACGTCCCAGCTGAGCCAGAGGGCGTCCCTGTGAGCGCTGCAGACACTGACCACAACTGAGGCCACGGTGGGACCGGCAGGCCTCACACTGGGTCACAGCCACCTCCTTGTCTTCCGTCCTACGTACGCATGTGTCCCGATCCAGACAGGCCGGCGCCCCCGCAACCAGACACGGCAGAGACAGCATCGTCAACTCCCGGGACGAGTGGCCCCCAGCGGCGGCCAGGCCAGGCTCACACACTTTCAGGCTAACAAGGGTGTGGACAAGCTGGTACTCGAGGTAGGAACCTGCAGAAACAGTCCTTCCATCCCCAGAACGTGAGTCCTCACCGGTCCCGGGCATCAGTAGTTTGGCTCCGTACATAATGTGCACTGTGACCCCCCTCGGGCTGCCCTAAGTAAATGTTCAACCGAATCTGGGTCCAGGGCTTCATACTAAAGATGCTGACCAAGAAAACACTCCGCCCATCCACGTGGCCATGCCGGAGACCATCACCCAGACAGACATGTTAAGCTGCCCAGAAGACATCATCACACATAGAAATCTCCTCACTTGGGTCTAAAATACAAATTTCTCCTCATCACTTTCAAGATTCTGATGTGGCTACAGGCTCCCATGAGGTCCAGCTTCCTCGGCTGGACCCCGTGAACTGCCCCCTCGGGGGTATTTAGGTCTCACCAGTCTTCAGCCCTGTGCACGCCTCCCTCAGCTGGGAGGTTTGGGGGCCCAAGGAGGGGCCCGCCCACTCTCCGGCCCCGGCCAGTGCCCCTAACGCCCCCAACCCAGAAGAGTGCCTCTTGCACCAACCCTGGAGCCCCACGAGCTTCAGCCCCCAGGAAATGAAGCACTGTCCCAAGGTCTGCCCTGGCTTCCTGCATGTGCTCCTTGGCCTGGGCCCAAGGCTCTGGATCCTGATTTGCTGGGAGAGGCCTTAATATTTCCAAAGGGCTGGGGCCTTCCATCCAAAAGCGAGTCGCTCATTCTGCAGAGATGCCTGGCCATCGTGCAGCACCCTGCAGCCTGTGGCACCACTGTAAGCCTGGAACCTCTGCCCTTCCCTCCGAGAAGGCTCTGGTAGGTCAGGAATGGGTCACGCACCCGGGCTCCAGCAGGCCAAGCCAGGCAGCATCTTCTAAAGCCCGCAGGAGTTTGTATGTGAACAAGCGTTTACTAGAGGAAACCCTGAGACCCAGTCGTGCAGCAACAAAAACTCCTCATTCGAAATCAACCACATACCAACAACAAAAAGTGATCGGATGTCACGTGACACTGTGCTCTCACTTAGGGGAAAATTTCCATTGACAGCATCATAAATAGAAAAAGTGCCAAGAGTGGAAAGCTCTGTTAGCTAACCCCCGGGCGCACCTGATGACAAGACTCTGATCTCAGAGACACTCACGGAATCAGAATAAAAGGATTTCATTAAACAGGGCACGACGTATTGTAAATAAATGGTTTTTAAAATCCAACACGTGGGACTTAACCTACCGAGATAGACGAGAGCTGGGCTAGTTCTTACAGGACACAAAGACTCTACCCACACAGATTAAACGGAATTTGCTCCTGAGCCTACAGAGCTCAGGCTGATCCAACAGAAATAGAATGTGCTATTTACTTACTTATTATAAATGTCGATCAAGATTTAAAATGAGTATCTCATACGGTCAGCAATTCTATGTACAGAAATATCTCCAACAGATATTCACTGCGACTTGGTTTGCAGCCATGGATGCCCTTCAGAAGGGGGCAGTTTAAATAACTCATGAGCCCAATGAACCAACAGGGTAATGTCTACAGCCGTCTCTATGTGCACAGAACACTCCGGAGAGAAACTGTGATCAGGGAAGCCTCTGGGCAGGGAGAGGGGTGCCCAGAGGCCAGAACTGGGGGGCCTTATCTTCCCCTTTATAGTATTTGAAGATTTCATCCTCTTCCTAGATTACCTACCCACAAAATAGCCTTTGCAAGAACAACGCAATGTGCTCTTGAAAGGCACAGCCCCGCCAACCGTCCCTTGGAGGGTGAGGGTGGGAGCATGGGGCACCCACCAAGGGTCTCCGTCCACGGAGCCCTGTTGAGAAACGTCTGCTTTGTTCCCGTGAGCCTCTAAGGACCCCCGGCCCTTCCGTCCCAGGGGAGGCACCACATAAGGGGACTACCTCTCAATGGCCTTTAGCATCCAGAGCAATCGATTTAAGCAAAAGGTAAAACCAAGTGGAGAGGGGGCTGCAAACACCCCGCTGCTGGGTGCCAGGGCAGGGCCTGGGCCCCAGGGTCCTCTGCAGGCCCCACACGTTCTGAGCCGGTCTCTCTCAGCCCCGGCATCTCCTGCCTCTTCATCAGAAGAGCATTCCAGGCGATACGATGGGAGTCAGGGTCACATCATCGAAGATGAAGTGCTTTTACTTCACTGGTGGCTCCTTCCTCGCCCCAAGGGGGAGAGGACTCCTTGGCCCATGTCCTGATGCTTGGGGGACCGAGGCTCTGGAGCTCTTAGCGCCGGTCTCCTGGGCACCCCGGTCCCTTGATCACAAATACACCTCCACTGCCCGTGTGTTCACTGAGACACTGGGTCCCCTTCCGACTCTCAACGCCCACCCTCTCCTCCGGCACAGGGGCTCAGATACCTGCCTCTCCCCGCTTCTCCACGCCTGTCAGGGGTGACACCTCCAGAGGCTGCAAGCTTCACTGCCAGAACACAAGAGGGAGGGCACTCAAAGAGCCGGAGTGTTCCAGAGGCGATGACTCAGACCCCACGCAGAGCAGCGCCCAGAACAGGCAAAGCTCATAAAATCAGTGACTTCACAGATGCCCAGGAAGGGACCTTGTGCACATGCCCCCAGAGGACGGGACCAGCCATGATTTGGACCAAAGAAAGTGGCCTGGTTCCTTGTCTAAGTGACCTGCCCTCACCGAGGAGCCTGAGAGGCACGGGAGGAATGGGGGTCTGGAACCCAGACAAGGCAGGGCAGGAGCAGCTAAGAGATAGGCCTTCCAAAGGAGGTGGGAGGCGGGGTGCCGGCGCCCACCTGGCGGCTTTCCCCTCTGCTGACTCTGCCAGCTAACGTCTAGGGTTGGAGAGACGCAGAGCTCCTGGATCGTCGCTCAGTGACGCGTTGATGCTGAGAGGAAAAGTCCTGAGAGGAAAAGCCCAAGCTGGACAGCAGGCATTGGGCGAAAGTCATCCGTGAGGGTGACACAGTCCAAACGATGCCCAGAAGACAAGTATTCCAGAGGACCCTAGGCGCTGGCCCTGAACTCATTCAGAGCTTCTCTGGCCTCTATCTTACCTGCTGAGAAAGACAGCACAGCAGGAAAAGCCACGTCTTTCCTAAACATGCCAAAACTCTTCCAGGGCGTGAGTCACAGCCATTCACCCGCTGCTGCTGTTCCTGGGTGGCCCCACAAGCCCCCCCAACCTACCCTTCCTGCGGCCACTCCACCAGGTGGGGACACGTTCACTCACCTGCGAGAGCCCATGCTTCTGCACCTTCTGTCCCTCCGGACACCAACAAGTACCAGCCTCCTTCCTGCACCTCCTCCTGCGGACCATCAGGGTGTACCACCTGGGCCACCTCAAGCCCCTCGGAGCCACCCTTCATGGTGACCTGTCTGGGTTCCCTGCATGGGCTGCTATGTCCCTGACCTCCAACAACAAAGCACATGCTCCTGCACACCTCAGGCCTTTCTCCCTGGGGCTGTGGGCTCCTGGATACCTGGCTGTATGCCAGAGGCTCCTGCTGCGTCTCCTGTGAGAACCCCTCTGGGGTGTGCATCAGCCTTGTGTCTACAAGAGCCAGGGCCAGTCCTCAAAGAGGAAAGGCTGGGATCATAGACAGGATGGAAAAGTCTTGGGAACAACTGGGCAAACAAGATGCCTCCTAAGTTTTCTGAGCCCAGAGGGAGAAGAGCACCATTTCCTCGGGCACCCACACAGGCAGTGGATAAATCATTCTATCACTAAACGCACTCCCAGATAACTCTTTGTAAGGGAGGGGGGAGAGTGGGAAGGGGTGACCTGGTGACTGGAGGGCGAGTGGAGAGAGAAGACACATCAATCCGAGAACGGGGCAACTACACCCAAAGCGAGAAGCTTGGAGGACCCGTGGGCAGCGACCTCGTGACCGCGCTGGGCCGGCCAGAGGGACCGTAGCTGGGAGCCCTTGGGGCTCTGGCCTCTGCCGAACAGAGAAGCCTCGCAGCAGGCTTGGCAGGAAATGTGGGGACCTGGGAGAAGCGCTGGGCATCTGGGGCTCAGCAGGAGGCCTAGGGGCGCACAGAGCTGGGACTGTCGGAGAGGCGTCTGAAGGCCAGTTCTGCGGACCTCCCGCGGAAAAGGATGGGGAGCCCTGGGTACAGACGCCCGGGGACCGGGAGCGCAGCGCCTGGCGTCACCCAGGGCGCTGGGGGCGCAGAGGGACCGAGCGCCGGCGCTCCAAATCAGACGGGACCAGAGGGCCGTCCCCGTGGGGACTCGGGCTCCGCGGGCGGCTGTGCGCGCGCTCCCGGGCCGGCTCCCCCGGCGCGAGGGGAGGCGAGAAAGCAGGTGTGCAGGACGGGGCGTCTGCTCACCTGCGGAGCACCAGGAAGCTCAAGATCGCCAGCAGCAGCAGTCCGAGCATGCGGCCGGGCCTCCGCCGGACGTTCCACTTGGGCATCGCGCGTCCGCGGCACCTGGACCCGCTTGCTTTCCAGCCCTGACTCTGCGCGGAAGCGCGGCGCGGGGGCGGGGCCGCGCGCGGGTCGCCGGGGCAACAGGCCGCCGCTCGCCCCGCCCCCCAGTGCTCATTGCCTGCAGCCCGAGGACGCCCCGGAGAGTGGCCGACGGTGGCCCTCGCCATTTCCAGCCATACCCTCCCCCAGGATGAATAAAATTCTTATTCTGGCACAGAATTATGTCACAAAGGAGGCTGTGTGATATGTGGGCAAAATTTATGCTTTCTAGCAATCACAAACCCACCTAATCCCAAGAACAGAGTTCAAATTTTACTGAAAGAAAATCTGAAACATTTTCTAGGGAGACTGATGTTTCTTCACAGCATCAGTTTCTAGAAAATACACACACACACACACACACACACACCGCTGCATGTTTTCAAACCATATCCTGCGCTTGTACACAGCTTTAGACTTGTAAAGCTGCTAGGAATACAATGAGATTGTACTTCTGGAAGAAAACAAGGCGAGTTTAGTGTGAAGGGTTCTTTTTGTAGCATTAAGCAAATATTTAGTCAGGTAGCAAAAGTTAAACCCAGGAGAGACAAAAACAAATGAACAAAGAGGGGAAAGGCCTAGCGCAGTGGCAGGGGCTCCCTTGGGGCTGACAGCAGGGCCAGAGCCGCCCCTGGGGATGCAGAGAGCAGTCTCTCCCCATTAGCCAACGCTCCAAAGTCAGTACCTTCTATCCACGTTTTAAGCCATAACTGCCTGATAGTTGTTAAGACTATGATGAAGGTATTTTGGTGTAATTGGGATAAAAGGTGGCCCATGAGACATATGGGGAAGGTGTCAAAGGTTAGTCCCCTTTCCACCTACGGAGGCGCACCCCCGCCACGCCCCCCACGCCCCCCCCCACCCCCGAGTCGGCCCTGGTTCCTGGTGACATTGCTGAGCAGTGAACAGCACAATGCATTAAACACCAGGGCATCCTTAAGTTATTTAAACAGTACCAGCATCTCCTCTTTTTTTCAGATATTAGCTTAAACTTGTTAACATGGGCTATAAAAACCCTGAAATCCTTAGCCCAGCCCTGTGTCCTTTGTTTTTACTTACGGGAGATAAATGTAAATAACTCAGTGCTAAAGAAAAAATCATTACCCCTTAACCTGCTGGGAAGTGCAGACCTGTAGACACACCCTACTCACGGTTTAAAAACAGTTTTACTCTATCTGGACTTCGTGATAGCAGGACGGTGCTGCAGAGGTAGCTCTAATCCAGATGTGTTTGCTGAGGAGACAAAACTGGGTTTTTTAAATTGCAGCAAGATACACCTTCAGGATAGTCCTTTGCAAAATGCTGGATTGATCTTGACCCCAAGCAGACCGTGAAATACTCAAATCACCGGGCATGGCGGCTACAGTTCAGTGAACTGTCTAACGGGGCTGTCAACAAAGTGGTCTGGCTGGGTGCGTGGGAAGATCGTACCTGACACAGGGCGATCGTAACCCGCACAGGCTGCCTTTCTGATGCCAGGGGTTCAGAAAATAGAAAAAAAATGTTTTCTTAAAAAAATGAAGTCCCGTTGATGTCCTCAGGCCACCACTCTGAGTCAGAACTCCAAAAGACCCAGAGCTCGCAGACCCGCCCTGAGAATTCCCGTAGCCCGCATTGCCGGTGGGAAGCACGTGTGAACAAGGAGCCGGGAGAGGAAGAGCTGCTCACTTGGAGTCAGCACGTGGCGACTCTCCAGAAAAATAACCAAAATAGTCGCGTCAAACTAAGTCAAACTCACAGCATCGGCTGTTTTACTTTTTATTTTTAAAGGTAACAAACAGGTTTATAGATCAGATATTCATTCATTGGCATATCTTATTTTTGAGTGCACTGTGTTAATGCCTTAAATATAGTGTATCCGAATTGTAGGAAAACGCTTGACAACATCTCCCTTCAAGTCACTAGAACAAGATGCAGGATATGGCTTGTGTCAGAACAGTCCTGTGGGCCCTGGGCCCTCACCCCCTCCAGATCCTGTACTCAAGTTGCCGAAGAGTCTTGAGCCAAGAAACCAAGAACAGGGGGAATTCCTGGGACTAAATGAGTGCAATGTCAACCCTGGATGAAAAGAAAGTAGAAAGTCCTTGTCCTTGGAAAAAGAAAAAGGAAAACAGATCCAAGTTCAGATGAGTAGTCAAGGCCTCTCACCCCAAAGGCACGTCGCTGGGGCTGGAAGGGGCCTGTGTGTTTGCGAGGGATGTACTGCCTTCAGTGCTGGCCTTGGAGCCGCCAAAATGCCACTTTTCAGCTCAGCCTTTGGAAGGCTGAAAAGCCAAGATCTGATTCAACAGCATTTCGTTCATTAAGAAGGACTCGACAACGTTTACCGTCCACTGTGTGCTGAACACTGTTTCAGGTGCTTGGGAGGTATCAGTGCACAAAACAGACAAAGATCCCCTCCCCCTGAAACTTCTGTTCCAGCTGAGGAAGAAGGATAACAAAAATCAACAAATGAATTCGTAACTCATAAAGTGTTCAAAGGTGATACTGACCCCAGACTCTTTAATCAACAGAAGTTGATGAGGCCACACGAGGAGTTCAGGCAAGGCTTGCACAGGGACTCCTTCTGCAGCACAGGGAGCGAGAACAAGTAACAGGTGCCCTTGCTGCTCCCGGAGGGGGGCGGGCTGCTTCCTTAAATGGGATGAGGATGGGGCAGGTCCAGGGGTTCTGGCCTGAGGGGGGGCTTAGGTGGTCTGCCCGCCCCCTTGGTGCTGTGTGTACAGGGATCACACACTGGACTCTGCTTTTGCTCCGGGCACCTCAGAAGTGGCAGTTGGGTTTGTGGCCTTTTTGTATCTTGTGGTTGATAATTTGCCCCCCTGCACAGCCCTGCACTTATTTTTAGTCCCTTATAGTTTCTTTGTATCTGTTGTTAGAGATGTTTGTCCAGGTGCAGGTCCTGCAGCAAAGGGCCCAGGGCCCAGCCTGTCTCAAAGGTGGTAAATCCAGAGCATAAAGGAAGCGGACAAAGGAAGGAAGACTGGGGAGGAGGGGTGCGCAGAGCAGGTCTCACAGAGAAGGCATCGCTGAGCAAAGATCTGAACGAGGAGCATTACCTGCCTGCAGGTGCCGAGGAAAGGGCAGCCAAGCAGAGAGGACCTCGAGTGCAAAGGCCTCCGGCAGGGGTGACGCCCGGCATTCCAGGACTGCAGGGGATGGGGGGAGGCAGAGGAACCAGGGCCAGATCAGGCAGGCCTTCGGGGGCAGAGCTTTGACTCAATGAAACGGAACCAGGGCAGGCTCTGGGTGTGGCATCCCTTATGCTTTAAAAGGTCACTCAGGTGCCAGGAGTGGGCAGCAGTGGAAAAAAGGAGACCAGGCGGGGGGTGAGGGCAGCTACCGCAGAGGTCGCATGCCAACTGCTGCGGTTCAGACAAGTGGCAGCTGGCGTGGAGAGGAGTCTGGATTCCTGGACCGTTTGTGGGGTGAGAGAAATCAAGAGGACTCAAGAATGACTCCATCACGTTGGAATGCCAGTTTCTTTTCTAGAACAGAGAGGGGGAGGCGGTGAGGAAGTAAAGTAAAAAGGCCATTGGTTTTGCCTGGCTTTGGCCAGCCTCCGGGAGGGGATGTGTTAATTTCTTCTTTTCCGCAGCCATTCACAGGTGGGCAGGGTCAGATTGTCTCCCTGTGAGCTGAACAGAGAGGCACTTTAGTTTAACATTCAGGCAGCGGGGCAGAGTTCCCTGAGGCAGGCCATTATGTATGATTATAATAACAAAAGCACCGGAAAGCAAAGGTTAACGTCAAAGAAACAGATGCAACATGGAGTCCTATTTTGCTCTTCCCTGTTACAGCCTGAGGTGAGGAGGCTGGAAGGGTCAGCCTGTCGGGGAGTCCCAGAAGCCCAGCTCGGGCTGGGGGGGGGGGGGGTTGAGCCATCAGGGAGACGTGCAGGTGGAGACACCACATAGGACTTTGGTGACTGTGATGCAGGCAGGTGGGGGGTTGGGGAGACTGCAACGGGTTAGAGGAGGCGGAGGAATCTCGGTGGATACAGATGAGTCTCGTTCGTGGATATTTGCTGGAAAAAGGAGTAAATAAATGGGAATGTAGCTGGTGGCTCATGACCCTGAGTCGAGGGTACTGCCCTGTTTTCATTTCCATTTCAGGTGGGAGAAACCACGGCATGGTACACTGACACGATCGTGATCAAAGAGAGTGAAAATCACTGAAGCAGGAGAGACCGTGGGGAATTTCTGGAGCTACATCCTGAGTAGGTGCCATGGATGGGTTAGTGGCCTGTGAAGGGCAGGCTCTGGGGTGAGCAGACACGGTCACTCAAGACATCATGCTTTCTCGGCGACAGACAGATTTCAAATATAAACAGTGTGACGCTATCAGAAATGAGATCTAGCCTTGTCATTTGAATTTGTTGTTAATATCTGAATGTATGCATCTGAGATGTGACGTAAAGTGAAAGATTAAAATTGTATTGGGGCTTCCCTGGTGGTGCAGTGGTTAAGAATCCGCCTGCCAATGCAGGGGACACGGGTTCGAGCCCTGGTCTGGGAAAATCCCACATGCCGCGGAGCAACTAACCCATGCACCACAACTACTGAACCCATGAGCCACAACTACTGAAGCCCACACGCCTAGAGCCCATGCTCCACAGCAAGAGAAGCCACTGCAATGAGAAGCCCTCGCACCACAACAAAGAGTAGCCCCCGCTCTCCACAACTAGAGAAAGCTCACGCGCAGCAGTGAAGACCCAATGCAGCCAAAAATAAAATTAATTAAAATAAATAAAATAAAATTGTATTAAGTTGAAGTAAAATAAAGCAATGATTAACGATTATTATGAAAACTCAATATAAGCTACTAAAACAATTATTAAGAACTTTCAAATACTTAAGCACATGGGGAAATACACTGACAGCTAATAAGAATATTAAGAGAGTACACTAGCTTTATAAGGGTAGGAAGACTATGATATCCTCTTTGAACCAAGAATAGATATATGAAATAGATATAGCTAAATGTATATAAAATAGATAATTTTTAAATATAAAATAGTCATTATATACTTACATAATATATAAATTTTAAGATATTGATAATAATTAAGGTATATTTTAAAAGATTGTTTTACCACAGTTTTTATCATTGTTGAACTGCTTGATGTATACCATTCCTATCATTAAACAACATGCTTTTTATAAACTGGATTTAATTACTTAATTTCATTCTAGCTGTGAGTCTTGGGAGAAAAGATCTTCTTTGAGAATTCTTACTACCTTGAAATTTCATGAGGAGAAGGAGTTCCAAGATGACATGCAGCTACATCCATGAGGAATCGTCTTCGATCCAGACAGAATAAACATATGAAAAATAGATGCAAGTGTTCAACAAAAAGCAGGCACATTTTCTTCTCACTGAACAAACTGCAAAAGGACAGCTTCTCATGGTCCCTTAAGACAATTTCTTATAGCTGAGTTTACGGAGTCTAAATTAGAAGTTTCTCAAAACAGTTCTTACCTTGCTATTCTCAGTCGTTCAGCTGCTGAAGGATTCTTAAAACCTGCCCACATTATGACTCTCAGGTGCCAGGTTTCTTCTACAAGACATGTTACTGAAAACCTTTTTCCTGAGTTTATATTTTGCTACACACCAGTGAGTGATATTATGAAATATCTATATTTGGTATCTCAGATATCTGTACATACAGAAACAGTTTTCTCTCTTTTTTTATATAAATTTATTTATTTATTTATGGCTGCATTGGGTCTTCATTGCTGCATGAGGGCTTTCTCTAGTTGCGGTGAGTGGGGCTACTCTTCATTGCAGTGCGCAGGCTTCTCACTGCGGTGGCTTCTCTTGTTGAGGAGCATGGGCTCTAGGCACGCGGGCTTCAGTAGTTGTGCACGTGGGCTTAGTTGCTGCACGGCATGCGGGATCTTCCCGGACCAGGGCTCGAACCCGAGTCCCCTGCATTGGCAGGCAGATTCTTAACCACTGCGCCGCCAGGGAAGCCCAGAAACAGTTTTCTTGAAGTTCAACAGCGTGATAGATGAGTAATGAATTTAAATGTTTCTCCTCCATTTTGGTGCCATTAAAGCTTTAATACCACACTTTACAGATAATAGTAGCAACATAGGATGTACAAACTGTGAATGGTTTAGTTTCTTGAACCTGCTGAGGAAGGAACAGGGTGACAGTGACATGCTTTGAGGGGAAAAGTTGTCCTGACGTGAACCTTGTAACAGGTTATTTGTGATTCTCAGAACATACGAGACCATTTGACCCTCACCCGTGTCCCTCCCCTGAAATGCTGTCACGTCCTTCTACGCCGGGCGGACAGGTGGTTAAATTGTTCAGGACGCCTTACTGAGCTCGTGCTCTGTGCTGGGTGCTGGGGACACACTGGTGGACAAGACTTAATTCTGCCTTCATTCAGGCACTGGGGTTCTGGAGGGACATGGGCCCTTGTCCCTTACATCTTTTATTCCTTCCAGTTTTATTGAGATATGATTGACACCAGCACTGTATACATTTAAGGTGTGCACCATAATGATTTCACTTACATATGTCATGAAATAATGACCAAAATGAGTTTAGTGAACCTCCATCACCTCGTATAGTACAAAATTAAAGAAATAGAAAAAAAGGTTTTTTCTTTGTGATGAGAACTCAGGATTTACTCTCTTGACATCGTTCATATATAACACACAGAGTGTGTATTTGATATTCTTGATGTAAACCTTCCTCCTGAAAAACTGCCTGTGGATGAACTCCAACAAGCCAAGAAGGGTGTCAGAACCCAGTCCTACCACCTGGGGTTGTCTGTGGTGTGGATGTATGGCCCACGCTTATTCTTCTCAAACACGATGATCTAGGAAGAACAGACGGGTTGCCAGTAAGAAAGGGTGAGCCCAGTACAGAATCAGAAAGACACTGCGATACGTATTTTGGGAATGAAGTCAGATCGGAGCGCTTATGAGCCGTAAAGATGGGGGTGGGGGCCACGCACCTCATTGTCCCCTGGCTGGAGCCAGGCACCAGGAAGGTAAAGGGTCTCCTGAGGCCCAATGTTCCAATATCGCCCAAGGTTACGCCCATTGATGAACACAAATCCATAATGCCAGCCCTGGAAGGGAAGGGAGCTTGAGGCACAGGAACAGATTCCCTCTGGCAAGGTAAGGCCTAAGGCTTTGGGCAGCGAGGGCACGGCTGAGATGCTCGGAGGCACTGAGCGTGGAGGTGCGTTCAGAAGGGGACACATCCTACCAGTCCCACCTGCCACCTGGTCGACGGATGGCAGACAAGATGCTGAGGCAGTGCGGCGCCTGACCTGTGACAGATGGTGCCGTCTTTTTCTAAAAAGCAGCTCTTCTGCTTCCAGAAACAAGTACTAGGCAATAGAGGTGAACACTGCTGCTGACAACAACCATAAAAGCTGCACATTTTTCTAACCTGCTTGCAATCCAATGAAGAAGTACAGGACCAAGGCCTGGGCGAAGGCATGGAAGCAGTGTTCCCACTAGAGGCACCTGCTTGTCCAGGAGGAGGAGGCTGAGGAGCCGAGCAGAACTGTCAGAGCCTCACACGTTTAGATGCCACCTGGGAAGACTGGGTGTCGGGAACCTCAGTAACTAATCTGCACTCTCACACGTTTAGATGTCATCTGGGAAGACTGGGTATCGGAACCTCAGTAACTAATCTGCACTCTCACACGTTTAGATGCCACCTGGGAAGACTGGGTGTCGGGAACCTCAGTAACTAACCTGCACTCTCACACGTTTAGATGTCATCTGGGAAGACTGGGTGTCGGGAACCTCAGTAACTAATCTGCACTCTCACACGTTTAGATGCCACCTGGGAAGACTGGGTGTCGGGAACCTCAGTAACTAATCTGCTCTCTCACACGTTTAGATGTCATCTGGGAAGACTGGGTATCGGGAACCTCAGTAACTAATCTGCACTCTGTGTTGGGACCTGTTAGGGGAGGCAAAGACTGGGAGGGGTGCTGACAGTATTTCATTTTTTATCCCAACAGTAATTTTATGGTGTTTGCCTCGTGACAATTTATTGATCTGTACGTTCATATTTTGTGCCTTTACGTTATCCATGTGTGTTTACAAACAGAAGATATACTAGGTAAAAAATAATACCCTCCCCCAAAAAAGGAAATTGGAGAATACAATTTATGGAACCATCCCATTAGTGTAAAAAGTGATTGTGCATGTGTTTAGGCAAAGGGACACATGGAACCATGCAAACTCTTGGTCGTGCTTAATTCTGAGAAGTAGAGAGGAATTGGAGGTGGGAGAGGGTTGGAAAGACAGCCCTTTGCTCTCTACATCTTGTTAGTATTCGAATTTTTCCATTGTGCTTTGATGTATTATTTTTTTAAACAATGATAAGTTAGGAGGACTGAGAAATGTAAACTTTAGTTAAAAGTGAGGAAGAGAAAGAAAGGCAGAAAGGTGAGTGTTCCTGCCAGGAACACGATGGCCTTGCTCCCAGACTCCTCCCAAGAGAACAGGTGTTGGGGACCCCAGAGCAGGGGAGGGCGCCCACTCACCGGGAGCGTCAGGAAGGTGTCCTGGGGAGAAGAGCCCGCCTTCAAGGTGCCCAGGTAGAAGGCAGGGCCCAGGGAGTGAGTCGGGACAGGCTTCCAGGAGACAGAGCGGAGCCTGCAAGAAGGCCACGCCTTGAGGGAGAGGAAAGCCCTTTCCCAGCTGCAGTCCCCACACTGACCCCAGGTTTCTCGCGCAGGGACGAGGATTCTGCAGCAGGGAATGTGCTAGGCCAGAAGCACTAGGCTGGAATCAGAAGCCTCTATAATCCTGAGTCCCTCACTCCGGGGCCCTGAATCTTGGCCCCTCATCTGCAAAGTGGAGAGTTGGAGACCTCAAGCTCCCTGCCCTCCAAGGCTAGGGTTAGGAGGGTTAGGGTTAGGAGGGTTAGGGTTAGGGTTAGGAGGGTTAGGGTTAGGGTTAGGGTTAGGGTTAGAAGGAGCATACCTCTCGAAGAAGCTCATTTTTAATTCTAGAGAATAGATGGTGAAACTCTGCAGGGGAATGTTATTCAGAGTAACAGGTCCAATTAATCCTGCAGGGGGGAGGGAGGAGAGAGAAGAGGGACGGGACATTCTCCATCATCCGGATGCAGACTCGTAGCCTGGACCCCCCTGTGACCAGGGCTCGTCCAGGAGGGAATAGACTGGTCTGACCTGCACAACCGAAGGTCTCCATACCAACAAGAAACCTCCCCTCCCAGGTTCAGAACTTCCCCTAAATTCCCACAAGGGGACCAGGTCCTGCTCCGACAGCCAGCACCCTCCGCCCCGGGGAGCAGGACATGGCAGGACAAGGGAGCGGGCACTTGCACCATTGGTCCCAGGACTCAGGGGCCCTGTCACTGCCTGGGGACCCAGTCTTTCCTCCCAACTCCACCCCCAATCTTCAGGTCCAAGTCACCATGAAGAGAGGTCATGGCCTGTTTCTTAGGCCCAGAGCCCACCTTTCTGCTGATTTTGAATTTTCCATGAAAAACTGATGCGTCCTTGATTCTCTACCAGGATCCTTAGAAGTTGACATTCCTGCTTGGGACAGACCAGTTCATGGGGACCACAAGGCCACGTAGGGCTTTTACTCTGGAACCCACTCTTCTCGGAGTCCCAGATGGCAGACAAGTGAATGGGAAAAGAGGAGGCCCCAGTGCCCCGGGGCCCCCACCAGAAGGACCCCGTGGGTTCCTGCTCCAAACTCTGTCCCGCCTGGTCTGCCTTCAGAGAGGCTGAGGGACTCAGCTGTGCCTGTGGTCAGAGCCCGGCCAGGCGCTTGGCGGGGGAATTCCATCCACACCGAAGTGGATGCTGTAGCCCCGGATGCACCAAGGCCTGGGAGAGGCCCTAACGCTTCCTGCCGGGACCCTGAGGCAGGCACGACGCCCAGGGGCAGAGGTGGGGACAGGACGGGTCTATCTCAGGAACAGGCCGTGTTTGCACTTGAGTCCGTGGTCTAGGGCAGCATCTAGATTTCTGAATTACATACCGTGATTTTAGGAATGTCTATGTTCTGAAAACCATCAGCCAGAATTCCGAAACTTGTCTCATTCAAAAACACCTGCGAAAGAAGAGCCGGTGTCAGATGGGTAGGTCCAAGGGGCAGAAGGGGGCAGGGAGGCCTGGATTAGGGGAGGTGGCTACGAAGGAAGCCACCAGCCTCGGTGCCCACGGGCAACCAGAAGCTGGCCCGACCCGGAGGCCCCTATAGACTTAAGTCATGGTAAGTAAATCGGGTCTCTTTCATCCAGCTTTACATCCCAGTCAAGCCTCATACACAGAGGTGCTTAAAAATGCTATCAAACAGCGAAGTGGACCAGCAACTGACCGCTCACCCCCGCGGCGGAGTTGGGCTGGTGTCCTGCTTGCGACCAGATGGCCCTACCCCACCTGAGCCATGTCCCGCGCGTCAGCGTGGAGCCGGCCCCCGGAGCAGATGGTCGTCTCATAAAGCACGAGCCCATAGGACTGGCCGTTGCCGTTGTTGATGGGCAGGTTCTCCATGTTGAGTGGAATGTTAGAGATGACCGGCTGGGAGACGGACGGGGAGCCAGGGGTAAGAACGGGGGCCTTCTTCCTAAGACCCTGGGCATGTTTTGTTGGCCCTCCTAACGGTCCCCAAAAGCCCTTTGGATGAGGAACTGAAACAGATGCTGTGTGACGACGCCTGTGCCCTAGTCTCCACTGACCAGGAGACTCGGGATGGGGTGGGTGGTGAGAGGGCAGGGTGGCCACTGCTCTAATCCTGAATCAACAGAGTAAACAGCCGCGTCCTAGCGCAACTGTGGGCCAGCAAAGAGGGCGCACTGAGCAAATATTTATTTCACATCTGCAGCGTGCCAGGCACGACTTCTTATTGGAAGGAGGGTCAGTGGAGGCACAACAATGTGAACTCAAGATGACATCTTCCAAACAATGTTCACCTTTTCTTCTGCAGGGACACAGAGTCTAGTCCTAAAGGGAGAGCAGGGACCCACAGGGGTTCAGCGATTCGGCCTAGTTGATGGTGAAGAGGAGGCGGAAACCGCGTTTCACGGTTCCTGGCTTGGTAGCCCTTTCCGTGGGGACCGCGCGGCCCAACTCAGGATGGGGGGGTCATTGGAGCTGGGAGCCAGGAGCCTCTCATGTCCTGCTTCTCCCCACCCCTTCTTGTTCTTCAAGTTCAAACCCCTTCTCGATCCGCCCAGAAGGAGCTCCTGGCTCTCGCCCCCTAGTTCTAAATGTGGACAAGATGCAGAGGATTACATTCACGCTTCCCACTAAAAACCCCTGAAGGGATCTCTGCTCTGTGGCCTTGGCCTGTCCCCCCCACCCCCCCGTGTCTCCAGGGGCCACCCCGCTCCCCCAGAGCCCGGGTGTCACTCACCCGATTCAAGTACTGCAGGGCATCCCACAATGACAAGTAAAGGGATGGGTCCACGGAGGGGTACACAGTCTTGGGAGTGGGCTCCGGTAAGAGGGGCAGAGGGGTGACTGCAAAGAAAATGGGCAAGAAGCTCCTGGAACGTCCCCTTCCTTCTCCAAGCCTCCCCATCCTCTCCAGGAGCTCTTGTGTCCCGGGGCCAACCAAAGAGGCGGGTCCTAGGCCAGCGCTTCTCCAATAGTGCTGAAACTCTGGTGGGACTAAGTTGAAGCCACTTTGTGGGCACAGAGGGCTGATGGCTACAGACCCCACAGGGGTCTCAGGAGCAGGACCTCTGCCTGACGCCCTTTGGCGATGCCGGTGCTGCCAGACTTCCTAGCACATAGTAGGTGGTTTGTTAATTTCAATAAATACAATTCATTAGGATGACTTTTGCTGTTGTATATGAGGGTATCATGTCACACATCATGCTGAGAGCTTTATAAATAGTAACTTCAACTTCACAATCACTATAGGAGACAAGGACCATTGTCCTCATGTTTAGAGAAGACACTACAGCTTAAAGGGCTTTCAAGTTGGAAAGCCAGGATTTGAACTGAAGGTTGCCCCTGCCCTTACGAGCGCCTTTAAGCTTCTGCTCACAGGGAACCCTTCCCTTTCCTCCCCTCCCGCTTCCTGAGGAGGGCCACCCCTCCAATAAATTGGCAGCTGAGTACCGAGGATGTATTTAAAGAGCTCTTGGAGCTTGAAGTACTTGTCTGTGTAGTCCCCAGCCTCTGTCAGCAGCGCGTCGTAGTCTGCAAGACACCAGCCGCCGTCGCTGGGCAGGGGACACCCCACCACGAGCTGGGCCAGGGCCACCGGAGGGGGACGGGAGACGCCTTCCTGCTGCTGGACCAGGCTGGGGTGCAGGGGAGTAAGGCCACCCTGGGAACATTCCCCACAGCCCTTCCTGGGGGTCCGAGGCTGCCACGACCCTGGGCTCATCCTTCTGCTTCCCTTCGTAGTGGACACTCTCTTCTCCCCTCAACCTGACTGCGCAGCGGGGCCTCCGGTGCCCACACGGCAACCACCACTGGATTCTACTTGGGGAGGTCTAGGTCAAGGGCTCAGGGTACGGGTGAGCGGAGCAGAGCTGGAGCTCACAGGCAGCCCCATCCACGGCAAGGACAGCCTGCTGACGGCATTGTGAGCATCTCAGAAGGAAGATAAAGAGATAAGAGAACACTCAATGCTCAGCGTAGATTATGGGTCAAGAGCCCCATAATGCCAGGACGTGTTTGTGGGCCTCCCCGGTAAAGCCACAGGACCCCCGCGCTCAGATGGGACCCTCCCAGCAAACACCTGCCATAGCTCGTGACAACGCCTCTGTGCCTGTCAATATGTGTGGCCCCGTTCATGAAACCGAAGTTGGTTCCCCCGTGGAACATGTACACGTTGAAGGAGATCCCCAATCTGATAAATTCAGACACACTGCTTTTAATCTCTGCAGAGGAGGGAGATGAGAAATAGAGAACATTAACACTTCAGAGAAGACAGGAGTCTCTGTGAAATCTTCTCCTCCTCAACCCTGCCCCACAGTAAACTCAACTGTTTTGTCCTTCAACCTCCATGAAGATTCTCACCAGACAATAGGTAGAACTGACCAGAACTGCCCTAGGAAACCAAGTCTTATCCATACCAAGAGCCTTTCAAAAATCATTTCTCCCAGAGTATGTACATGATTTGACTCCAAACTACATCTATTAAATAACAGCCTGAGAACCTCTATGTCACTTAAATATCTAATGTTCATTAGATGTTTTGAAATTGTAGAAATAATTAGTATACCCTTATGACTACCTTGTAGGGTAGTATCTCTGGAGCCACTGACTTAGACCACTGCAACAGTCCACAGTCTCTAGCCACAGAGGCACTCATCTTTGTCTCAAGGTCACCTTTGCACTGGCCGTAACAGGCATGGGCTGGTTAAAGGTTAGTTAGAGGTGGGATTCAATGCTGGCTGTGCTCCTTGCATTCCGTCAGATCTTGTTCAGCCTGTCTTCTCTCTCAGAGCCTCTGCTCCCGTATCTGTTAAATGAAGGTCCTATTCCTACTACATCAAGGATGGATGAGAGACTTATTGATGGTGGCATATATGTAAGAAACACGCACAGTGCCTGATATACATGTGGTCAGAAACCGTCATTTACTGGTGATGGTCCAGAGATATTTTTGTTTTGTTTTGTTTTTTATTTTTCAGCCCAAAGCAGACTTTTCTCAGTTACCCACTACCTTTCAGTGGTTTTCTTTATTTCTGGTACAAGTGAGCTTGCTTTTATAACAGCCATAGCAAAATATAGTTAGTAGAAAAATCCTTTTGTTGACAACCTCTGCCAGGCACCATTCTGGGCAGTTTACGTGGATCGCCACACTTAATCCTGACAACAGCCCTACTGGGGAGGGGTGGGCCACGGAGGCTCAGCAGGGGGGTCACCCCCACTGGGGCTGCAGAGCTGGGGCTGAAATCCTTGTCGCTTTGGCCGCAGGAGCTACGACCTCTCTCATCTCCTGATAATTTCTGCCCCTCAGCAGACATCTCCAGAGCACTGGCTTGTGCATTTTCCAGAGATGATTAGGATTTTCAGCAAATGCATGCCCTTCTTCAGAGACCCTTCCCGGGACCCCCACGGCTGGTCTGCCCCTGCCTCTTCTGTCATTGCACCTGCTTTTTTGCTTCAAAGCACTCGTTGGGTGGGGAACTCTACACTGATTGTTTACTTCTTAACTACCTGTCCATCCACCAGCTGACAAGCTCCCAGGGTGTGGGAGCCAGGTAACTTGTACCCCCAAGTGCACCCTCAGGCCTGGCCATGTCCCTGGCCATAGTAGGTGCAGGTCAGAGAGCTGACTGATGAGCAGAGAAATGTGTGAACGACCTCTGACTCAGGACCGCTCCACTGGGTCAAACACTGCAGAGCACTCACCTTCCGCATTTCTCACCATGTGTTCATTTCCCCACGTGTCGAACCAGCCGACCCAGTATTCCATGATCAAAATGGGCTTATTGCTCTAGGAACAAACCAAATCAAATACTAAGTCTGACAAAAGGAAGAAGAAAAATCAGAAAAACTGAATACAGCAAATGAGTATTTGAGGAACTCTCGCTTTCCACTTTTCCCAACTCAGCGCTTACTCCCTGCATCCCCTCACCCACTACACCTTTGCTACCATCCACAGCAGTGGCTCCTCCTCTTCCCCTACAAGCTCAAAAATACACCATATGTACCTTAAAACATAGGAACAAAAAGAAACATAAAATTTCGGGGGCTAATTATCCAAGAAACTAGAAATTTCTTGGATAACTGAAATCTAATTCAATAAATTAGAAAAAACAGGAAAATAAACCAAAGAGTACAGTAAAGGAAATAATAACCTGATGGTTATTGCTGAGGGCATCTTGTGATCATAATAAGAACCACAGGGGCCTGTCCTGCTACTGCACTAGTTATCGATTGGCTGAGACCAGCACACAACACAAATAAACAAATCTACTATTTTATTTAGAGATATCAACACTCTTCCCTTAACAATTGATAGAATAAGCAGGCAGATAATTAGTAAGGATAGAGATTACCTGAACAACATCACCAAACAACCTGACCTAATGGAAATGTACAAACAAATGCAAAATACACATTCTTCCAAAATGTACATAGAACATTTACCAAGGATGACCATATTATAAGCCATAAAACAAACCTTAACAGATGTAAAAGAAGAGAGATCAAACCAAGCATATTCTTGGATTTTCACAGTATTGAAATAGAAATCAATAACAGAATGATATCTAGAAAATCTCCAAAGACTGAGAAATTAACCAACATGCTTCTAACTGATACATGGAATAAAGAAGACATCTCAAGGGAAGTTTAATGTTTTGAACATTTTTTAAAATATTATTTGAAAATAAAAATGCAGCATTTCAAAATTGGTGGGATGCAGCAAAGCCAGCACATACAGGAAAATTCATAGCACTAAATGCTTATATTAGAAAAGAAGAAAGTCTCCAATCAGTAACCTAAGCTTCTACCAGGAAAAAGAAAAACTAGTAAAAGTAGAGTTAATTCAATCCATTAAGGAATCAGAAGGTAGAAAATATTAAAGATCAGAGCAGAAATCAATGAAATAATAGAAAACAGAAAAATAATAGAGGAAAAAAAGTCAAAATCTGGTTCTCTGAAAAGATCAATAAAAGTGATAAGCTTCTAGTCATACTGACCAAGATTTAAAAAAAAATACACAAAATTGCCAATATCAGGAATGAAAGAAGGGTCATCATTACTTACAACAAAGACATTCAAAGGATATTAATGGATCATTACAAACAACTCTATGGCCATGAATTCAAAACTTAGGTGAAAAACGATAGAATAAACCCCTGAAGGACACAAACCACCAAAACTCACTTAAGAAGCAATAACCTGAATTGTGCAATATCTATTAGAAAAATTAAATTCCTAATCAAAAACCTTCTAAAAAAGAAAACTTCAGGTCCAGATGGTTTCAACAGTGAATTTTACCAAACAGTAAGTAAGAAATACTAACAATTCTACACAATCTCTTCTAGAAGATAGAAAAGGAGGGAATTTTTCCAAACTCATTTTATGAGGCCATCATGACCCTAATTCCAAAATCAAACAAAGATGTTTCAAGAAATGAAAACCAACAATCAATATCTCTCATGAACATGGAAGCAAAAATTCTCAACAAAATACAAACAAATTGAAACCAGCAGTATATAAAATGAGAATACATCACAACCAAGTGGGATTCACCCCAGGAATGCAACACCAGGCCAGCATTCAAAATCCACGTTAACTGTATTAGCACAGAAGAGGAGGTGGGCCTGGTCTGAGGTCATAGGTATGGCAGCAAAGACACAATCCACTCCGCTGTCAAAAGAGATGAAGCAGTGATTCACGCTACATATGGATGAACCTCAAAGCCATCAAGCAGCATGAAAGACTGGATATTGTAGGATCCCATGTATATGAAACATCTAGAAAAGGCAAATTTATGGAGACGGAAACCACATGAGTGGTTGCTAGGGCCAGAGGTGGGAGGGGGATTAACTGCATAAGGAAACCTTCTAGATTGTGATGATGGTTGTAAAACTCTATAGATTGAATTGTACACTTGCAGTGGGTGGATTTAATGGTGTATAAGTTGTATTTCAATAAAGCTGTTTTTAAAAGGAACGAGAAAAAAGAAACAATAAAGGAGACACTAAAAACTAGAGATAGCCATGGTGCCGCCCCTGGCAGAGCCCCTTCTTTTTACTCGACAAGAACCTGGGCAGAAATTGGTGAGCAAAGGAAATAAGAATCATTCATTCTTTGATTAAAACTGTGGAGGAGGGGGGAAGGCTGAGGGGAGGGTGCTGTGGGGAGGAGAAGAGGGGGGTTGGGCCTGGAAAGGGCATCCCAGGCACAGCAGGCCTCGAGGGCACCAGGGGCTTGGACAGCATCGGAGGCACAAGGGAACACACGCGTGTATGAAGCAGAGTTGGTCCGGAGACCTGGGTCCCCGCTGTGCTGGGAGAGAGGATGCCATCCTGGTAATCGTGTCCATCCATCTCCGTGACTCTCACGGGGTCACCCATGGAGCAGAGCTACTCAACGAACATTTGGGGGAGACTTCATGGTCAATGGCCCTGCGTCCCCATGATCTGCAGAACCTGTGAACAGGTTGCCCTAGCAACCCGGCCACCTCCCAGCCCGTTCACTTCCCACCCCCCTTCCTCGGGGTGTCCCCAAGAGGCACTCCACTAACAGGTGACACCCACTCCCCGTGACAATTGGCATGAGCTCCCAACTGCTTTGAAACCACTGAGGCCCCAGGGCCAGCCCCTGTTCTCTTGACCACCACTGCCCAGGCCGGGCGGTCTCCTCCTTACCTGCACCTTATAAAGATGCTTCAACGAGTCCTCGTTAAATGTCTTTATGTTGATGGTGGCCAGCACTGCAGAGAGAGGGGTGCTGCTGAGGCCCCTCGGTCCCCGTCAGGGGGGAGGGGCCAGCCGCAGAGGGAAGGGTACCAGGACCCCGCTGCATCCCTCTGTACAGGGTACAAAGGGCTGCCACACTTGCCCTCACATCGCTGGGCACTTCAAAGACAACGTGAGGGAAGGAGGGCAGTTCAAAGTAGCCATGTTTTTTGCAGAAAAGTGGAACAATTCAAGGTCACACGACTTGATTAAACCTGGGAACTGCACGCAGGTTTCCTGGTCCCAAGGTCAGCATACTCTCCACCACATGATGGTAATGTGGGGACATGCCACTGAGGAGGAGAGGACATGACAGATGTCCCCTGGACTCCCGGGGGTGCTGCCACCTCAGCCACTTCCCTCACTGTCGTGACCTCATGATTCTGTCCTGAACTGTTCGGCTACTTTACTCCCAGGACACGAGCAGCGTCCACAGTGAGCCTCAGGCTGTGGGATCCAGGGCTGGGCTCTGCCCAGGCTGGCCTCCTGCCACAGCACCATCTTCTGCTTCTCCACGAGGCTCCTGGTGCTGGTGGAGAAGACCTGACTCTAAGCCATGCCTGGCACCAGCCCAGACTCTTAGCCACAGAAAAATTGGGAAAGATGGAAAGGTGCCCTGAGGACAGAGGCTCTGTTGGAAGATCTCAGGAGTGGGGACCAGGGAGCAAGCTGGCCAGGTGCCACTACCTTTGACCTTGGGTCCTCATCATCGTGACATCAAACCTCTGGGGTCCACTTCAGTGCACACGGGAAAGAGAGGTATCAGGGATACACTTGGTCTTTCTGCAGCTCCTTCAAGATTCAGAAGTCCAGCTCAGAGCCTCAGTTCTCCCTTAAAATAAGTCTAAATTCATACCTCCTTTTATGTGGCCTCTCGCTACTGCATCTGCATTGTCTGCGGTCAAGAGCAGCTCCACAATCCCTCTCCGCAGCAGGGCCTGTTGAGAGAACTGGACTAGATGAGCCCACCTCCTTGCTCCCCTGGGAAGAAGGAAGTACAAGGAAATTAGGAAATATATACACCTGGGCTCAGACGGGCATAATGGGAACTAGACAGGAAGGCACAAATCAAGAGTCTGCCCTGGTGCAGCTCAGCAAAATGGGGGACTGTGGTCTCTGACCAGCCTGGTGTCTTTCCCGGGGGTGACCGCACAGCTGCGTATAGACTCTGACACCCCATGGCCATGGGCCCCAAAGGAAAAGCACAAAGGTGAGTTCACAGGGGAACCCGGAGGAGGGTCTACAACCAGGGGGGAGAGAGAGACATGTAGATAAACAGATGATAGATAGATAGATAGATAGATTGATAGATAGATCAATAAATGATAGATAGATAATAGATGATAGATAATAGATCAATAGATAGATGATAATAGATAGATAGATGCTAGATAGATCGTTAGATGATATAGATAATAGATGATAGATAGATAACAGATCAATAGATAGATGACGGATAGATAATATCGATAGATGATAGATAGATAATGTATAGGTAGGTAGACAGATGAAGATAGATAATATCGATAGATGATAGATAATAAATTGGTAGATGATAGATAGATATGATAGATAGATGATAGATATGATAGATTGATACATAGATGATAGATAGATATGAAAGATAGATGATTGATAGATGATAATAGATAGATAGATGATAGGTAGATGGATGATACATAGATATATGATAGATAGGTAGGTAGATATATGATAGATCAATCGATAGATGATAGATAATAGATCAATAGATGATAATAGATAGATAGATGATACATAGATATATGATAGATAGATGATAGAGAGATAGCTAGATCGATCGATAGATGATAGATAATAGATAGATATGATAGATAGATGAAGATAGATAGATGATAGATCGATAGATGATAGATAATAGATAGATGATAGATAATAGATTGATAGATAGACAGATAGTTAACGGGGTGGGGGAGGGGAGAGAGAAAGTGAGAGATCCATAGACACACAGACGATAAACCAGAGGGACAGAGAGGGGAGACTTGGGAAGGGGAGGCCGAGGCTGCAGCCCCTGAGAAAGACCACAGTCACAAACCCGGGTCCCGTCCGGACACTCAAGGAAAGAAGGAGGCCCGCCGGCCTCGGGGAGGCGGGGGAAGCAGGGGTCTCATCTGAAAGTCGTGTTCACTGAGGGACCAGGGAGCAGACGATGGCGGGGAGCCAAGGACCCCGTCTGTGTGTCTTACGTGCTCACTGAGCCAGACCTGGGCCTGGAGGGAGTCGAGGGGCACGTTTTAAAAATCGAATAATTAAAGTAACGCTGAATGAGATGGACCTGAGAGGTCTGAAGTGATGTCCCCGAGCCATGCTGGGGAGGGAAGCTTCTCACACACCACGTGGGCTGCAGAACCACGGCTGCAGGGCGGGAGCCAGGACGGTGCGGAGCCAGCCCTGCCCCTCTCTCTCCCCTCCCCAGTGCCCCCGCCCAGGGGTCTCTGTGGGCAGAGCACATGGGACAGCTGCCCCCACTTAGCAACCTGGGTGGGTCCGGTTTAAACCAGAACTCATCAGCTTCCTGAACGTGGGACGCTGGGGGCTGGGAGGGGCCTGACCCCCCAGAAAGGACACCAGGCAGGACGGCAGGTATCCCCTGGCCTGAGACATGCCACCCCACCCACGGACGAGCAAAGGCAGCAGACGAAAGAGTATTCACACCACAGGTCAGAGAAGGGGGCGCTGTCACTCGGCCCAGGAAGCACTATTTATTACTACGGGTGAGGACTCACCACCCCAGCTTTCACGACAACCGTGCGTCCCAGAGACGGGACAGAAAGGAACAACCTTTTACCCTCATGTTTCACCTCATAACAATGCCATTTGAGCCCTTCCTAGTCACTCTGACCCTGTTGTGGCCTCACAGGGACACTGAACTGGGTCCCACGTGGTCCCGCCTCCTCCAGGGTCCAGCACGGTCACTGTGTAGCAGGGACTCACGTGTAGGCTGTGAGGGAGGTGACCACGGAGCAGAGCCAGTCTCACCTGGTGAAGGTAGGGCATGTAAGCCTTGTCCTTGTAGAAGGAGCCGTACTCATTCTCCACCTGCACCGCGATGACGGGCCCTCCCTTGCGGTACTGGGGACGAGACAGGCAGATGGGCAGGGTCAGCCTCCCAGGGAAGCCAGGGGCCTGGGCGTTGCTGTGACCGCCCTCCTCCCCATGCGGCAGCCACTGTCACCTCCAGGCCCTCCGGCTACTGCCAGCAGTCCCACCTCCCTGGTCTTCATGCATCAGCCGCTGCAAGGTTTCCCCTTGATTTCTCATACTGAGTGGCTCCTCCACTGTGAGATCCTGAACCTGCAAACTCACCTGCTTCCACCTTCCCACCTCTTTGCTCCGCGTCGCAGGGGGACGCCACCACTGTGCAGAGCCCCCCCTGCCTCCCATCCCAGCTCAGGAACGCGGCTGTCCGCGCTGGGCCCTCTCCTCCTGTGCTTTCATCCTTCCCTGCCAGACCCGCTGACTCCCATCACCATGGAAACTACCCGGAACCCCCACCCCAGAGAGAGGGAGAGGGTGGAGCGCTGGGTCCTCGCGGACGCCTCCAGCGGCAGGCCCCGCTCCTGAGCGTCCTGTCCACACTCACGGCCTCCGCTTCTCACTTGTACCCACTCCTCAAACCACCCGGTCTGCCACTAAAGCCATCGACGGTGCCCCCAGTCACGTGTTCAATGTGTAACTTAATCTGGGAACGTCCGTCCACTCTGCGTCCACGCTCTGCTCCCGGAAGCCTGTCCGCACCCCGCAGGCACAGTGGCATCTGCTTCCCCACCCCGCCCCTGCAGGGCGACAGCAGCTCTACAGGGAGGCGCACCTTCCTTCCCTACAGCGCACGACGGACGACGGGCACCGGCTCCTGAGCTGGAACCAGGAGAGTGAGCATGTTTTCCCTCACAGCCTCTCCTTCGGCCTCTTTCTAGAAGCCCTAGAAAAGGCTGCGCTAAGATGCGGGTCTAGAATTCAAACTGCAGGCCTGTCAGCCTCTGTTCTCGTGCGGGAATTCTGCTCACAGTGAGCCAGGACAGCTGCTGTCCTAAAGCAAAGGTAGCAAAGCAGGAAACGGTCGTCAGTCTTTACCTGCAGCGGAACCACTCTGGCAATCAGGTGATCGAAGTACTTGTTAATAGCCTCCACAAAGCTGTGGTTGGTGGTCCTCAGCTGCGACGCGGGGTCTTGCAGTAACCGGCTGGGGGAGAAGTGGGGAGAGGGGGCGAGGCTCAGCCGGTGAGGCGGGAGGGAAGGCGCAAGGAGGGGCAGGATGATCGGGGCTCCCTTCGGAGGTTTTACGTCTCCGCCCTCACATCCATGACCTTGGGTACTCAAGGCCCTGAAAGGATGCCAGCTTTCTGGACCAGTCTCACGGACTTGTGAGATGTGGGAGAGATTCCACCTCCACTGCCAGGAGGTGCCATCAGCCCCGTGAGGCTTGCCCGCCCGCATCCTAATGAGAGGTGGTGTAAGCTTTCGTTGAATGCTCTCCTGCATTCTTTTTCAGCTCATTAAAAACTTTTTTTTGAGCACAGCATAGGCTTAGGGACAGAGTTACTTTTCCTCTAAGACCTGGACAGAGAGAAGCTGACAGCCAGACTCGCTGCTTCCCCCAGGTCAGGTGTCTCCTGAGCTGGGCTGGAGACAAGCCCATCCTGGAGGAAAGCAAAGCCTCTCCTGATCAGGAAGTAGACCGTCCACTTGGGGTCAGAGTGTGGACCAACGGGAAGTCCCGTCAGCTCTAGAGATAACAGAAGAGCATCCTTGGATTCTCCCCCTGAACCTTGATTGTCTGACTGAGGGCCAGCATCACAGGGGCAGGACCAGGCAAAGAAAATGGAGCGGGGAGGGAGAGAGCTGAGGGCCTCAGTGCCCCGGAGAACAGAGCTTCTGTCGACAAAATACGAGAAAAACCAGGAGTGGTCCAAACAAGCCCAGAAGTTCTCCCTCCCACTGTCTAAGCTTCCCTTCCCTTCTTCCCACCACAGGAAACAGAGGCGGGCAAAGCTCCCTCCCGGAAAGAAGCACGAGCAGCTGACGCCTCCCCTCCGCCACGCACTCCTGGCTGCACGACCGAGACCCACACCTCATCGGTGAACCAGGGATTCGGGGGCTGCAGCGGCACCGGCCCTCAGCGCTCCACCACCACCCGCGCTCCCTGGGACAACGCGTGCGCGGGGAGACACAGGACACGCCCTGTTCTCCTTAGACTGGACGACAGCGTCAGCGGTGCTCCACTCCGGACACAGCTGAGGCCCCGGCCCCGCTCACCTGGGCAGGCCCCCGAGGTCCATCTCACTGCAGATGTAGGGGCCCGGACGCAGGATCACCCACAGCCCCACCTCCGCGGCCAACAGGACGAAGGCCCTGGGGGGTCAGTGTCACCAACTCTCAGGCCTCGGAGCCGAGGGGGGACGGCCCAGCCCCACCGCAGGGCAGAGCTGCCGCCCCCTCCCCTCGCCCGCCCTCCCCTCCCCCGGGGGGCTGGGGGCGCTGAGGGCGGGATGCGACCCCCCAGCACAGCAGGGAATGCCCAGCCGGGTCACAGCAGTGGCCCCCAGCCTAGGACATCTGCACGGCACCTCTGGGGGCACGAGGACAACGGGCCTCAGACGGGGCACAGGGGTCCCGACGGGGAGCCTGACCCTGCCGGCCCCCAACCCCGGCGGTGGCAGGACCACCCTGCAGAGCAGGGCCCACCTGGGGGATGGGGCCCCTCTGGGCTGCCGCAAACGGGTCTGGGCTCAAGGCAGGCAGGCCCGGGCCCCCGGGAGTAAGGGGGTCATGGCTGGAGAGCGTTGGGGTCCTGAGAACAGGCTGCAGACCCCAGGCTCCCTCTGTACTCACGGCAGAGCCCAGGTGCCCCTGGGGACCCCAGCCACCCCAGGAGCCCCCGCACCCCCTGCCCCGGGCCGGTCGCAGCCGCAGGGGCGCCTACTCCAGGTCCAGGTTCCCGGAGAAGTCGAATCTGCCTCTTTCCGGCTCGTGCAGGTTCCACGGAACGTAGCTGTGGTAGAAAAGTGGGAGCTACAATAAGATGTTTGTATTTCTTTCCTCCGAATTGCTAGGTCAGTCCCAAACCCATGTCAATCCCTGGGAGAGCTCTCTTTTGGAATAACTTGAAGCTTCCACTGGCACGTAGACCTTGTCACATGAACAGTGGTTATTTTCAGTAGTCCCTTTCTCTCTTACCCACTTGTGTTCTAAGCTGCCAATAATCCTATGAGTCTAGATCCCTTGAATTTATGCATAAATTATCCCACTCACCACCCTATTCTTTGTAGTATCTATTAAAAATATAAAGAAAAGGAAAAAACCACAAATGTCTCTATATACCCAATGAATTATTGCTAAAAATTCATCAAAATAAGGATAGAGGAGGAGTTTCTATGAGGCTAATGGAGATAAAATAAAAGAAGGTACCACTTATAGACCTTAGCAAGAAGGACCCTGCCAGGACCTCCTCCTAGGGCTGAGTCTGTAGGGCCAAAGAAACATGTAAAATTTTTATTACGTGCTATGTTTATTAGGTGAGTATCTTTTTTGTGTGTCACCAACAAAGGTTTTGAGGTTTGTGCCCCTAACCTCATGTTTCTCATAAGCCCTATAGTTCTTGTTACACAGTTTTGCAGAGTGCAGATTTTTAAGAGTGCATACGTTGCCTTATGGCTGAACTGACTGTATTTCAAGATCTTTTGTTATGAGGAGGAATAAAAAGTTGGTTTGCACAAGACTAAATATGCCTGGCAAAGTTTATAGCTCTACACTGAGAGAATAGAGTGAAAAAATTTTGCTAAATGATGCTTACAAGTGACTTACTTTAAAGAAAATTGCTGAAAAACAAGTTGAAAACAAAAAGATTGGAAAAGATACGGATGAGGAAAAATTATTCTAGCGCTATTCAATAGCATGCAAAATGGATGTTAAGGCAAAAAAACCCCACAAATAAATGTTAAGAGAGGCATCAAATAAAAGGAATAATCCATCAAGAAGATATGATGACCTTCTATGCTCTTAACACACAGCTTCAAGTAAAGTAAAAGTTTACTGAATCACAGAGGAAATGGATCCATCCACAGTCATAGTGGGAAGAGTTAAAATAGTTCTCTAAGAAACAAAGATACTAACAGCAAAAAAAAAATTGTAAGGATATAGATTTGAACAACACAATTGAAAGGATGGATCCAATAAATACACAGAGAAAGCAGTGGCCAACAATGTCGAACACGTACTTCTTAAAAAACACAGGGAACAGTTGTTAAATACAGAGTAAATCTCAACAAATTCCAAAATCTACATCGAATAGTCCACGATCCCAAGGCAAATGCAACTAAGTTAGAAAATTTCACTTTAAGAATAGTAAAAGCTAAAAGAAATAAAGCAGAAAGCATATTCCCAAAGAGCTGAAATGTTTGAAACCAAACAACTTTGCTACTATATAGCAAAATTTGTGGGAAATATAACCAAAGCAATACTTAGAGGTACATTTATGTCCCTGAATAGATATATTAGAAAACATAAAATCCTGGAAAGAAAATGAGCTAAATTTTCCACTCAGGAGACAAGGAGAAGGGGGAGGGGGGAGAGACAGCACAAAATCAAATAGAGAAAAGAAAATTATATATAACTCAGAAAGTATATAATAGAAAACAGAAAGATATAGGGAAGATGAATAAATCTACAAGCTAGTTCTTTGAAAAGACTAAAAGTTCAGACAAGATTGAGTAAGAAAAAAGGAAAAAGTCCCAAACACACAATATGATGTATAACTTCCAAGAAAGAAATAATTTTTTTTAAGTCCCGGTCAATCCAAAAGAAGAAAGGAAATGAAAAAAGAGCTATAGAATAAAAATATGATATATTCTAGAAGAAACAGAAACAAGAATTAAACAACAACTGTTAAGAGAGTTGTGTTGTCCCCAGAATCTTCACCTCACAATCACAAAAGACAGCAGTCGCAGAGTTTTATAAGTGAATTTTAAGAGATATTGAGGGTAAAGATAATTCTTTTGCAAAATATTTTCAGGGAACAGAAAAAGAGGATAAAATCAGTTAATGCGTTTATTATAAGACTGATTTCAAAACTGAACAAGACACTCAAATAAAATTTTAAGTCAAGTTTAGTTATCGTCATAAATATACGTATTTGAGATAAAACACTAGCGAATCTTGATCCCTGGTCGGGGAGCTAAGATCCCACATGCCTCAGGGCCAAAAAACCAAAACATAAAACAAAAGCAATACTGTAAAAAATTCAATAAAGACTTTAAAAAATGGTCCACATCAAAAAAATATGAAAAAAAAAACCACTAGCAAATCCAGTCCAGCAATCTGTATGTGGGTACTCACAGGTGCATGTCTCACAACCAAGCCAAATTCATCCCAGAGCCGTAGATGGACTCAATATCAGAAAAATTTTCAATGTAATTTACCGCTTTAACAGAAGAGTGAAGAAAAACCGTATCATCCCTTCAACAGATGCAGAAAGGCCTCAATAAAACTCAACAATTATTTATGATTAAATTATTTGCATATTAGATGAGCCAATTATCAATTTACTGCTCTCAGCGTCCAAGCCACTGTTCGGGGTCAGCTCTGCACTAAGGGACGGGCCCTGGAAGCATCCTCTCCCCTTCAGTGAGTGTGATGCTTAGCTTTGCCACATGGGGGCAGTGGGGACACTCAGGCGCAAAGGGCTTCTGCTCTGGGTTTGCATTTCTCTGGTCCTGTGACTGGTCAGTGGTGTGAGGACACCCCACGGTCCCTACTTCTTTCAAAATTCAATACATTATAAGTACCATCCATAAAGACCAATGGAGGGTTAACCCGGAAAGGCAAGGGAACGTAAATCTTTTGGAATGAACATAATGAATACAGTTACAGATGTAAAACTGTATTATGTGCCCCATGGCGTTTGCTAACATGTTTCTGCTCTTTTTCTTTCTATATTGTAAGTTCCAGCTTCTCAGGACTGCCTTTACTTTTTCCTGACGTTAACTAACAAAACCCAACACCTTGACCATAAAAGCAACAGAGCTTTCTAATTGCTGGTGACAAACATCTCATCAAGAAACAGAAAAAGTTTAGTAGGTATTTAGGGACCACTGACCTAAGTAACCTATAATAACTCATTCAGTTTCTGCATATCCCAACAATTAGAAGTTTTTATGTCGAGTGTAATGACATTTAAGAAGACAATATAGGAAATAAATTTATGTTGTTGTTACTTTTTAAAATAAAGAATAAAACCAGAAAAATATATTCTGCATCATAAAATGATGAAATACCCTGCAAAGGGCACTTGGACTTGACAACAAGACCTTACAGGAAGGGCTGCAAAGTGCTGTGGATGTAACCCCGACGCCCAAGCCGAGCCCAGTTTTGAAAGGCAGCCGGGCCTGGGGCCTGCCTGACCCCCCAGCACAGCTGGGCAAGTGCCTGAGTGTCCTCACCTACCAAAGACAGTGACGCCCCTCGCCCCGTGGGATCGCTGCGGGGGGCGGGGTCCCTCCTTCCCAGGGTTTAGCACAGGCCTGGCAGTGTGTAAATACTGCACATGTGTCAGGAGGGAGGAGGTCTGGTGGCTCCCTGTGCAGGGCCCGATGCATTCAAATTTGCAACACTAGTCCCAGCAATGGCAGGGTCGCTACACGGAAGGCTTCCCGGCCATCCCCCACCTTCGAGAGCCCTGTTCCTAGAGTTCCCGCACATCCTTTTACCAGCCGCTTCCAGCGTTTTCCGTCTGGGCTCACCTTCACCCCACCATTAGGGACTCTCAGTTTTTTCAGTTTCAAGACTTTTCTGGAAATAGGTCCCTTATGAAGGGACCACCACTTTCCTCATTCAAATATGGCTTTTGCTTGGGGCATGGTTTTTACTCAACCTGCCGTGTGTGCGCAGGCAGGAGCTTCTGCTCCGTGTGACTTCAGGCCGCCTCATTCCCGTGGCGTGGTCAGGCCTCGAGGCGACGCCGGCCCTGGACCAGCTGGCAGATCCCTCAGGGCAGCGACTACACCACGACCTCCAGGACAGTTGTCAGGATCAAGCGATGTTCTGAAAACGCTCAGAAAATGCCTAGTCATCGGTACACCCTAAGTACACGGCGCCTCTTGTCCCTAGTCGTCGGTACACCCTAAGCTACACGGCGCCTCCGGTCCCTAGTCGTCGGTACACCCTAAGCACACGGCGCCTCTTCTCCCTAGTCGTCGGTACACCCTAAGCACACGGCGCCTCGTCTCCCTAGTCGTCGGTACACCCTAAGCACACGGCGCCTCTTCTCCCTTCTC